>NC_137233.1:27526121-28016121 GCF_949987685.1 Ammodytes marinus
ATATAACCACCAATCCACACAAAACAAATAAACATAAAATAATACAATACAATTAAATAAATAATAAAACATTCACTATTTTAAAAAAGCATATCAAACTACAATACCTGACTGTATACTGTGTGACTAGAAAACAGCACTCGAGTCAGGAGGTTCTTGCTACTACATATCAAATGACCTTTGCATTTTCCATAGCAGTCACTCGAACTGTACAATTATGATGGATGCACACAATTGAGCTACTGTTTCAGCTGATGCACTACCACTTATGTATAGTGCACCTAAGACTAGCTGATATACAAGGGACATTGCATACAGTATATGCGTTAAGCACAAAATAGCTTCTTCTTAAAACAGATTAAACGGCACAGACATTTTAGGAGACCATGGCAAAAAGGATTATGCCCTCCTCAAGTGTGTGAATATAGCATCAAATAACAGGTTCATATTTTTTCAAAGCAATATTTTTCCCCATTGGAAAGCTCTATAAATGTATCAGAAATGTATCACAAATCTGCAATGCTTGATGGAAATTTCAAGACAAAAAGTAAAACACAAAGAAATGACAAAATGATACCTGGTCCGTCTAATGAAACAGAACTTACAAAACAACTGAGGTAGCATGTGACTGGCACGGCGGTGGCAGCGGCGGTTGACATGGCGATGTTGGCGTTAGGATGAGGCCAAGCGCTTTAATATGCCCGCTGAGTCAAACTTTGACAGGAAGCAAGATGGCAGATTTGACTGTAGGAAGAGCCAGAGTTTGGGCCACGGTCATAGCAGCATGCAAGCAGAAGAAGATAGGAGGCAGATCATGTCAAATAGATGCACAGTGGAAAAAAAACAAGTTGCCAGTTCAGCTTGAAATGTACATGCGTTAGGGGGTGTTAAATAGAAGACACACGAGAAGCTGTAGCATTAGTTGTGTGATGGAGCCATGTTGGCTTCACAGTGTGTCAATATAATTACACTATTTCTCAATATGGAATGAAAAAGGGGATTTCTTTATGATAAATATTAATTGAAATAACATCAACAGAGACAGAAAAGATGGTAATAATGAAGAGCTGCTAAAAGACAAGTCAAAACATTGTTGCAGGTTACTGACTGACAAGCAAAATACCCAGCTGTGATCCTTCACCATGCCAAGCTCCATGTGTTCACTCACTGTGTATGAATCCATCTGTCCAATTTGTTTTATATTATTAATTCGTCATTTTAAAATGGAGATGTGTTCTGGGAAACATAGAAGCAATGATCATACATTTCCCATGGACAGTCACAGAGTGATGTATTTTCACCATAAGGTATGGTGCAGTCTGCAGGGTCTTTACATGGAAACACAATTTCAAATCGATTTCCAGAAAAACATACCATATACTCAATTTTAAAATGGACCCATTTTGAACTATCTCAGAGTGAATTGAATGACACTCCCTGTCACTCCCTGATACACTGAAAACCTTGCGGCTTAGTATAGGATCTTAGTGTTTACATGCATCTGTCAGAAGTTTGGTCATGCATTGCAGGGTATGCAGCCGCAGATCAAAGCAGAACCTCAAAAGCTTTACAATCTGAATCATATTATGGCTAAAATGCATAAAAGGAAAGGAAACATGTGGTATATGGTGTATACACAGGGCGGTTCAAGTCTCTCCAGCATGCACATATTTGATCTGTGGAGGTTTGTGGGCCTGCATATTAAAATGATTATTAATCAATGCTAGGGCACTGGTGAACACACACACACACACACACACACACACACACACACACACACACACACACACACACACACACACACACACACACACACACACACACACACACACACACACACACACACACACACACACACACACACACACACACACACACACACACACACACACACACACAGTTTCTAACAGAAAAGGGTAATGAGTGAAGTAGTGCTAGAGCAGTATGAACATGATATGGTGCATGGACACAATGAAGCAGGCTGGGAGTGAGGCAGCAAAAGGCAGTAATGGGGCATAGATTTATGTAGCATTGAAAATGTGTATTACGAATACACACACACACACACACGCACGCACACGCACACGCACACGCACACGCACACGCACACGCACACGCACACGCACACACACACACACACACACACACACACACACACACACACACACACACACACACAGACACACACACACACACACACACACACACACACACACACACACACACACACACACACACACACACACACACACACACACACACACACACACACACACACACGCCTGGTGTAATGGTGAATGATTGCAGTACCCGGGTTGAGCATTAGTGGCTGTGATATAGATCGGACGGAGCAACAGCATCTTCCCTGGATGATCGACTGATCTTCTTTGCTCTTTGCCGATATGGGGAATATAAGCGTGCAGACACAAACTTACAGACGGATTGACATTACACTTATTGTTATCTAAATCTAATCTTATCCTAATTTAACAAGCACACGTATCCCCAAAGACCACATCTGCCAATCCCTGTTACTGTGCACACTGCACTTTCTACAACGGCTGTTTGATGCTTTAGGGGCTGTGTGTGTGTGTGTGTGTGTGTGTGTGTGTGTGTGTGTGTGTGTGTGTGTGTGTGTGTGTGTGTGTGTGTGTGTGTGTGTGAAATCACCTCTGCTAGCAGCACAGATGATGTGTAATTTTCTAGCTGAATACCTCCCAAAGTGTTGTTGTGTGGAATGGTGGCGGTAGCGGCACACTCACAGCTTCGCTTTAATGCACAATGAAAACATGACATTTGAATAGAGAAAAGAGAGAGGGAGAGAGAGAGTGAAAGGAAGAGAGAGAGAGAGAGAGGGAGAAAAATAGAGAGAAAAACCGAGTAAAATAGATAAATAAATATATATAAAAAATAATAAAAAGGCATCAGCAATTGCAGTGTTGCTTACCCAGGCATCCAAATCGGCTGGCTAGGACAGAGACACGGATCACGGGTTAGTGAGATAGGTAGAGGGTATATGAGGAAGACACAGGGTTGAAAAAGGGAGGCGAAGTGAAGATAAATGAAGAAACAGCCAGGAATGAGGCGGGATAAAGAGATAACAATAGAAGGAATAAAGGAAACAAGGTTAGTACAGCCCGTCAAAGAGTAATCAACACCATTCTGTAGAAGTTGCACGTCGCTACTCTGTAGTTAGAAAAACTAATTCGCCAGATGTTGGGAGAGTTTTTTTTTTTTTTTTTTTTTTGGCCTCCAACATGTCACTATGTCACTTACAGAAGTTTGCCAAGGTAAATAAACAACACACTGTATAAAATCTACTCATTAATCTTCACATTGGGCGTACTAGTGGCAAAGGCGGCTAAAGCCTTTCCCGCATACTCAAGATGTTGTGGATGTGAGTCTGGCCCATGATCCTCACTGTATGCCGGGCCTTCCATCCACTAACCCTGACCTGTCTGCCCATCTGTCCTGTTTCTCTTCATTGCCTTGACAATAAACAAAGGATCTGTTTTACACTGAGTGAAATATGTAGGATTATACCTGAGATTTCCTTTAATGACTTTAGAAAATGTTCTAAAAAATGAAGACGATATAGATAAACATATAACAGTAGCGAATATCTTAGTGTTCCAACACAGCCTTTAAAGGAGCAGCCAATATACTTAGTCATAGCCGATTGCTTAACTTATTCATGCAATGGCCACTTTGCTGAAAAGCTACAGATGGAAAATGACTGAGCTATTCCTTTGTGTAGGGATATAAAGCAGGTCTCAAGACAATGGCCGCTGGTATTCCACACACTGCGCCTTTGCATAGGGCCTAATAACAAATTAATTATGTTTTCGTATTACTGTTAAGTAAATCTACAAATTAAAGTATTACTTTCATAAAAATGCAGGAACACATTAAACACAATGAAGGCCAAACACAAATGTTCTAAATGGATAATAATAAGCATAACGCGATAAGTGTAGTTTTATTAAATGATGTGTTCATTTTCATTTTGCACATTAATATTGCAAAGGCAACTAGTAGAATCTTGCCAGGCAGCCATGAAAGCTAGCAGTTTACAATCGGTTTCTATCTGGTGTATGATAATTCATAGACCCCTTGTGTATGCATGCGTCTTGAATGCAGCATAATTATTATACAGAAGGAGAGCATATGCTAGATAATTATATGTTACAACAACACTTTTATCACCAAATCGAATAACATTCAGCTTAAGAATATAACACAGGCACACATGACAACACATTTGGGTGTGTCAAGCCTTGCCCACTCAAACCAAGTGCTCCCAGTCCGGCATTAAACACAGAACAGAATGGGATAGATTAGAGCGGTGGGTGGCTCTAATGTTGCCATGCCTCATAAAAACACCATTCAGTTAAATGAGGTGAACTCACAAAGCCAGTTTATGCAGAGAGAGAGAGAGAGAGAGAGAGAGAGAGAGAGAGAGAGAGAGAGAGAGAGAGAGAGAGAGAGAGAGAGAGAGAGAGAGAGAGAGTGTGTGTGTTGGGTAATCTGTGTAACGGATACAGCCCATGCCATCTGTTTAACCTCCCTGCTCTTCGGCGGCAGGCTCTAAACTGAATATGTGTCTATGAGTGTGTGCGTGTGTGTGTATGTTTGTGTATATGTGGACCCCTTACAGAGTGCTCACAGGAGTGTGCAGGTCCCATTTCCATACATGATAGACTTTAGGAGAGGTGAAGGGGTTTGTGGTGATACAGATGCAGACAAACACACACACCCAAGCAGTTTGGTGCAATCCATGGGCCATAGCGGACAATGGCGTTTCAGGTACATCGTACATGGTTGGTTTTTCTCGTCTCGGGAGATCCCTGGAGAACAGCAGTCAGCAAGCCTCAGTCTCACCATTAAGAGTCTGGATCAAATGAGCTAGCAAAAACATGGCCAAATAACTCCAAAATGACTCAAATCTCCAAAGATGTAACATCGAGATTTCTGAAGTCCTTGCTAAACTTGAAGCATGGATTGATGCTTACAACGTGGAGTAATTTAGACGAGTACAGGAAGGTAAATACTCCAGAGGGCTATTATTAGCAGCGGTAAGAAACAATATAGGGAATAAAGTGGGGTCTAACTCAATAAACATGTGGTCTCTGGACTTTTAGAAACCATCACAGATTACGAAAGGAAAACCATCAGTGCTGCTGAGATAATGGCTGCAAATCCTTTCCAGACCATCTAGGAGCTCTCTATGCACGCTTTGAGAACAACTCCCAGCTGAGGAGGTACAAAAGGCCAAGGAACCCTGCATAATAGTAAGACCTTGGGCAGATGTGTACACTGCAGGTCCTTGCGAGGGATTTATCTACACAAGGATCCCGGATGTGAAGGCATCTCTGGCCCGAGCTCTCAAATTGTGTGCAGATCAACTGACAAATGTGTTCGTTCACATATACTGACAGTTTTCAAACTGTCACTGCACCAATCTGAAGTGCTCTGAGCTGTAGGTCAACTCATTTATCACCTCACCACCTCCCTGGCTTGATTCACTTGACCCACTTCAATTAGCCACAGAATGAATAGATAGCTGCATTCGTATGTTTAGTACTTTCATTTCATATTTTATTCTTATACTGTATTTGAATGTTGCACTATTATGTCTTGTATTCTCCTTTCCACTTGCATGGTTTTCTTCATACATTTTATTAAGGATTGTTGGAGGGATCATGGGAACTAAGAACTGAATGACTGAACGACTGCTTCAATAATTGTGAAAAATAAAATAGCTTTGTTTTTTTTTGTTTTAGCAAAACCGGCATAAGGATGGGTAATGGACCCGGCAGAGTACTTTCATCATCAAACTATTAACAACCAGTTAACCAGAAAAAAATGACCCTCCATTTTGCTCACACACCAGGTCCTTCCATAATCATAGTAATCTTCAATCGTTCTAAAGCAGCCAAAGCTACTTGAAAAGTATCGGATTTTCAAATAACTTTTTTACTTTAACTTTAAGAAAACGACAATCAGACTTCCTGTCGTCACTATATAGCTCAGTTCCCCCCCCCCCATTTTTAATACATCTTTTTCTGTCACTTTTTTTGCGCGTGAAATAGTTTCATCCTGGTTCAAAATCTACATAAGCAAACAGTCATGAAGCATGAATCATGCTCATCAGCAGAGATGAAACCATCTTCCCATCTCCAAGTGGATCAAAAACACAACTTCCAAGATAAATGCCATATGAAGACAAAGGGTAATGTCGAGCTTTCAGAGCATACCACCAGATCTAAAACATTCCTGCATATGCACTGAACAATTGAGGTGAAACAGGACACATCATTTACCAGTATAGGGAAAATGAATGATGAAAAACACAGCTATTTAATCTCAATATATTTGATTATCTTTGCTTTGCTGAAGCATGTTTGCTGTGGTTGTACCATGAGGGTCACCAGATGCACCGGCTCGGCAACGCTTCATGCTTGATTTAGTCTTGAAAAGAGTGTGTGTGTGTGTGTGTGTGTGTGTGTGTGTGTGTGTGTGTGTGTGTGTGTGTGTTACAGAAAAAGTGGCAGAAATGTGACAGGATGAGACCTTTTGGTCCCCAACACCACCTCACATGGCGGGTAACGCTTCCTTGGAAATCAATTATGTAAATACTGAATTATGCAAATGCTACATTTGAATAAATCTGTGTTTGGGGAGAAAAGACTTTGGCATGGTTCTCTGCTTGGAGTCGAGAGAGAGAGAGGGAGAGGGAGAGGGAGAGGGGGAGAGAGAGAGAGAGAGAGAGAGAGAGAGAGAGAGAGAGAGAGAGAGAGAGAGAGATGAGGAAACAGGGCTGAAATGAGGATTAGGCTGGAGAATGTCAACGGTAAACACAGTTTGTGCAGTCAGACTCCTGATTTGGCTTTCTAATTAGAGAGATAAATACACAGAGAGAGGAGACAATGAGAGCTAAATCACTGACAGGTTTCTTCCCATCATATTTCCATGGGAATAAAGTGTGATACACAGACACAGATCGTGTGCCATTAACGAATGCCATAGGTAGAGTCAAGTGCTTTCAGCCCAGGTCTTATTTGGGGTTTTATCTGAGCATGTGCAGTCACACAAATACACATTCGATAATCTCTAGTATGTTTCTATATCACAACAGTGTGCATTAAAGAATGCACAGAATACACTTTCCACCTTTGAATTAAACAATGGTCAGTGGGACACTTAGTCAATTACTCCGAAGAGGCAAATAGAGGGAAAAGCCGTCAGAGGTTGACAATTATTTTCTAGAAGACCGAGCTAATCAAAATTAAGCTCTTTCTTATTGCTTTATTTTTCATTAACTTTAAAGGAGAAGTAAGGAAGTCATATGGTCCTTTTAGCTAACTTCCTCCTATCAGTGACTGCAGTTAGCAATCCCCTCCCTCGTCTTACGTCACCACCACATGAACGCGCAGCCGTCTTCGTTAGATAGCTGCAGTGATGGAGAGCAGTGAGTCATCGCTTACGGGCACAGAGACCCGCCTCTTTATAGCGTCTCATGATTGGGTAAAACGAGAGGGATACTCAGGGAATTCTAACTGCCAATTACTGCAATACTCAATGACTGGGAGACCTGTGTTATGAACTGTGCATAGTCTGCATACTGTATGAATATAAAGAGATCTGACACGTATAATAACAAAATATCACTTACTTCTCCTTTAAGTAAGTACTAAACCAAAGCCTGAATAGAAGCTGACAAAATTATATCCACTGGTTTGATTTTTAATTTACAAGTAGCAGGTGTGCTGCTTCCTTGACATGAGGTGTCAAGATGTAACACAGCCTGCTTTCCCACACACGCACGCACACACACACACACACACACACACACACACACACACACACACACACACACACACACACACACACACACACACACACACACACACACACACACACACACACACACACACACACACACACACACACACACACACACACACACACACACACACACACACACACACACACACACACACACACACACACACACAGACTGGAGACGAACAACGCCCGTCAAAACACCCACTGTTTTTTTGTGTAAGCCTACGAACCGGCATTATCATGCACATCATCATGCGGGGATAGTCTCACATCAGCTCTCCGGAATAGTATCAATTCTATTACATTTTGCTCCCTGAATCAGCAAATCTGTTCTACAATATCTCTGCTACTTCTGGCCAATGCTACTGACACCTGTCCCATGGGGCACAGAAACTACTGTTTGAATATCATTTATTCAGCAGTATTATAGTAGAATGGGCAAAACATGTATCTTTACAATACGTTTCAAATTCCTAAAGCCCAGTTTATATGCTTAGAGATACAGTATATGCAATAATACTAACGGGTATAGAAATTTAGTATGTACTGCTATAAACGTCATGTGGTGAATCGAGCATACTGGCTTGCAGTTGTACAGACAAATCTCAGCAGCAAGTGAATCAGGGCTTGTGAAAGTGTGGTGAAGCCCCGAGGGGGAATCACGAAGCTGCAATATGTTATAGTGCTCACGTCATTTCCCTCTGTTTAAAAGGTTGGGTTTTTTAAGGCTTTTTCCTTGATCACTGGAAGTTAGTTTTATCTTCAGAAGAACAAACACATTTGCATGGATCATCACCCTCAACACCTGTGGGTGACGGAACACGCCCGCAAAACACCCACAGAAACACATATGAAGTCACGCATTATTAAAAGACACACACAGTACAGTAGAACTACCGGAGGCATGAATTGGTTAGTCTAGCCTGGTACGCTCGTTAAATGTATGTTCTCTCGCTACACAGCCGTGGGAGGTTAAATGAATTAGCACTTCATCATCAGCCTTCGCTTTCCCACCTCAGACTGTCACAGAGACAGTGTTGAAGAGATAAATGAAAGAGAAAAAAAAGTACATGCATTTGTTCACTCTCTTGGAATCAATTGCTCCAAATTCTTCATATAAAGCCTAACAATAAATTACTTGTTCATACACAGTTCACAATATAGTCCTTATATTAAATTCAAAACCTTTGACTGGTACTTTTATAGTAGACAACATACGGTACATGTTTTATTCTCCGATATGAGAACAGGCATCTGGAGAACATTAAATTCCCCTGGATAATAAGTCTTGTCCAGCTGTCTCATTACATCATGGCCCGCTCTCTGATGGGAGACGTATTCCACTCCTACACATTTGTCCTTTGAACCCACAGGATTCGTGCTAGTCCCCCCACTTACACACACACACACACACACACACACACACACACACACACACACACACACACACACACACACACACACACACACACACACCTCTGCACCGATGAAAATCTCCTCAGCCCGGTGAGTGCGCTGCTCGTCAGCAATTACCACCGCTCGAGACGATGGGGGGAGTACTGTGCATGTGTGTGTGTGTGTGCGTGAGTGAGTGAGCGCGAGCATGCACAAAAGGGCTTAGCTGCTTTAACATGCAGAAAAGATGTCAAGTCTGTGATTATGCTAGCTGATAACAAGTGGTTTAGCCGTGTGCGAATGTGTGTCTTTTGTAGTTTACGATGTCACTTTCTTCAGGGATAGAAATTCAGAGTTTAGTATGTGTGTGTGTGTGGGCGTGCATATGTCCACCTACATAGTATGTCACACTTCTAGACTCAAAAGCCATGGCTATAGTGAAGGCTAACGTTCAGCCAATCAGTCCAAGTGTAAGCCTCTCTCCCTTCACTGCCATATGTCATCAACTTTTTTTTCAATTCGTTCTTAGTTTTTTTTTACTTTATCAATCCATATTTCTCCTCTCTTTTCCTTTCCTCTGGATTCTTACATCCGTTCTTCTCTTCTCCCTCTTTTTTTCCCTCTCCCCCTCTCGCTCAGTCTCTGGCTAACAAGCACAGTGTTGGCCATCTAGCCCAGCTGACATCTGAATCTATTACTATACCACGCTCCAAGTCTCTTCTCTCTCTCTCTCCGCCTTTTAGCTGCTACAGCCCGTCCCCTAGTCCGTGTTTCTCTTTCTCTGCACTAATGCTTCCATGTGCTCGCTGCCCTATAGCTGCTGGCTGCTGCTACTGGTCAAAATTGGGCGAAAACTTATTCACTTCATGCCTGTCTCGTGGGTGGGGTCATGGGGAAAAAGAGAACTACAGTGGACACAGAAAAGATAAATAATATGTCCAAAGTGTGTAAATGCAAGGCTGTGTCTTAAATGCAAGTGATTCCTTAGAAATGCAGACATAAATCCTGATAGGGTGCATGCATCTATACTCAATAACTACTGGATGATGACTAGACATTGAATGGATGCGAAATGTTAAAAAGGGTGAACATCTAATACGGTTTGATTTTTATTGCTGAGTAATTGGATCAACATTGACATTCTGTTCATGTCTGTTGAGAAACAAGGGTTTAATGTTTCCTATTTTAGATGTACGTTGTGTCGTCTAAGGTTAAGGGGGGAAGAAACAACATTTGAAGCCATCCATTATTTTTGTCGGAGGACAGCTGAACCAACATGTCCATCTGGTGCCAGAAAGCAAACACTCAAAGCAGCTGAAGTGATATGATTTGACAGATTGATGTTACCACAGCCTAATTCAGTGAAGGGAGGGGGGGGGGGAGGGGTGAGTGACAGTGGGTATTAATGCTGCATTTGCCTTCTAATCAAGGCTTTAAACATGCCAAATACTTTTAAATATAAAACTATATGTAATAATGGAAACACAATTTAAAATATATAAGAAATAAATAAATAAAAAGTAGGGCAATTAGTGGAAGCAATAGAGAAATGTATTCTGTGATCATAGACAAATGTCCCTAAGAATGAGACAGCAGGGGGCCCTGCTGGTTAGCGAGAACATGTTGTAACTGAAAGGCTGCATATTCTCTCCAAACACACATTCGCAGCCTTGTAAAGTGTCATTTCCTGGTGCTGCTACACACTACAGCAGGAGCAGGGCAACACTGTTAACATGGGCGGCAGCATCCACTGTGGTCCGAGTGTCTGTCATCTCAGGTCTGACTTTAATGAATGTTGGGCTTTTCACCCCGGTTTTCATCATCTTTCTTTTGGACAGTGTCAAATGCTTTGATCTGTGTCATCTCACACACACACACACACACACACACACACACACACACACACACACACACACACACACACACACACACACACACACACACAGGACAGGGACTGAGGTGTTGAACAGAGAAAGATGAGCGACGGAGAAGGAGGAATAAATGCTGGGAGGCTGGGAGGACATGTTGCCCAGGAGCATATGTTGCTGTGCAGAGCAAGCATCCATCCTGCTTTTTATTCCCTGGCAAACCAAACATGCTTCAACAATGCCATCTAGTGACTGTTTACAGGTTTACGTCCTAGTCCTCACCCACGTACTAGACATACCAATGCAGCTATAGGTAATACATGGTAAAATGGGAAAGGGAACAGGATGGGTTCAAAAATCTCACTATATAAGCATAGTAGTCCAACAGTAACATTTACCATATGATGTGATGAAACATCCTAATCTAACTGGAGGTGTGAGAAATAGGGACATCACCTTCTTTCCCACATTTCAGCACGGTTTAACCAACAAAATTCTCATATCAAGATATCATTGTTTATAGTAAATGATACATTTGTGGCAGCCATGAAACCTCCCTCCTGAGTTTGAATATACTGAAGAAGAAGAAGAAGAAGAAGAAGAAGAAGAAGAAGAAGAAGAAGAAGAAGAAGAAGAAGAAGAAGAAGAAGAAGAAGAAGAAGAAGAAGAAGAAGAAGAAGAAGAAGAAGAAGAAGAAGAAGAAGAAGAAGAAGAAGAAGAAGAAGAAGAAGAAGAAGAAGAAGAAGAAGAAGAAGAAGAAGAAGAAGAAGAAGAAGAAGAAGAAGAAGAAGAAGAAGAAGAAGAAGAAGAAGAAGAAGAAGAAGAAGAAGAAGAAGAAGAAGAAGAAGAAGAAGAAGAAGAAGAAGAAGAAGAAGAAGAAGAAGAAGAAGAAGAAGAAGAAGAAGAAGAAGAAGAAGAAGAAGAAGAAGAAGAAGAAGAAGAAGAAGAAGAAGAAGAAGAAGAAGAAGAAGAAGAAGAAGAAGAAGAAGAAGAAGAAGAAGAAGAAGAAGAAGAAGAAGAAGACGAAGAAGACGAAGAAGACGAAGAAGAAGAAGGTCATGCTATGATCTAAGATGATCCATAGCATGCACAAAGAGTAACCTATTATCCACAATGAAAGTGATATAAAAACTGCCTTTAGGGTTAATAAACTGCAGGATAGAGAAGAGCAGAGTATATTTGGGGGAAATGAAGGTGACATTAAGAAAACCAAAAATTAGTGTAAGTGGAAAGGTCAGTTGTCACTTTGCTTATTTTTACCGCTTTCCTGTTTTATTACATCTCCTGTCTTTACATGTATTGTCTGTCTTTTTAATGTTTGCTTTTTCTTTCAAATTTTTGTCATTTTAATTTCCCAGGTACGGACATTTCTAGGAAATGAATCTATATCAAAGCTGTAGCCTGAAGTGTTGTTGTCCATCACTGGTGTTTCATTGGTGACAGCAGGTAAAAGCTTGACAATCAACTGACAGCTTACAAGCATTCACCCGTGACCCCCAAACAAAGTAGTAAACTCTATTCTTCGCACCTACCTAGGGAGCTGATCAAATTCAATAGCTCGAAAGCAGATGCTTGCTTTGATCTATGTGTATGTGTGTGTGCGTGTGTGTGTGTGTGTGTGTGTGTGTGTGTGTGTGTGTGTGTGTGTGGATTGCTTAACACTGAATGTCTGTGCATACTAATAACATTTATTTGCAGAAGGAATGACACCTTTGAGGCAGAGAGAATATTCAGAGGAAGAAAAACAAACACAGGAGGTGCTAATGAAAGAAAGGAGAGGAGAAGAGAATAGGTGTTAATGTCACTTGGCGTCTCTTCCCTGTCTTCATTCAAGGTGCAACTGTTAAGACCTATCTATAGCCTCAGAACAAGGTAGAAAGACACATCGAAACAGCCAAGCTGTGAACACTATATTTAACAGTGCCTTTGTATGTACATTTCTTAAACAACGTTAAAAAAGAAATTGTATAGCATACAGGTTGCCAAATGTCCTGCCAAACTGAAATTGAAATACTACACTACAAAAAAGAACCGAATACACTCAAGAGACACTCAAAGAATATAGCCTTGAATGAACTGTGGATTTACCTTGAAAGTGGATATTTCTGTATGTCCCACACATACATACACACATACACACACCTCCAAAGTAAATCAGCACATACCCTGTAAATGCACAGGTATTCACATGCACATACATATCCAGATTCACACACACACACACACACACACGCACACGCACACACACACACACACACACACACACACACACACACACACACACAATAGTCCCAGCGGTGGCGGTTGGCGCTGAGACAGGAGTAAATGGCTAATGTGAGTGTTTGTGACAAGCAGCCAGAGGCAGTGTGGGGAGAGCAGCTCAGTTCTCTGACAGGTGTTGCTTTCACACCTCTCTCACCTCCTCACCCCCGACACACAGCCTGCCTGCTGGGGAACCCGGGGTGCACTCTGGGAAATAGGCTGGGGGTTGCTATGTGTTTGGGTATTGTGATAGCGTTCCAGCAGTATGGGAGTGAATGTATGCCTGTGTGTGTGTGTGTGTGTGTGTGTGTGTGTGTGTGTGTGTGTGTGTGTGTGTGTGTGTGTGTGTGTCTGTCTTCTCCTCTGGGAAATAAAGTAGCTCCCAAACTACTCACAGTGGAGCGTTTTAAGGTGGAATGAGGGAAAGAGAAAGGAGGGGTGGAGAGACTTTTTCTCCAGCTGTGTTGAAGTCGGTGAACGCAAGGTCGATGGAAAAATGCAAAGAATACTAGGGAAGCCCACCCGCTAAGCTCAGACATTTTATATAGCAGGGGAGCCTCTTGAATTAGATTCCCAGGTCCTGTACTCTCAATCTCCTCGAAAGCCATGAAGCAATGCACAAAAAAAAAAAAAAAATGGAAACAGAGCACATCTTTCTTTCTCTCAGGAGTGAATTATTCTAGGTCGCAGGAATTTTCGGAGAAGAATGTAATCATATATTGAGGTAGTGGATAAATCCATTTGGGAACAATAACTGTGTTATAAAGTTAAGGTGAGACTGGGAGGTGAGACCGAACTAAAAGGACAGGTGAGAAGAAAGAGGAAAAGGTGGAAAGGAAGAGGCCATTGGGGGAGCCACAAAAACACTTTCACAGGTATTTGCTGTCTAGGCATCTCACATATTATTATGCATCAACACCTGAAAGCAGCAGAAAAACTCACACTTCTTTTGTCTTACTACTTAGTAGAGGTATACTTCTGCTTTGCACCTGTTCCCAGCTCAACCCCAAGCTTCCTTTCAATTGCATTCACACACACACACACACACACATTTTTATTTGCTGGTTGTCCATCCATTTCGATGATGACGTCCATTTTTAACATTATTTTAGAATTCGAGATACACCAAAAATATTTCCTTATTTACCTACCTGGCCACTTGTACACAAACAAACACACACAACTGCTCACACACACACACACATACACTGAGATGCTCCATTGACTTGTCGTGTCAGAAAAAGTAACCCAAAAAAACAACAACAAAGGTCTGAGGTAAGAGTGTTCAGTGTCACACTGCGATGCAACATCATTAAATGTTTGGAGCCCCTATCAGTGTAAGCTAAGTCAGCGGCTTCACTCAGTATTCATTACGGCTTGGCCGGCAAACCCAAAGACTAATCAATTGGAGAGGAGAAGGAGAGAAAGAGAGACAGGGCTATAGGAAATCCACAGAGTTCACACACACACACACACACACACACACACACCTGCAAATCACCTCTCTTTCACTCCAACGTTGACACTTCCGGTTGACCCCCCTAATCAATCTGAATTCTTAATTTGATAGGATATGTGTCAACGAGCACATTTGAAATAGTGACAAAGAGTAAATGCAGACAACAATCGAATCTTTCTTGTTTACATGATGTATAGAAATAAGTGACTTTTGAAGACTACATTGTTCATGTTGCTGTTTCCATCTCCTATTGAATACTGTAATTATAATTATGGTCTGAGATAGATGATCATGCATGTACCCCCGACAGGCTACAAGGACCCTCAGGGATTTTTCTAAGGAAGTGCAGATGCGGTACATCTCCAGGGTAGATGTAAACACAGACACTGGAACAGCTGTGAAAACTCAGCATCTTAATATACTGATTTAAAATAGTTCCTTTTTCCCCACTTTTTTCTTTGGTGTACCGATGATGACAATTAAGATACATCATCACAAGGTTAGCCTGAGACAAAACAAACTGAGTGAACACCATGTTACATATAAGTGATCATTTACTCTGTAATAGTGCAATCATTGAAACTCATCCACTTCAGTGTGACTAACCATTTAAATCACATTCAATCAACTTTTTCTTTCCCAAAAAGTGTGAGAGGTTGCTGCAGCACAGGGACCCAGAGTTGTGGATATGCATTCCAAAGCATTTAACAATTCACCAGTGCCTCAGTCCAACAGTAGAGGGAGCTGTTGACTAGCAGAAAGGTTTCTGGAGGACAATCAATCTACTTCTGCTAAATAACACAAAAATCAGTGTAAGGTAAAAGGTGTAGTAGTAAATCAAGTCACATTTGGATTTTTGAAGATTGATTCACAGGCTTAATGGATACAATAAAACTGTATATATATATATATATATATATATATATATATATATATATATATATATATATATATATATATTTGACCATAGATTATAAAATATCTGAACACTTAGTGAATGATAGATGTGTCTCATACAATATGTTTAAAATAATTTAAAGTTTTTATGTATTTCCCTCCTTGAGTAATTCATTCATTATTGAAGGCCAACCTGAGGCCAACAGGTTACTTACTTATTTAAAGCTGTTATCCGTAGGATTACCATCCATGTATTGTCTGTAAAGTTCCTATCTATCAAGTAATGAGTTAAAACAAAGGTGATTGAGCATATGACCCACTGATGAAATATATGCTGCTTTTCCCAGTTATACTATCAGAGGGCGGACCTCGTATTCGCCGCGGTGCGTTCTTTTACTCAGGACATGGGAGCTTCAGACTCAGTAGTACTGACTTCAGACCTGTTTTTATCTATATATCTTGTATATACAGTCAATGGTTTGTAGAGGGTATGGTCATATTTCCCACATTTTCAAAATTGATGAAAAGGTCATTCTGCACACTGTGTGTGCTGCCGTGTCTGACGTTCCTGATTTTTCCCGTACAATTGAACACAGCATGCATGCCTGGGCGAGTGTCACTGTGCCGAACAGTCGTACTTCTCATAACTTCTGGGTCACAATGTTGGATCAGAACACACTGCTAATATACTGACTTCATGCAGTCCATTATTTTCTGTTTTGACAGAAACTCTGGTCCGGAAGCGCCTGCAATTACAATTTACGGCCACTAGAAACAACAGCGTAACTCAAAAGTTCAAGGTTACAGCTTTAAAGTTAGACTTTAAAATGGTAATATATTTTTAATAATATTTCTGTGCAAGATAACACAAATTGTACTTTGAGTGTATGTGAAAGTTTACTGAAGTGCGTGCACCACATATGTTTTCAAGTCAAATTCCAAATCATTTACTAAAATTGTAGTGATGCCAAATCTTAGCCTATACAAATGCAGCGTTATCTGACCAAGAGAGGGTTTTGTGACTTTAGCCAGAACACTATGTTGCAGACACTACATATTCACACTAAATCAAAAGCTTTGGGGGATTTTCAGGACAGTAAAGAACAACCTATCGAGTACACTAGTTAGGAAGCCAAGCTCTGGGGCATTGACCTAGTAGGCTTCACTCACCAGTTTCTTGGCCCTCTCTTGCTCTTCGTAGGCCTTTCCTTTCTCGATGAGGATATCATCCAGACCTGTGGTGACTGCCGTCTCTCTCTCTCTCTGGGCCAGCCTGGACAGCTGCTCCTGCACCAGGGCCTGCTGACGCTCAAAGCTAAAGTAGGGGAAGATAATACGCTCTTTCAACCTTTATCCTTTCTTTATCCAATCAACAGCCGTCACACGCTAGTTCTAGTTCAAGTTCACAAAGAGAGCTAGCACGTGAGGACAGAGAGACATCATGGTATATGTTGATCAACACCTAATACCAATATTTATTAGATACATTATTTTTTTATAATGTTTTTATTCTATACCTTTTTTGTTTTGTTTTAAAGCATACACCTTTACATTGTTTTCCTAAGTGTTTCTTCCGAAAGCTCAAAACAGCATTTATATCCTGAGACACTTAACCCTTTTGACTGGAAATAAATGGTAATAACAATAACAATCTCATTACATCAACAAATATACATAATGCAACCTAAAATCTAATGCAATCAAATCCAGCAACACCATAAAATATGGGATAAAATGTGACCATTCACAAAACTAATATGCTTGGCCCAAGTGGGAATACTTAAACCAGTGGCATACTTTGGCCAAGAGCCTATTTCTCTATCTCTCTTAACGTGTATTAACTACAGAAAACTACTTCAAAAAGAACTGACCGCTTTAGAGAGGTTTGGCACTATTAACACTTGTGAAATCCTAAAAATAAAATCTATATGATTCATGGGGGGAAGAGTTGTTGCACTTGCCAACATGTAAATCTATAGCGGCTCAGTATGATATACGGGCATTCCAGCGACATAGCAACATGCGTGTTATGCAGACAGTGTTGACAGGTCACTCAGCCTGTTTATGTTCGCCATACACTTTACACATTAGCATCAAGTGTCTGTTATCCTATACATCCGCCAGCTCTTCTGGTACTGGCTAGTGGCCAAGTATAGCTGCTATAGTATCAACACAGAAGGCTCAACTTAAAATGTATGAAAATAAACGTGATAATCAAATATTCTGCACAGTCTACCATTGCATTCACAAAGCTGAGGCAATAATGAATTGATATATCGGGGAGGCATCACATTTCACTTTTGCACAATCAAAATGAAATCATAGTCATAGCAGGTCCTTCACCAAATGTGTGAAAAGTGACATAATTTACATGATCATGATCACCTACTTTTTGCGGATTTCATCCTGTATTTCTGTACTAGAGGGTCCTGTTGGTTTTTGACCTATAAGAAAACAAATGGGATTAATATCAATACTATTAGCGGTAGTTACATCATGGATCAGTTTGCAGCTAAGAATAGGGAAGAACAAACAGTTACCAGTATACGAAGGGTTAAAGTCTACCCAATTAGCTCGCTTAAGACATGACATCTTTAAGTCTTACAAAGTTCTATACAAAGTAGCCACAATATTTATACCATTGACTTTTATGTTGTCCCTTTTACCGAGGAACAGCTACATGGAACTTGTATTGCGTTAATATTTGTAAACAAACTTGAGTCAGGCAGCTCAAAACACAGACTCTCTGAGACAAGTGCGTACATTTTCTAAACACATAAATGACACAGTGTATGTTTACTACATTCTCTCATTTATATAGCAAACAATCTATAAAAAAAAGTCACACAGCAGTCCAAGGTCATTCTTCCTGGTACTGTTATTATCCATCTGTTTTGAATGAGGACATGTTTTCTGACACAGTGGGCCCAATGGTAGCTCTGTGAGGAAAGTTAAGGTGGTTGACAGGGACTTACTTGGTGGGGCTTTGTGAGTGTCTGGTGGAGGCGGTGGTGTCTTGGCTCTCTCAAGAGTCTCCTGAGAGTCCCTCATCCGCCGGAGCACGTCGTCTGAGAGCTGGACAAGAATAGAGTGAGGATTAACAAATGTGCACACATAGTAGTAGCCTACACACTCGAGTAAAAGCCCCTTGGTGTGTGTGCATACTGTTGTTGTGTGCCTTGGAAAGCTGCAGATTACCTTTAAGTACACTATATCAACCAGCTTGCTGCAAGTCACTAACTAGCCAGCCAGCTCCAGATGTGCTGCTGTACAGCTGTGCCTGTCTGACACCTTTGACCTTCCTGAATAGCAAAAAAGAATAGCTCTCTGCCGACAGGGATTGACACATGAACACGTCATTAACTGACCCTAGCTTCTGAGAACTTTGAAGGTTCCCAGCTGGTGGGACACAAACAATTGTAAAGTCGGTGTCCATGAAACTGAAACAGTGTAGGCGATGTTTAGGAACGTCTTCCATCACAATATCATTGAATGTAGGCTACTGCTGCTACACTAACGAAAGCTTCTGGAATGTTCGACTTTGACCAACTAAAAACCATAATACTCATGTAGCCAACTTTTGCGTGACGTCACGTAGTGGAACTGTTGCCAGCATGCGTTATGCTGTGTAAATGTATAAAAATAGAAATAAACTCAACGACTGGCTAAACGACGTGCTCAATTATGAAGCAGTTACAAGATAAGGGCACTGACCCAAGAGAGAGTAACGGTCATTGTGCATAGCGGAGAGAGAGAGAGAGAGAGGGTTGACCGGGGTCATTTCAGGACATGGGACCTGTCATTGCAGACAGACGCCACCATCAAGAGCATACCGTTACTAGCTAACCGTAATTAGCTTTAGTGCTACAACATAATGCAAAATTTGGCCCTAAATTAATTTATACATAAGACGACACGTTATGGTATATCTACCTTCACTCCTTCAATGACTGTGACCTTCTCGTCTTCGTCCAGTCCGAATGACACTTTCCTAGTGGTGCTGCCATTGCCTCCCATGTTGCCAGGCCGTCCGTTCACACCTGACTAAAAACAATAATAAAAGCCTGTCTAGTGCTGTGACAGGGAGACATAAAACGTGAGAGCGGCTGGAGTCGCCGCCGCCGCCACAGTGAAATGCTCCAATAAAGGTCACTGTGGCGCTGCAGTATCCTCGATGCTCATTCGCCGGATGAAATAATTCAGAACTCATGACTTGCTGTCGTATCTTTTATAGACTATGGGTATATGGGAATTGTAGTTCAACTGTAGTGTGCTTTATAAGTAATGTGCCTTGTGAAGCTTTTTTAAGACAAACGCAACGAAAATAGAAAAGAATGAAGGAAAAAAAAAAGTCGTGTCATCCACACATGAGGAAATAAATTAATAAAAAGCCTCTTCCCTGACTGTAGTTACCAGAATAAACCACTGAGTGGAGTAAGTGAAAATAAATGTGGGTAATTTTCTAAACCAGCCACGAGGCGGCGTCTTTTCCCAACCTCAAAACGAAAACGTGAAAGAGTCTATGTTTTATTCTGTAGGTCATGGAATGCTCAATACATTGCATTAATACGGGCAAGATATTATACAATCAATGCACTTAAATAAAAAGGCAATTTACAGATCATTGCAAAACGATTTCAACATCAAACATCTCGTGTATCAAGAGAGCGGACTTTAATTCCTCAGCGTCGCCACACCTTCTGAAATCAGGTCAATAAACTGATTTCATAATTCAACCTGCAAGCAATTATAATCAGCAGCACTCAAATTTGAATATAAAATATTTCAAGAGTCAGGCAAATACTGGAATTTCTTGCAAATACACAACTTCTTCACTGTGTCCAGTATATATATATATAGCTAAAATACAATGTAGCTATATTTTCAGCATACAGGTCCCCACTATCTATGAATACTGCTGGCTTTAATACAGTAATCCATACCAAACGTGTAGCATTTGCAGGGGGGGTTAAAACTCACGTATTCATCATATAGCCTCGGCAGACGGTCAAATGTGATGGTGAAGGGGTTTAAAAAGTATGATACTGTAGTAATACCAGGAGGTATGACAGGAAAATATATTTCATAAATTTATCCAAGAAGAAAACAACTTAAAAAAAGCCTTAAATGGATCAAAATGGAAAGTTTGGGCTGAGCGTTTGTTGCTCAGAGGGAATTTAAAGTTAATATGAATATAATGAAACTTTGTCACTTTTAAACTGTGAGGAAAAATAAAAACTCATCTTTACAAGCACAACCCTTCTGCGGCAAGCAAAGCTGAACTCGATACGCTGAGAAGAAATAAAAAGGGCATGTCGTTTTTGGAATAAGCACACACACATTTTCTACACACGTTTTGTTCAATTCACCCTCGTAATAACACACCCTTAATGTCTATGCAGTTAACAAAGATGTTTTCAGTAGCAGGAATGATTAATCTGGTATATTTAAAAATAAATAAGGAGGGGAGAAATGAGGGCTGGCGAGCTCACACATTCTCGTCTCTCAGCCCTTTCTTGCAGAGAACAGCTTACGGGAATACAAACGCCTGCATCTCATCATGTTGCAGTGACACTAACACCTTCACTTGTTTACAGGAGGGACACCACCGATCTCAAAAGACAAAGTACATCCAACAAAATGAATTTCCACTGTGCCTCGCAATGTGTAGAGAGGCACTGTGATTCATAAGAGAAAAAAAAAAGACAGGTAAGATAAGCCAGTTGAGTCACACATCGAAAACAACACTGCGGATAACAAAGTCATTTGAGATGCTGCCACTCAAAAGCTTTTAGTGGGAATGTAATGTACAGATGTGGAGTTGTCATCAAGAGAATGTTAAGATAGATCTGAAAGTACTTCAAACAGGGAGGTTGGGGGGGGGGGTCAAAACTCCCTGGTTGAGGATTGAGCAGTTGATGCGCGATGCTGGAATGGCAGAAAAAGTGCTGAGAGGAAGGTCAGTAAGCTCCCACATGTGGATCACAATCAACATGGAGTCGGTTTGGAGGGGGGAGGCAATGACGTGGAATAGTCACTCCATAGTGTGGAGCTACAGCAGCAGCAGCAGCAGCAGCGCACTCTGACAACAGTGTTACAAAAAGCAGTTGCTAACATTTCACAGTTCTCCAGATAAAATTGGCAAGCGAAAGGGTCTCTCCTTTTAATTGTCCGCTCGTTAACTTAACCTGGCGTCAAAAGCAAAAGACCCGAGATTTACCCGTATCTTGGGCGTCCCAACCCAACTACACTTCTTTCTGGCCAACTCCTCGGAATCGCCCGCCCCCCTTTTGCCTAACACATTACACATGAACAACATTAAGTTCTTTTCCATTCTTCCTCTCATTAGTGCTTCACACATTAATAGGTCTCCAGCGGTCGGCTTCCACGCTATTAATGCTGCTGGACCCATAGGGCCCGGAGGCGACATCATCCAGGTACGCTCCGACCATGCGAGAGCTGCCCGGACCGGAGCCGTCTATCTGGGTGGAGGAGTAGTACAGGCCCTGGTCGCTCTGCTCCTTGCGGCCCAGGGTTGCAGCGATGGTCGGGGGAAGGTGGACGTCACTCTCATCCGGCTCATCCATCTGGGACTTGTACGAGAACAGGATCTTGGGCTCTGAACTGTGGGGGGGAAAAAGGAGAAAAAAAAGTGAAATTATAAAGTAACTGGGTCAAATGTCTTAAATGTGGAGTACTAAGTAGTCAGAATCACTTATGGTCAATATCAGTAAATATCTCCTCACGATCTACCTAAGAAATCCAGTGGTAATATACAGTCTAGGCTATCTAATAGGGAATGTTGCTTGATACGGTCAGCGCCCTTTGTTGACATGCCATTTTACAGAGCAGCTTAGGTTGTGTATTAACACCAGGAGATATTTATTGATTTTGACAACAAGCGTTCTCCAATATCACTGACTCCACCTTTAACTGCAACCATAAAGCATTGTATTTATTATGTGTGATTTCGTTGTACGAACCCAAAGAAGCCTTTGAGGAATGTGACATAGATGAGCGGAGCAAACGTGGAGAAGTACAGGAAGGTGGTGACGTCCACGCAGCTGGTTCAGAAAAGACAAAATAAAGACAGACAGGTTTTAACACTGTTTAGACACTTCTCCTTTAAAAAGCTCAAGGACATTAGGACATGATAAGCATGGATAAATACAGAAAAGCACAATCAACAGCTGTGTGCCAGAAGGACAGCTCAATACAAAACATGTTATGTTCTTATTCTCTCGCCTTTAACTACACTGAACTCCACCAAAACAGTGAGTCATCCCCTTTGGTGCAACTCAGCCAACACATTCAATAACAAGACGGCCACTCAGCCCACAAAGGCCTGTGAAACATAAACAAGACACCTCATAGCCATAGTTACTCTGAAGCAAGAAATCAATTTTACATATAAAAAGAAATACTCAATTTATTCAGTATACTGACCAGAGTCCCTCTATGATCCCGGCACATAGCAGAGCGCTGCCCAGGCCCTGGATGAGGTTGAGTAAAGACAGGATGGCAGCGTACACATAAAAGCTCCTCTTAGCTGCACAAAAGAAGCAACACAAATGTATGAACAACAGAAGACATTTCAATCAATACGGTAAAATGTAGTGGTAAACAGCATTATTATTTCATTTCTGATTTAATTTCTGTATTGCGATGAGAGGCGTTACTTACACGGGAGGGAAATCCTCTCCCTCACCGGAGTTTTGGGCAAGATCACAACCAGAGAGTACACCTATAAAGAAGGATTACATCGTCGATCAATGGGGAGACATCAGATTATGAAGTATCTTTCAGGTAAAACAGTGGTTTGATTAGATTCTTCATGCCACCGCTGCAGCAGCATATTCACAGCTTACTGACCAGGAAGAAGAAGCAGGAGCTGGCCAACCAGAAGTGCCGTCCTCCGTGGCCGTAGATGTTGAAATCCTCAGCGGACAGGTGACTGTCTGGGTACAGGATCTCTAGCGTGCCCTGAAAACCAATGTCTCGTTTATTTAAAAAAATTGCAGGTAGAATGACCTCTCTCCCAAAAGTCTAGTACAATATTAATTTATAAGCATTCTTTATCCTCTCATCATGTGTCATTTACCTGTGTGATGGAGTAGCCCAGAGCCAGCACAGCAGTGATAGCCAGCACACGCTTAATGCTGGAATTGCTCTCCAGGTGACCTGATAGACAAATAAACAAAAAGAGGCTTAAAGGTAGAGTCAGCGATTCTGGAAAACGCTTGTTGTCAAAAAGATTTTTTTTGTCAACCACTAGTAAAGGTTTGTCTGTCTCTTTTCAAATGACATCTGTTTTCCAATGTTCTATGCATTTTTTGTCAGCCGTCAATCAAATCATGAACAAAGCTGCACAGTTTTTGTTTCTCTTTAAGGGGAAGTTTATGATTCTTGAGAATGCTTGTGGTGAAAAATCACTTGTCAAAATCAGTGAATATCTCCTTTACGATCTGCTACCCGTCTGTACTGTGTGCGCGCTGAAAGAAACCCAGTGTTGATACTGTGACAGTCATGTTGCTAGCTACTGTGGGCCATGATTGTTAACATATCCTTTGTTTACATACCAGTTTACAGAGCCTAGGCTGTGAATAAACACTGGATTTGTTTTGAGCGCGCACACACAGTACGGACATGCTGCGGGGTCCTGAGGAGATACTCACCGATTTTGACAAGATAATTTTTTCAACACGCATTCTCCAGAATGACTTACTTCCCCTTTAAGAGAAACGACAACCTTGCAGCTATGTTCATGATTTGATTGACGGCTGACAAAAAATGCATAGAACATTGGAAAACAGATGTGTCATGTGAAAAGAGACAGAAAACACCTCACTAGTGGTTGACAACGGACAGTAAATGGGAAGTGAAACCGGTGGAACAAACTAACCGAAAGCCAGTCCCAAGATGATGACACTGAGCTCAATAGCCAGCAAGAAGAAACGGGTGATTTCCCACAGCACCTATGGAGAAGACAAACATTATGAGAATGCACTGTGTGGCAGAGCGGGCCAGGCTGTGTTGTAACAACCTGTACAAGGTTAGGCCACACACTCCAAAGCATTACATAACCAGTTGAATCTTTTTTTTCTTCTTACACCCATTTTTGTTTCTATGGGAACAGAACAGAAGGTCCATCCCAGCACACTGCAAAAGGATCTGTCTGGTATGTGAGGAATGTCACTGCCTTGCCTTTCCTTCTAGACATGAAAGCCCAACAACATCATATCAACCGCTCTGGGTATTTTAATTAAAAGCCGGAGACGTGGGGATATGCTAACATTTAATCCCGTAAAGGCAATGTATTTGTGTTATATGTATCTACTTGTAAATAAAAAATATACATAACTATTTCACACTCAGAAAGCCAAACTGTGTGCACAAAGAAGAAATAATAGAAATATCTGGACTGTTTAGAAAGGAGAACGTCAATTCAAACCAATTTTCCCCAGTAGCTATTCATGTTCCACTACAATAGCAGTAGCAGTTAACATGAACGTCATGTGATGAGCACAGCACATCTAAGAATATGTTTACTGTGCAAGAAAGTGAGGAGTCATTTTCATGCATTAAAGCATTCAAATGAAAAAATGCATTCATATACTCTGTTCACTTCGAAATGTTAATGTGACAAGTGGTATTCCAACAACCTGATTTTATCACTAAATCTGGGTAAAATAAATTAAGAGTAAAAGCAGTTATCAGCATGTGTTTTTTTACTACATTTAGAGCATTTACACTGCACTGTGTAGGGGTTTACTGAAGGTCCAATCAGTAACTTATGGACCATATAAAAATGCAGTTAAATTCATAAGCTCCCTTCATTGATAGAACAGGCCTGCTTTAGTTATTTGGTTATAACACGAATATCTGCTTGCTTTTCAGATCTAGTCTGTCATTGCTTCGATTTAAACTTCAAACATTTTCATAGTTCTTCATATGCGTCCTTACTTTATCTATGATGGTGGCAGCATCGGACGCACTGACAGTCATGGACACAACAGCCCGGGTGATGCCAACAGCAGCTACAACAAACACCTTAAAAAAACACAGTACAACAACATGTTAAACCATACAAACATACACATAGTCAGTCTTTTGAACACAATAATGTTGTGAAGTAGAATTAGGGCAAAAGTATAGCTGACAGTTCAAAGACTGACAAGGAAGAACATAGTGTTAGTGCGCAGTACAAATGTCAAGGTCAAGATGTGTACTTTTGAATGCTGCATATTGGTGTTTCTGTAGTTTGTGTCCTACCAGCAAGTAAAAGGTGACAAAGATGGGGCTGGAGGTGAGTCGAATCTTTGCCCTGGCCGAGGGCAGCTTCCACATCAAGAATACAAAGAAGGCCACATTAGGCACCAGCAGGAAAATGTCCCAGTAACGCACCCTACGACAGAGGAGTGAATGTGAAAGGGTTAATGAGGGTTAACCTTTGGAACAAAATTATATTTTTCTGTTGGATAATGAATTTAAACAGTGCTGCTGGCACTCAAAGTATATTTTACGAGCTCTTTCATGGTTGTCAACCATTTATCCGGCCCTACCAAATACCTGGATTCTCCGACATCTGCGTACAGAACCTCCAGACATTTGTGAGGCTTGGTGATGTTGTCTTCGCTGTCAGGTTGCCATGTTGGGAATGCTGATGTGTTCTCCAGCGGTGCAGGTGAAACACTGCCATTGTATTGAGCAAACCTCACCACAGCAGTCACTGTGGTGGCTAGCATGGTGTCAGACCCTGAGGAAAGACAATCCCATAATGATATGTAATCATGCTATTATTTAAAATTGATTACACACATCATAGGAGGGAGACTTAACCACCCTGTCATTCATTTCCAGATAGATAAATACATAGATAGAGTAATAGCTTCGTAAGTGAAGGTTCCTTCTTTACATACAAGGCTGCTGAATATGTTAAGAGCACATATAGGCAAACGTATGCTAGAGTTTATGCTGGTATGTTATCAGAGTAGAATAACACACTTTCACTATTCTGCGTCTACAGCTAGCGTTTCAATTTGGTGAATAGATTTACCCGTCACTATCTCCACTCTAAGATAAACATTATGTAACAATGTCGGCTGCTATCAGCCATTTAAAGTTTCAAACGGTGAAACTATCTATTCCCGATAGCATTAAATACATTTTAAAGAAAAATATATGCAGCCATTAAACAGGGAATAGCAAAAGCATGTTAAAATGTACAAATTAGGCATTAGATTACGTAAACCCTACAGTGTGATAAATCATGACACAGTTATCTAACTTGGCTAAAGTAAACTAAATAAAAATTAAAAACTCAGGTCAGTCTAAACTCAATGCAGCCTTTCCGAGTTGGTTAAAGACGATAATGTGCAGCTCAATCATTATGTAGACAAACATGCTTAGCCTTCATGTTGTTATTTTTTATCATAATACTCGCTGTCAGCGTTAAAGGGGATTTCAGACGTTAGCTTACGCTGCTACTTACAGCTTGCTAGCCACGGTCGGGAAGACGAGTTGTTTGTTAAATTGAAAGCCTTTTCTCAGACGTTCTTCTAGATAAAAACATAGTAATAATGCCAACAAACGTGGCTTGTACATAAACATTAGTCATTCATGGTTAGAAGCCGACTGCCTTACGATGGCATCAAAACAAACGTGATACCAGTGCAAGTGCAATGACGCCGAAACGACGTAACGAGAGCTTCAAGTAGTGGAGAAATAAATGAACACCTTACCGATTCAGTAGACTCTGGTTCAAGGGCACAGCTGCTGTAAACTCCTTTGTTGAATGTATGTCTTCAGCACATGCTTTACACGCCGTTATCGATCAAATAATTGATCAATGACACAAGACATGGCTCCACTACTTTCGTTAACAACAAATTCACAGTGTGGTGGTCAGCTGACTCTCTCTCACCAAACAAGCGGAGCAAATCTCGCGAGACGCCTCTGTGACGTACGTGTTAATTTTATTTTAAAAAGGGGCAGTCTCAATGCTATGTTTATGAATTTACAATAAATCTAATGAAATACACACTAAGAAATACTTACAATATAATTATGATGATAAGGATTATGAGGCATGGTAGATTATTTATGTATGTTTATTTTCCACATGGGAATAGAAAAACAGAAAGAAACAGAAACAGTTTTCAATGTTCATGCCATTTGCTTTCCATATACCTTTACTGTAAGGTAAAGGTATACACACCATGCATTACACTGTGCAATACCATCAAGTACAAAAATATTAATTACAAAATAATGACATTTATAGTCTTCAGAGGCAGTCATATGTTGTCACACAAAGCATATAGGCAAAAAGGTGATCAGGAAGTACAGTTCAGAATTCCTGAACATCATGAAACAATTTCCACACGAAACTTGACACTTTTAAGCAACCTTTTAGCACAGAGTTGATCTGTCTGTTGAATTTAGAAGCTGAATGGAAGATGACACCTACATTCCTGGCATGGGCATTAAGGTTGGATTTAAAAAGGGCCTCAGTGGCATCTTTAAACCATACAAATTAATTCTCAAATCATATTATTAATTTGCTCTTTTTTACTACACACTAGCACAATTGCCAAAGGTTAGTAGTAGCATATGCGCATAGTAACGTAGGCCTAGTTATGATTATGAATAAATAGTGGCGCGTGCATTGGGGTGCCCTGACATCATTCTGTAGGCCAGGTGCACCGGTTCAGTCAGGTTGGCCTTGAAGGTGTACACGTGAGTCTTCCCACTGGAGGGGCTGACGTTGTAGAAGCTCAGCCGGTGGGTCTTGAAACTCAGCCGGATCTCCAGCCTGCGCGACACCGTGGTCCTCTTCAGCGGCACGTCGTGGCCCTGCTCGAAGGCCGTCAGCAGGTTGTTGAACCACATCAGACACCAGGAACTCCTGCTGCTCTCCAGGGCGGAGGGCAGCCCGCTACGTGGCAGCTTCCCGCTGTAGCACACGCCGATCATCCACGGAGAACCCTCCAGCTCCACCTCCCAGCAATGGTCGCCTTCGAAGAAGCTCTGGCTGCTGAGGACCTGGAAGAAGCTGGTGAACCTCTGAGGGCAGCTGGGGTAGGGCTGTTTGGCGGCGCTGAAAGTCACCGTCTTCAAATCCCCCGAGAGGACCAGATTGGGATGAGCCGTCTCTGGGTCGAAGGTCACCTCCGATGGGTTGAGGGTGTTCCGAATGGAGCGCTGAATCTCTGCCATTCTTTCCCTTAGCTGGGAGTTCATCTTTTCCAGATCGGGACACACCCGAGCCAGGTTGACCCGCGGTTCCTCGTGGTCTTCCTCTTCTATCACTGATCTGCCCATCAACTCTGAGATCTGCGGTTGTAAAGTCCGAAGGTCGTCGTCAAACGCGGTCTGGTCCTCTTCGGTCAGGAGGGACTCGGCTGTGAGCATGGCTTGTCTCAGCTGCGTGGTCAGCTCAGAGGCTTGACTGACCCGACTGCTAATGCTGGCCTCGCAGGGACCCATCTCTGCTTCGATCAGCTCCGTCACCTGGGCACTGAAGCTCTGCGACAAAGCTTTGATCTGATCTAACAGATTGGAAACCTTCTCTCTCAGCTGACCGTTAGCAGCCGTCACCCCCGACTCCCATTCCCTCTCTTTCCTCAGCACACCCTCTGCTATCTCCAACTTGAGGCTCAACTCTGTGACTTGAGATGCCAGTCTGAATTTGGGTTCATCCATTTCCTTCTTGCATTTGATACTGCCTTTTTCTTGATCCAAAGAAGGGGGTTGCTCTGTGGATCCGGACCCACTTTGAGGGCCGTTTCCAGGCGTCGGTGTCACCTGGTGGTACTTATCGATGGATTCTTCTGTAGCAGACCTTTTAGCAGCGGCTTTGTAGGTCTCTACGATGCTGCACATTTTGAAGCTTTTGGCAAGGACTTTGGTTCCCGGGTACTCGGACTGACACTCGGGGCAACTGTGTTTGTCCAGGCCTTCTTCCATGGTCTGAAGGCAAGCCAGGCAGTAGACGTGACCACAGGGAAGAGAAACGGGGTCGGAGAAGAGATGCAAGCAGATTGGGCAGGTGAGCTCCAAAGCCAAAGTGTGTGGATGATTGTGTTTGAAAAAGTCGGCTTCAGTCTCACTCACAGACATGTTGGTGGAGGCTGGGAAAACAGGCAACTAAGGGTAAGACGTCAGATATATGTATACAACACTTATCATATAAAGGTGGCAGACTTATTTGACCGTTTGAGTTGGGAACTATCTATATAATGAGTTAACAGGGGGATAAAGGACTGCAAAAAATGAAGCTACATTTTTTTTCGTTCATTGTTTTCTCTGCTTTTTATTTTATTTATTTTTTATGTGTTGAAATACTGAAATGTCTCCATAATGTACCGTCAGTGTGAAATTCTTAACTGTATAACATATTCATCTACTGTTACTCTTTAACTGAATTTAACCTATTCCAGATTGCAATACAGGTGAATTTCCACACGCACACACACTGAGAACCTAGGTGTCCTCAATGGTAGATATGGCCCTGAATCACACACCTGTAGTGCTTGTTCGTAACTGAGAAAGTTAGCAATGCAAACGGGGCACACACGCATACAACTTAGTTAAGATCACAGGCCAAAATGTTCAAGATATGCACGAAAGGTTAAGCATAATATAGCCCATCTATCGTCAATGGGAGATTTCAGTGTCCATGATAGGTCAACACAATCTGACACTGTAGATATCTGCGTCACCTCACTGCTTGCCTTATGAATCGATAAGTTTCGATTACCAGCAAATAGCCTAAACTATTTCTCTCCACGTGGGCGAAACCCAAAAGTTTCGATTCCTTCAGTTTATCAACTTTGCAATTACCAATATAGGCCTTGTTCTGCCTGCAAGGAATACTTTTAATTTCAATTTAGTCACCATGTGGCTTTACTTCCTTACATTAATATTCAGTGCGCAGCACGCATAGTCGCTAACAGAGGCTGACTGATCTTTACAAACACGCAATTATACACCGTCATTAGTTTTTTTTGGAGAACCAGACAAAAGAAAACGAGACATACCTATCACAACAGTGCAGCCTCGAGTCAACTCTTCCGGTTCAGGTTAAAAGCATAGACCGTAAATAACGTCCTGACGCACAGCTCAACGGTCGGATCCCTCTGCGCCTCTTTGGTAAACACTGACGACACCATCATTCTCGCTGGTGCTCAGCTGGGTTGTCCATCCAGAGCACCATGTGTCAGCATGACATCATGCTGTGTGTATTGGCTGAACTTTTACCCACTCTCTCTCGTTTTCTATATATGGTAAATGCCATGCTCTCAGAAATGATAAAGTCTACTTTTTATTCTACTGTTGAAAAATACAATTAAGAATGCAAAAAAAAAAACAACAAACAATGCATTGATAAAAACTTAAAAGTATAGTATATCTCCTCATGATCAGCTGCCTATGCGCTGAAATAATCCTGTGTTTATACATGGCCTAGGCTAGGGGCTCTGGCTCTGTAACCTGGTATGTAAACAAAGGGTATTAAAACAAAAGGGCCAACATTAGCTAGCAACATGCCCATTATTTTTCAGTGCTGACAGGTATGGATCTTGAATTATTCACTGATTTGGACAAAAAGTGATTTGGACACAGGCGTTCTCCAGAATCGCTGACTCCACCTTCAACGTTCAAAAAGAAAATATTACCTGAACAATCAAGCCATCATATCACATTAAAGCTGAAACAAAAAGAAAAACACACGGTGTCGTTACTTAAAAGTCTTTCATATGTTTTTATAGATTGGGTTTATAAACTTACAACTCCAATGTATCTCTTCACACAGTTGGATGATGAAACACATGCAATAATAATTATAATAAATATAACAAAGTGTCTTTATAGTACAAAAGGCACAACGCCAGGGTTAAAGCACTCTTGTAAATTCTCCTCCGAGGTCCGTTTACACATCTGATAAAAGTCACTGTCGGTCTATTAATTAATTATCCCTTACATCTGACTCAACTCCACAGGGACAATTATTTGGAACGCAGGTGTGCCAAATGGATTAAGGAAACAACCTAAACCACCCATGCCCGACAAAAAGAAAAACAATCTCTCAGCATTGCTCAGGGCGTACCCAAGTTATTCAATACTTACTTGGATTAAACAGACACTTACAATCATCCAAAACATTTTAAATTACATTTTCACACCATATTTGGTTGCTTGCTACATGTAGCTATAAAAGCCCTCCACACTCCAACACTCAAAGTCCAAAGACAGCAACAACACACGGCCGCACGATCTAATCTCAACTGAATGAAGGAGAACAGGTTTGTTGTGTGGCTGTGTGGGCCTTGGTCACAGAAAACAGGCAGTAGTAGTTGGACAGTTTTTTCATGTGCAAGACCTAAGCATCACTTAATTAATACAATTTGTATTCAAATGTGGGTGTGGTTTTTTTTGGTAAGGGTTTCAGAGTTGAAGTTTTAAAGAGATATCACACTTGCGCACCGTTTAGATTCTTATTTTGGAATGACTATGATCGGTGCTACATACACACAATAACAAAACTAAAAAAGGAAAGGAAAAAAAACACATTCCAACAGCATATTTTTCCAGTTGTGTCACTGTCATCGTAGGCTTTCCACAACAATAGTTGAATATTGTGCAATCTGCTACAGTTCAGTGAAAAAGTACCAAGATCAAGTGCTACATACACTTGTTTATTAAATGTAGAGTCTGTGTATATTATGACTTAATTTAGGTCCATCTTTGCTGAGGGCGCATACGCCTCATTCAGTTCCAGTATCTTCAGGGTCTCATAAACAGGCACTACAGTTGACAGGTACACATTTTTGGGCGGAAATCCAGTAGAAAAGGAAAGGGAAAAAGGCAAGATTATGTTCTATGTGCTTTTGCTAGCTAGGTGTGTGTGTGTGTGTGTGTGTGTCTACAGCAGTGCATCCAGGTCCAGTTCTGGCAGAGGCTCCTTCCAATAGGAGACACTGCTGTACTCGGGACAGTCCAAAGCAGAGGACGTGCTGGCCCCGACAGAGAGCATGGGGAAGAAATGTTCCACCGCCTCGCTGAGGTGGCTGTACCTGTAAAATACACAAATAACTTCATTATTCCATTTATAAACATAGGCACACATGATTACAAATGTCTGAAAATGTGCTCAAGTCATTTAAAAAAAAGTTGCTTCCCTGTTTTTGTTTGTAGCAAAATAAACAACAATAAACAACAATCCCTATGAAAATGAGGGCAATCTAAATGTTGCGTCCAACCTTTTTCTTCCTCACTGGTATACAGGCACTGATGTTTACAACAGTGTCTTTTTTTATACCAATAAGGATCACCGAAGTCAGAATTTTTCAAATCATAAAAAAAAGAAGGTGAACAACGCTTACGAGGACTTGTTGCCTTTGGTCCTCTCCTGGATGAGCTCTCCTTTTGGGTTGACAGTGAACAACCTGTTTTCAGGCACGCCCACCTGCTTGTAGGCAAAGGCATCCTGCAAAATGAAAGGAAGGACAAACAACACAGTCACACAGACTCTCTTTCATAGTCACATTAACCTTTACAGTTAGGCTTTTACAGCAACAATCAATTATCATTAGCCAGTCTTTACTTTTATCTACACGCAAACCCCAGACTTTACTTCCACATCCCCATCACACTTCATTTGTAAATACAGGAGTATTTTACAGGATGTTGCAATGAAATAACAGTTGATGAAAACACATGGGTGTGCTCTTAATCAGGCCTGATCTCTTGGGATTGTGTATAAAACCATATGCTACGTAGCATCTGGAAAACCTTGGCTGAAAATAGACTTGTTGTTGTGTGAGGAGCCGGCGTGCTGCCTTGCTTACGTTGGTCCTGTTGCCGAAGGCGGCGTAGAAGGGCTGTCTGTGTGGGTTGAACAGGTCCCTGATGTCACCCAGGCAGGCAATTTTAAACACCTCTGGCTTCTTCTCAATCACCTCCCTGCACAGGTCAGGACACACAGTTCATAGTAAAAAAAAATACATATTGCACGTTTGATTTCTTTCACACATATATAGATTTCATACAAGGCCGTCCCTGAGTTCAAGTGTGTATTGGATTTTGGATCCCTTGTTGGATCAAAATCACTTTGTCAAGATCAGTGAATATCTCCTCATGATCCCCTACCCAGCATTAATACACAGCCTAGGCTTTGTAAATGGGCAAGTTGCTAGTTATGGTAGGCCCCCTTTGTTTACAAACCAGTTTACAGAGCCTAGGCTGTGTATTAAAATTCGATTTATTTTTTCAGCACACACACAGAACAGAGGTTATTCACTGACTTTTGACAACAAGCATTATCTAGGTTTGCTGACTCCACCTTTGAAAGTATAGGGCTGGCCACTAGAGGTCAGCAGTACATTACGCTCTACAAAAGGACATGGTCTTAGCAAGACACCAGTAGCATGTGTTACCTGTGTAGTGCAGAGAAGAGGCTGCTGGGAGCCAACAGAACAGGCCCTTTAGGAAGGACAGTTCCCTGGTCATTGACCCACTGAAGATAGTCCTTGGTGATGGCAGCCATACCTATGGCTCGTGCCGAACAATACAGGAACTTGTAGCCATTTCTGCAAGAACAGGAGCAGGCCAGAATATTACTATCTTAGTTTTGACAAAACAAGAGTCAGAAAAATTTGAAGTTTTCCCACTTCTGCATGAAATTGAGTTGACCCTTTCACATTAAGGTTCCCAAATATTTGTATTCATCATTTGTGCAATGAAACTTCAAATTTTAAATGAAGTGAACAGTTGAACTTGTATTAAAAGAACAAGATGAGGAATGAAAATGGGGTGAAACAACTGGCAATGCAGATTAGACCGTGCGCTGCAACTAGAATGAAATCATTAACACGTTATCTTGTTTTGGCTTGTTACAGTCAGTGTGAGCATTGTGTGCGAAGGTTCAGAAGGTTCAACAATTGAAAGGACATTTTTTTTTAAAGATCATCATAATATTTTCCAAAAAAGTTATTTCACATACTTGTGTATTTTGTGGTAGAGTTTGGCGATGCCTTTGTGTGTCCAGTCTTTTCCAAACTGAGGTAGAATGTGACCCAGTGCATCAGACCTGCAAGAAGACAGACAGTGAGGACTAATCAACACGTGTGCAGCAATGTCAGTTCACACAATGTTCTACGTAGTATATTTTTCAGAAACTGCCTTGTACTCAATTGTCTTCTATACACCAAAGTAAGGCAGTGGTTCTTACTTAGTGATGGTGCCGTCTATGTCTGATATGATGACTTGGTCGTCCCACTTCCAAAGGTAGATGGTGGCCTCACAGCGACAGGTGCCTTGGTATTGTGTGGTCACACTGAACATCACCTTGTTGGCTCCATCGCGCAGATTCAAGTGCTCCTGGTTATGAGAAAGGATATATTAATATATTATTATACAAGGACATTATTTTATGTGGGTGTATAAATACACCCACATAAAATAAAGGTAGAAAAAATTGACTTCATCACCGTCAACCAGCAATCAAGCATGGGTGTGTGTGTGTGTGTAATTCTTACTATCTGTTTAGAGGTCAGACGTAGTGATTTGCGGTAGATCTGGCTGATACACTGGGTGGCGGCGAGGGTCTCTATTGATAGGTTAGAAGGAATGATTGCTTGTCGGCCGAGGCCCGCTGCCTCATCGCTCTCTAAGTCATCCAATGTGGCTCTGCAGTAACAAAACATCTCCGATTAACATTTTGTAACTAAACACAACAAAAAAATCCACATAGAGATCTGAACAATAAATTAGCCGTCAGATATCTTAAGCTTACATTTTTGCAACTCATACTCGAGTCTTGTGATTTTGTTTGGTTTTCAGGATACTGAGTAATCTATTTTGTGGGCAAAGCTTTGGCATACTCCAGTGGCGGAAATGTAAATTGCATTATGAGATTTTGAATTAACACACAAAATAATGTACCACTGCCATATTCTTTCACTCGTTCTTTCTGACCCAAACTATGAAGTCCTTACAGACTTGTGAACTAAGCTCCATTATCATCCCCACACACACTAAACAAAGACACATAAAATATGGCATTAAAAATAAAAAGGACTATTAGCCATTCCAGTAATATGTTTGCATGTCCTCAGAGCTACAGTGATATAAAAGCTATTTGTGATATACAGGAAATCTGTTACATTCAAGCCATTGCAAAATGAGTTGACACAAAGTGGATTAAGCGCCATCAGCTCCACAAAAAGCTCTCTGTTTTTCTCAGTATTGCGATGAAATGGTGTCACCGGGCACACACAATGTTTCTGGTGGTGATTCTACTGCTAAGAAAAATCCTGGATTTACAGCAGAAGGATTAAAATCCCAAAAAGAAAGTAATCCACAATCACTAAAGGCTTATGTAATGTATTTTAGATGTGCCGAGTCAGCCAACTGTGTTGTTGTTATTACCCAGAATTCCTCATGGGGTCAATATGAGTTATGCACTATACCTTTAAGTCCCCTCAAACATTAGAAATCAGTAGAGCAGCAACAGTACACATGGCATGAGATACTTATTACCTTGCTTTAGATCATTTCTTAGTGAGGTGACTTACTGTACTGTGGACGAAACACTCGGCTCCTCCAGCTCCTCCTTTGAGAGTTTTTGCTGAAAAAACAAAAGGAGGTTGCATTACCAGGTGCCATTTAACCAACAACAATTTAAAGTGGCCATGGTGTTTTGTTTTACAAACAGACCATACAGGACCAGCTGCTTCCGAACTAAACCCTAAAATTCCTTCAATTTCTACCTCTATTATGTCTTACATGGACAGAGCACAAAAGCCAATCTTAGGCCACACCCAGAGAGTTCTTTAAGGTGCAAGCAGGTAGCATTTCTGCTCTTGCCGGCACCCACCATCATAACTCATCAAGCATAGCTGATTAACCCTTAACCTATATTTCTAACAATGTACCTGGCTATTGTCCATGTCTCTTCTCCTCCAGGAGAACCACCAGCGGCCAGACTTTTTCGACATCTTGTCCTTCACCAGCCGCTCTACCGTAATCTATATGACACACACACACACACACACACACACACACACACACACACACACACACACACACACACACACACACACACACACACACACACACACACACACACACACACACACACACACACACACACACACACACACACACACACACACACACACACACACACACAGAAAGAAGGCAATTATTATATTAATCTGCTCATCATATATACTGCCTAAATAATTATTTTCTGTTTTATGGTTTAACTCTTAAATCTATAAGACAAACACAGTGAAAGGTTGACTCATTGTTGTCCTGATTATTTACATTATTATGCAGTAGTGACGAAACAATGAAGTACCTTAGGGAGGTTTTTCTGGAAGGTGGTCATCGACAGGACCATGGGAGCCGCCACTGCCCAGTTATAGTAGCTATGAACCAGAAAAATAGACAAAAAAACATTTGAGAAACATCCTGTTCTGGAAATGCAGAAACACTGTATGGTAATCAACAGTCAAGCAAAAAAAAATGTCACCGCAAATTATAAGCAAATAAATACATTTCTATATTCCAGATCTTACTTGGAGTTGATGCAGATCACAAGGCTAGGATCCTCAACGATTCCTGGATTGTTGGCAAAATCCTGGTACGTCACAATGTGCTCCATGAACTTCTCTGGATGAACGGCAGAAGCAAAACATCACACTTGGTTTTAGTCCAGTGGGAGAAACCTGCCCATTCCCTCATATACTACACTGTGTGCACAATTATTAGGCAAGTTGTATTTTTGAGGATTAATTTTATTAGTGAGAATAATAAAACAACAAAAAATTTACAAAAAAAAATTCCGACATGTCAAAAAAAATAAACAGTGACCAATATAGCCACCCTTCTTTTCAATAACTGTCACAAGCCTTCCATTCATGGAGCCTGTCAGTTTCTTGATCTGTTGACGATCAACTTTTTGTGCAGCAGCAACCACAGCCTCCCAGACACTGTTCCGAGAGGTGTACTGATTTCCTTCACTGTAAATATCCCGTTTAAGCAGGGTCCACAGGTTCTCAATAGGGTTTAAGTCAGGTGAGGAAGGGGGCCACTTGTGCAGACAGTACAAAGCACAGTTAAAGAAAACTTCTACTGTTTTGGCGCAATAACATGCAGACACACTAAATAAAAATAATGGACTATACACTTAACATGTGTATGCACATCAAAGTGCAAATTCAACTTTTTAAAGTTCCTTTTTGGATGGGGGGCTGTTGTGCGATTTTTGTGGACAATAGGCCTACTGTGATGCAATAGCCTATAATTCATTAATGGTTATGTTGAGCCTACTTGCTAGATTTCTTTTTAAATACAGAGGTTATTGGTCGTTTTGGAACATGTATTTCCCAATTTAAAACATAAAAATAAAGCAGCATTGAAAATTATTATTGGCCTACACTAGCATGTTGTTTTAAATATAACTCAATAGTTGAAATAATAAATACAATGTGTTTTCCCCTTAAAATGACTAAATACATTTCAAAGACAGTAACAGTGTGGCACTTCTGTAAACTTACTGAAAGATCCTGGTCCATCACTCTCACGCATTCATCAAACTTTTCTCTGCGCTGTCTGAGCTGATAGATAGGTTGTGTTGCCACAGTGATGTGGAGTCCTAAACTGATCTAGCTTTGCAGAGCACTTCTTTCTGTTCAGCTAAATATCCCCATAGAACCGCGCTGCGTTTATTTTCGCCACCAGTTAAATGTCGGTTTGCCTTCTGCTCGTTTAACTCTCCCGCGTGCATGCCGTAGTCGCGCGCGGTGCGGTACAATCGTGTGTGCAAAGCCGCAGACACAGAGCAGCTGAAAGATAGAGAAACGCTTGGAGACACATGCGCACATTTATTTACCGCAAATCGCGGCCTTTCGTGCAGTTATGACCATGCACAAGCACACATCGTGCTTGCTAGTACATTAATTGTGCAGCACAAAAAAACAAAAATAATAATAAAAATAAATTAATTAATTTTTATTTATTTTTTATTTTTTTGGGGGGCGGGGGCTCGGTCGGTAGTCAAAGCGGGGGGCTAGCGTTGCTAAGGTGGCCGCCTTAGCCATAAAGCACTGGGGGAAACACTGGATTCTCTCCCGCTTACCTTTAGTGATTTGACTGGTGTCGCCCTCTTGTCCGCAGAGGGACATGGTGACATCCATGTTGTAGGGGGTTGAATCTGACAGGTACTCTGTCCCGCTGTCCATGGCCCCACTGCCCACTGACTGAGGGGACTGGCTCCCTGAGTGCTCTGCCCCTTGCTGAGAGGCTCCCTCTGTCTCACTGCAAGGGACAACACTCACAGTCGATCAAAAGGGCAACAGTAGATAACACAGCACGGCTATTGGGTTATTCAGCTATTGCTTTTTTTTTTAAGTGATGTGGTACAGGAGAAAACAAGTGAAACACATGACATTAAGTGTATTTGTGCGTTGGACACTGTCTGAATTAGTGACATCCCTTATGTATGAGTTTGAATGTGTGAATTGTTTAGGAATGTGTGTCACAGTATGTCTTGTATTTGTTTACTTCTTGGGGAAGTAGAGTGCAGCCACCTCCGGGTCCATTGTGGTCAGATCATCCAAGTAAATACCCGTTGGTCCAAGATGGTGGTTACGTTTACCTGCGACAGAATAACACATGAATCATCCAACATTGTGACTGTTGACATAAACTAACCCCTAGTGTAAAATAAGACTTTAAATTACTCCTAAAGTGTAACACTAAAAAGAGAGAGTTTTTGAAGAAATTATTCCTACTTTTCTTCTTGTCCTGTTGCTCCACTTTGGAAGGAGAGTCGGAGGAGTTTGCTGAGCCTCCAGGTCCACCGTCGTCCTCCCCTCCCTCGGCACAGGGCTCTATGCCACTGTCTCCCTCACTGACGGGGACACTACCCACGGAACCCTGTTCACCTGGCTCAGATAACACACCCTGCTCTGGTGGGTTGGATAGCTCTGTACTACTTGGAATGGTTGCTGTGAGTGTTGTGCAGTCGTCGCTTTCGTTTACCAGTTGTGCTTCGTTCGGTGTGGTCCCGCCATTTTGGTTTTCGAGGCTAAGTTTGTCGATCCCACTGCCGATATGCTCAACACTGTCTTTGCTAGCGAGAGAACCGGCGCAAATAATCAGGTTGGATGATTGAGAAAACGAGTCTCCGTTCTCCTCTTCCCTCAATGAGGATTCAAGTGCCTGTGTCGAGTCCACATCGGTCTCCGCTGATGGTGTACTAGACTGGGAGAGGTCAGCTGGGGTGGAATGAGCAATGTGAGAGTTTTTCTCCATGGGGGAAGGGTCGGTTTGCATAGCATGGCTACCTAGGTCACCTAGGGAGACAGTCCTGGGCTGTGGCCTGACCACTGTTACACTGCCCCCCCTGCCACAGCTGACCACAGGCTCATAGCCCACGTCAAAGGAGTCCTGTCTCTCAATGGTGCGGAAGTGAGAACTGCCCGAGGTGGAGATATGCGGTAACTCCAGCGATGTTCTTTCTGATTGACACAGCTGTGAGGGGAGGGGTGGGGAGCAATTTGAGACATTGTGTTAGCAAGCACATCTCAAGTCTACAGCATTATCCACAGCACAGACTGGCAGCAAAAGCACATCGACATCTGTGTGTGTGTGTGTGTGTGTGTGTGTGTGTGTGTGTGTGTGTGCGTGTGCGTGTGCGTGTGTGTGTTGACATACCGTGGGGAAACCTCCCCAGTTCCACTGCATGTGGGGCCCAGAAGCCTCTTGGGGTTTGACCACAAGCTCAGAGTCGCTCTTAGGAGAGGAGGACCGGCTGAAGAACACGGTGCTGGAAAAAGGAGATAAAATAAATACAGACACACACACACACAGATCCATTAGGTCTGGGCAGGAGCCATGGAGTACGTATATCAGTAAGTACTACTATCTATGTTAACTAGTTCTCAAACTTCCTCAGTGAAGATGCTCCCAACACAAACAAAACCATCAGTTACATCCATTCATCTTGAAGATAAACCTCCCTCACCTTTCTGATGGTGACGGCTCTCCGTCGGAGTGAGGATGAGTGTCTCTGGTCTGTGTGGCTCCTAACTCCTCACTTGGCTCCTCTGACAGCGAGTAGTACACTGATTTACTTTAACACATAAGAAAAGATTTTTTTATTAAACGATTGCGTTCACTTTTACCACATGGCTGATCTTAATGGAATTCTAAGTGTGCTGCTTTAAATGAATAATTGCTATGTGCATTTTGTGGATTTTACTCCAGGGTGGCAAGTTACAATTAGGATTCCCTTAATAACGAGATGCAAAAAAGTTGAGACCGAATTTTTGGTTTGTTAACTTGTGACTTTCGCCGGAATGCATCACAGGTTGTTGCAGCAAATGTTTGGGACCTCTTGAGGCTAATCGGTCATCAAATACATCTCCTGTCTTCTTGGTGTTTCCAAAAACACTAGAATTTCAGTGGCTTTGGGGAATTGTTTGTAGATTAAGCTCTTTCCCGTTTGAAGATAAGAGTGCCTTAAAAGACAGTTCATCTTAACCTTCTATCTGTTTCTTTTAAATCACTGACCTGGCAGCCAATGGTGAGAGGGGCTGCTCCTTGGCAGGGCTCTCCAGGCTGGCCTGATCACTCTCTCTCTCCCACTCCCTCTCCCTCTCTCTCTCATCTGAAGAGGACCTGGCCTCTTCTCTCAGGTGGTTATCAGAGCGAATGCGTTTGCGACGGCGTTTTCTCCTGCGAGCGCCGGACCCAGCTGTCTCTTCGATCTCGTCCGGGAGCTCGAAAGGAATTGGGGAGGTGCACAGGTGGGCTGGGACATCGGACTGAGAAAAAAAAAAGAAAAAAAAAATAGTTTGCATTGATGAATTAAAGACGACAGACTGACCAGAGTGTTGTGGATGTACGTGAAAAGCTCAAGCCCAAGGAGCCATGTCCAACGTCGGTTGTCTATCTCACCTCCATGATTTCATTTTCCTCCACAAAGAAAGCCTCTCCGTTGTCGCCCAGTTTCATGTGCAGGGCGACTTGTTCCCCGTTGATTTCAATGTCCACCTAAAATGACAGTGATGCACGACGCGTGTGTCAAAGAGCGACCAATTGTTCATTTGTTATCATTTGTACTGTATCTGTAATGCTTTGGCGATACCGTTTTCTACAACAGTCATGCAAATACATTTATATTACATTTTGAGAAAGAGAGAGAGAGAGAGAGAGAGAAAGCGAAAGAGAGAAATAAATTAGAGAGAGAGAGAGAACCGTAGTTAAAAGAACTCAATGAGACATAAAAGCACTGACGATTTTCTCCTTGGAGCGCAGCACGCCCAGCTTGCCAAAGCGGACGTGGAAGGGGGAACACTGGTAGGATCCATCAGGCTGCTGCACCACGATGACATCGATGCCTCCGGTGAGCGTGGCCGGGTTCAGACCGCGGTACAGCTCCTTCACAGTCACAAACACCGTTTCCGCAAACTGACCCACGATATTCATGGTTTGGGACTGGAAGAAAACAGGGAAGAAAAAAAAGAAGAAGAAGTGAGAACAGTGAGGCATGACACTGCAAAATAAAGTGTCTGCGGTTTAACCTTTGGTCCTTTTTACACAATGTCAGCAGCACTGAGCAGCACTCAATACCAATGCGTACCGATAGTCAATAAAAGATGCCATCACAGAACTACAACTTCACATTGAAATTAAACAAACCAAAAATGTGTAGCTATTCTAGAAAACATATTTACTACGTACTAGTAACATGGAAACTTTTCCACCTAGGTCGGCTCCGGACTGAAAGGCTGTTTCGCAACGGCAGTATTTTTAATGTCTCTTGGCTAAACCATATTGACCTTTGGAGTCATTTCTTGATAATGACACGTGAGCTAACAATAAACTGGCAGGGAATATGGAATCTATTAAGGACACATATCAACAGGTTTAACAACAAGGTGACAGGAACAACTGCAGTCATTAGTTTTCTTAGCTGATGATTGTGTGTGAACTAGATTGAGTTCGACTGTAGATCGACAGTGTGCACTACAGTGGCTTGCAAAAGTATTCATACCCCTTGAATGTGGTTGTAATGTTCCACATTTTGTCACGTTACAACCACATACGTACATTTATTTTATTGGGATTTTATGTGATACACCAACACAAAGTGGCGCAACATTGTGAAGTGGAATGAAAATGAAACGTGGATTTAAAAAAAAATTATAAATAAAAAACTGAAAAGTGTGGCGTGCAAAAGTATTCAGCCCCCTGAGTCAATGCTTTGTAGAACCACCTATCACTGACAGCTGCAAATCTATTGGAGTATTTCTCTACCAGCTTTGCACATCTACAGACTGATATATTTTGTCCATTCTTCTTTGCAAAATAGCTCAAGGTTCAGATTCAGCATCAGATTGGATGGAGAGTGTCTGTCAACAGCAATTTTCAAGTCTTTCTCAATATTCTCAATTGTTTTTAGGTCTGGACTTTGACTGGGTCATTCTAACACATGACTATGCTTCGATTTAAACCATTTCATAGTAGATATGGTTGTATGTTTAGGGTAGTTGTCCTTCTGGAAGGTGAACCTCTGCCCCAGTCTCAAGTCTTTTGCATACTCTAACATGTTTTGTGCCCTGTATTTGTCTCCATCCATCTTCCCATCAACTCTAACCCTCTTCCCTGTACTTGCTGAAGAAAAGCATCCCCACAGCATGATGCTGCCACCACCATGTTTCACTGTGGTGATGGTGTGTATAGGGTGGTTTGTAGTGTTAGTTTCCACCACACATTGCATTTTGCATTCAGGCCAAAAACTTCACGTTTGGTCTAATCTGACTATGCATGGCTTTTGGCAAGGGTTGGAGGAAGGTGCTCTGTTCAGATGAGATCAAAATTGAAGTTTTTGGCCTTAATGCAAATGTGAGGTGGAAAACTAACACTGCATATCACCCTATACACACCATCCCCACTGTGAAACATGGTGGTGGCAGCATCATGCTATGGGGAGAAGCTGGTTAGAGTTGATGGGAAGATGGATGGAGACAAATACAGGGCATAAAACCTGTTAGAGTCTGCAAAAGACTTGAGACTTGGTGTAGGTTCACCTTCCAGAAGGACAACTACCCTAAACATACAGCCATATTTAAAATGGAATGGTTTAAATCAAAGCATAGGCATGTGTTTGAATGGCCCAGTCAAAGTCCAGACCTAAAAACAATTGAGAATATTGAGAAAGACTTGAAAATTGCTGTTGACAGACGCTCTCCATCCAATCTGATGCTGAATCTGTAGTTCGAGCTATTTTGCAAAGAAGAATGGGCAATACATATCAGTCTGTAGATGTGCAAAGCTGGTAGAGAAATACTCCAATAGATTTGCAGCTGTCAGTGATAGGTGGTTCTACAAAGCATTGACTCAGGGGGCTGAATACTTTTTCACGCCACACTTTTCAGTTTTTTATTTATAAATCTTTTTTAAATCCACGTTTCATTTTCATTCCACTTCACAATGTTGCGCCACTTTGTGTTGGTGTATCACATAAAATCCCAATAAAATAAATGTACGTATGTGGTTGTAACGTGACAAAATGTAGAACATTTCAAGGGGTATGAATACTTTTGCAAGCCACTGTATGTGACTTATTAGGCCGCCGCACATGTCCATAATAAGTGTGAGACCAAATAAAAACACAAATTCTAGATTACTTTCAATAGTGAATTAATTATAAGGTTAAAAAGCAGATAAACAGCTTTTCCCATGATGTATCCTTTCCTCCTAACAAGACTAGGACATGTCCAAGAAGTAGGATTAGTAAGTCAGGAGGTCCAGCTTTGCCAAAGGCTAAGGAAAACATCACATTTGGCCTAGTTTGGACCTGCATCAACATTGCAGCAGGGCCGCCTCCGCAGGATAGAAACAAGTTTGTTATCTCAATTTGCCTTTTACAGGCCCTGTCCTATCTTGAGATAGCATTTTTATTTGAAATGAACCGGAAAGTGAATATTTGTCATTCTGCAAGGGGGTGAGGGGAGGGGGGAGGGGGTTCAAGAGACTAGATCTGTCAGGATCTGTCAGACCTTTATAGTAATCCACTTTTTTTAACAGTCAATATGATCTTGCATGGGTTCTGGTAAACGCCAAAGAGTGACTTCACACACAGCTACACAATGAATCAATCAAAGCCGTCTATAGCACCACCTGTCAAAACAGTCCACATTACCAATCTCATGTCTTACCCACAGTGAAGGATGCAGATGTCCCTTCCCAACCAGGCTGTGATCCCTTGCCCTCCCTTCTGCCATAGGACACTGCTATTAAAGGCCTTTCCCACCACAGGAACTCAGGAACATTTTACCTCCATTTCGACCAGAGGAACCTGTCAACTCCATTACCCAGGATGCTCGGCTGCCTCACAAGGCTGAGACCACGGAAAACCCCCATCCCCTATGTCTGCCTGTCTGTAGACGTAGGCCTACATTTTTTTTTTTCTTTTAGCTTTGACGACTGAGCTGAGCTACAGAAGTTGGTACAGTCGATTATAACCGCTGGGCTGGAGAGGCCTTTCCACTCTATCGGTGATCACCAGAGACACGACAGCAGCCTGATCCCCGCTATGTTCTGAGCTAGCCAACAGAATGTAGAGGTCTGTGAGAGAGGCCCAGTATATTCAGCGACACGCCAAAATGCTTCCTCTATCTCACACAGTTTCACAAGCACACCCCTCCTGTCCGGTCCAAACTGAATTCATATACCTACTTCCCCACTTTCGCTGCACATGACAGCCAGACCAGCATTTTCTGAAAGGCTCGGACAGCCTATTCAAACACGCTTGGCATTAAAAAGGCACACACACACACACACACACATAGCAGCAGCCAACACAGTTTCTGGGCTTGACCACAGCTCTCTGGGCCATCAGAGAAGAGGGGACGATTCAGTTGGCCACTCTGGCAAATCATCCATATAGACCAAACCATACTTGGGAGGAAATCAAGCAAATGACTTGCAAATGTCAATGGACATCATCATCATTGCCTATGGAGGAGGACACGTCAGTAAGGTAGGCTTGAGTTAGAGACCAACATCTAACAAAAACAGAAGTCTTTAGAGTGGATCTAGCTAATAAGCTTAAGTTGCTGTGCACGTAAGTATGTAAAAAATATGAGTCATGGCCTCCCGATGTGAGCGACCTCTTTCTGTGCCCCATCCAGGCCGCTATATCTGTGTTTAAATTGGAGTGATACTTGAGTGAAACTGCCAGGTCAGCTGTATTCAGAAAAGCGTGTAGAAAACAAAAGCCCCACTAGACAATGGCAGTGAGACGACTAAATGTAGGGTGACAGAAGGGGCAAAGGAGTGGGGTTAAGGGGTTAATAATAATAACCCAATAATAACTGTGGGATCACATGTATACAATAGCAGTGTGCTGGACTAGATATAGACACAGTCCTAAAATGTATTCCTCATGTTATCCCAAGCCTCGCTGCCTTGAATTTGATGAGGTTGACACTATGGCTGCAACCGGTCATTGTTTCATTATGCATTGATCTATAGCCTACATTTCTTCTAATTGGATTTTTTAGTTTTGTCCATGAAATGTGAAAAACAAGTGTGAAAAAAAAACCCATTGCAAGTTCTGAAATTAAGTACTGAACGACAAATAAGCTCAATTCTGACATTTGTGCATTAATACAGGCCTTAAATCTTAGTCAAGTAGACCTAATAGGCTACAACGGTTGCTCACTGACAGACTCAACTTGTCTTTTAAATGACAAAACTGTTTTAGCACTAGTTTGACACAGGCTATTGCAAGTGTGACTTAAGTAGGCTGAAGCCAATTTCCCAATTGTGTGAAAGGTGAAATCTTGAGTTTTTAATGGCCAGTGCTTCCCATGAGACACTGTGACACACAAAAGGTGACCTCACTCCAATGCAATGTGATTCAACATTTCTGTCGCCATCTCTTGACCAATGTTGCAATACAAAAAAGTCAGTTGCATCAGATGTAGGCCTAGATGATTCACAGGGCATCCATCCCTTTTACTGATAAAGTCACTCCCTCAGGCTGAAGAAGAAATAGGCCTTATCTGGTATAGTATTGTATGATAAAGCACTCAATGGAAACAAATAGCAACCCCCTCCAGGCGTTTTTCTTTTTCTTTCAGAAGAAGGCTATTTTAGGCTATATTAAGTCAGTTATATGTCCTAATGTATGATACACGTTACCAATGCGTCGTTCTCACTTTTACAGTCTATGATCGGTAAATAGGGCTACCTAATCCATGTAACTATACCACACTCACACACCTAAGAAGACCACTAACGCCACAAACTTTACACCACTTCCGCAACGGTTTTGTGTATACTGTCATCGCGCAATGGAGCGTTAGCTATCCAAACTCCCCCAACCATTCACACAGAGGTAAAGAAACAGGGTCGCTTTACAGTTCATTCAAACTTTGTCAAACTAGAAAAAAAAAACTCCTACGGTAGCCTACGATATAAAGAGGCAACAGGAGCTTACGTGTATACGCTTCAGTGAGTGTTTGACAGGCAGTTCGTGTCGGACCAACTCGTCTAAAGAAACGACGTGAAGGTTAGCCTACACTACAGCAAAGTTAAAAAAAACAAAAAAAGACTATAATACCTCCCAAACTGACATAACTCTGCTAGCTGTGACTGGTTAACGTGTTCCGCAACAGCTGCTGTAGAGGTGTTACGGAACATTTTATTGTTCCTGCGTGGATGCTGAGGGAGCGCAGACGGCGACTTACCTTTCGGGTTCGCTCGGGATTGGCTTCTTCTCACACTGAAAAAAGGGACAATAACAGACAGACATCCCAGACGCTTCCTGCTAAGCTGCGCCTGCGCGAAACGCAAGTCAATCACTCCGACAGCCAATGAGAAAATTGGAAAAGAGGGAATGACCCGCCTCCCACGTTGATCTGTAAACAAAGCTTCCAACGATGCATTTCTTTAGTTTTTAAATTGAAGGTAGGTCTACAAGTAGGACTAATTATTTACAATTAATACAATCTATAACTATTTAATTGTCATAAGCTATTATTCTTATCTGGCAAACGTTCAGCCTCTATGTTAAGCTAAAACAAATACAAAACCTTGATGTAAAAAAAAAACAATAGGCATATTGGTACAGAAAATATGAATGAAGCCTAAAATGCCTGAATCTAGGTCTACACAATATAATATCCATTGTGTACTATACATTTGGTCCTCCTCTGCTATTAAAGGTGGTTTCAGCAATTCTGGAGAATACTTTTTTTTGTCAAAATCATTGAAATTCTCCTCACAATGTAGGCCTACCTGTAGCCCCTGGCATACTGTGTGTGCGGGTGGGCAAAATAATCCAGGTCATCCATAGGCTATGTAAACAGGCCTTTTACTAGAACGTCTAGTTTCCCTTTGTTTACATACCAGTTAACAGGGCCTAGGCTGCATTAATATCAGCTTTGTACTGGACAGGTAACAGATTGTGAGGAGATATTCACTGAGTTTGACAAAAAGTGATTTTGACAACAAGGGTTTGCACAGAATCGCACACTCCACCTTTAATTCAGACGATATTGTTGAGCTGTATTCAGGAAGCTTTATTTCTGTCAAGTGAATCCTGCATACAAATCTTATCTAGCAGGAAGAGACTGGGATGGTGCCTGAGGAAATAATGATACAAGTAGACACATGCAGTCAGACACAATAAGGGTCAACAGAAAAGGCACGGCGTAAAGCTATGTAGGCCTGCCCTATATAAATACCTGTCTCACAAACAGGGTTCATAATACTGCAGCTGTACTGAAGTGTAACTGCATGCAATACTCTTGTGTGTGATTCATGTGGATGTGTGCAGGGCTAAAATAATAAGGTGGAGTCTGCATTTAAAGTTGTTATCATACAATCAGAAACCAAAAGATAGGTAGGCCTATTTATTCACCAAGGCATACTGTATTATGGACTCTTATTATTCTGATACTTTGATATCTAAGTCACACAGTCAACTACTAGGCTAGCCTGTTAGCTGTCCTCTCTATTTGCACTTCTAATGCTTTACGTAGGCTATAGGCTATTACAAAGAAGACGCTTCCTTAGTTCAAGCACATATTCTGTTTGATCATATAATGAACTACAACATGTGTGTGTAGTTCATTGTGCGTCTCACAACTTGAACTTTAAATGCAAACAGCATTGAGCCTTCCCACATAACTTTCCTCCTCGTCAGCGTTCAGTGAGGAGTTTTAAGTATTTTCTGGATAATATAGCACCTGGTGGCCAGCAGAGGGCGTCACTGCAACAGCACCAGAGCCTCCCCGCAGACACGCCTCCGGTCTTTCTCTGAATGTTTTTTAATTCATGCTTTGGATCTAATGTTCCACAGTTTAATCTCAATAAAAACACATTCTACCATCACCACTCTGAATTTTCACTATATAGGAATGTGTAAAATGTCTTAAAGTTACAATGCAGTTTCAGAGGGGGATTTGTTTTTGCAGAGCCTGCAGTTAGTTTAACAAAACACATTTTCTCTAAATATAATTCATTGAATAATTCTATCATCATAAACCAAAGCTAAATTATTTTGAGGCACCTGGAACCAAACGTAAGACTAGAATCTGTTAGTAAACGAAACTGTGGGCTGAAACAGTAACTTTTCTAGCTTTAACCAGTGTTCCAGGGATCACATTTTCTTGTGAGTAAAGTTTATTTATTCAGTTATGAGAATATACCTTAGAAAATGTTCACCTCTCCGACACGCCCAAAGTTACATAGTGCACCTTTAAACAAAAGAAAACAGTTAATACACCGTTTACATTTTTTATAAAATTAATTTGTTTTCAACATAAAGAATAACAGATGGATACCATAATCTGTAAATCAAATGTTCAATATGTAGAAGGTTGGGCACTTTTATCAGAGCCTTATCACGATCATTACAGCAACACTGAAAAGATTAATGGTCATTTTAAAATCAATTTAGGACACTCTGACATATTTCATGTACTGTTATTGGCCAAGCATAAAATATGTCTAACCCCCTGGAAAATCAACACACTTCTCTTTCTGTATAATACATTTATCTATTACCCAATTGAGGAGAAAAAAATGTTATTGATTAATTTTTAGACAGTAGGTATAGGCCTATTTAATACCTTGATGATATCTTGACAGAAAAACAGGCTGTATATTTCTGAAGAAAAAAGCTTTCCTTTGAATGTCAAAACACATTTTTTCATACTGAATAATTGTCCAGTAGGCCTCCCTTGAGTGCCTCTTCACTAAACCATGATGAGAAAAAGAGTGAGCAACCAATAAAACAGATGGTGACATAACTCAAGGTGTTCCCTTGTGCGTTCCGGCACCAGTGATGGCCAGCCAAACTGCCTATTTAAGGAAAGCCCCAGCCTCACAACAGAAACACTGGCTCTCAAACTACTGCTCTGCATCTGCTCACAACTGTCTTTCCCTCCCTCCGTGTTCCAAACATTGCATGGAACAGAGCCTCCTCTGAATGTTTAGGCCCCTTTTCTTCTAGCCTAAATAAGGCAGCCTTATCGTAGTTCCTGTCATTTCTGCCTTTTTTTCCCAAACATCCTGAGCAGCGTCTGTGGCAGTAGCAGGCTGCCGCCCCTGTGCATTCTTTTCCCTTGTATGGAAAAATGGCCTGGCCCTGAGATTGTCTTTGTACAGGACTCTCCATTGGCCGGGGGAAGAAAGGGGGAGGGACCCACCGGGAGTCTCATTCTTTAAACAAACTTTCCAGTGGGACTGGCTGCTTCCCTTTCGCACTGCTGTGTCGGACCCAGACAAAAGGACTTTGAGGGACTTTCAGATATTCCTACCTGAAGCCAAGGTGAGAAAGACAGTAGTTTTTTCTTATATCATATTGTCTGCCTGTTGACAGAGCTGGAAGTGTGTGAATACAGTGCACTACTTCTCAACTGTCAGTGCTTTAGACTAAGGAGGATAGAGTTACAGAGAGCTCCTGAAGTGGATATGTGATTAAAGTTTCCAGTCGTTTTAATCTGATTCTCATGGGGGGTAGTAGATACCTGTTGAAGATACTCACCTATAAGACCATGTGTATAAGTCTGTGTACACAGTATAAATGGACTGAATGTGTGCGTGTTTACTTCCATGGCATCATCATCACTACGGCACATTAGACAGAGGGATTTCAGAATGCAGCTGACCCATTTAGATGTGCTGCAGCGCACACACGTACACAGACAGGCACACCGGTGATGTCTTTTTATAGGCGATGATGGCTTAACTTCCACTTCACTCTCTTGTTTGTTTTTGGAATTCCTGACCGTTGCCATTCGAGTCTTTGCTTGAGCAGTGTGGGTGACCTGTACGACCTGGAGTTAGGCTGAGGGATGACAGCCTGACTCTGTGTGTGTGTGTGTGTGTGTGTGTGTGTGTGTGTGTGTGTGTGTGTGCCTCTGTGTATGTGTGTGTGTGTGTGTGTGTGCTGGATGAAGGGACAGAGGAGCTTTTGTCATCCCAGTGGATAAAAAGGGGTCTGTGGTGGACAGGGAACAAATACAATTGTATTGTAAGTACAGGCCAAGCCGGGGAACGTCAGCCAAACACTTCCGTCTCTGAAGTCAGAACGGGTTGTTCTCTGCTTCTCTCTGTGAATCATCGTTGTCTACACTCTGTGTAGAACGCAGGAGACTTTCACTTGTTGCTACACATGCCAGGCTTAGAGGCAGATGCTTTTCGTGCAACACAAAAGCATGAATCCCACCAGTCACAGAAGGATCAAGCTTATCGATGTGCTTGAAAGAGCCAATGGGCCTCCCTCAGGACAGGAGACTGTACACTACTGTGTCACTGGAGCCAAGCAAGAATGCACAATAGAGATAAGCAAAATTCCACAGCCTGTTTACATTGGGAGCTCCCTTCATTTGATCTCACAGCCCTCAATTGCAGCATTAAGTGTCTGCATGATGACAATGCTGTGTATTCTGAGACGGCTTAAGCCATGCTAGGCGAGGGAGAGAAGCCAGAGTCCTTTACTGAAACCTTACACTGGAGCTAGATGCCGTTGTGTTTCCAGCTTGAGCTCAGTGACTATGAGATAGAGAATGAGAGGGCTTTGGGCCAACAACACACACACACACACCTTCCAGATTTCTTCATTTTGTTTTCTGGCAAATGATGGGACAGAAGCATCCAAACAGTAGTCAAGTGAAAGGGAAGACTAATCCAGGGAACGAGTGAAACTGCTGCTGACAAATGTGTGTGCGTGTGAACAACATCTTTGCTTTGTTTGGCATACAGGGACATGAATTCCAGTCCTGTAAAAAAAAACAATTATAATGAGATCCTGAACTTTCAGACACCATATTTGGACAGAATATCTTCATGTAAATGCTACTGTGGACAACCAAGGTATTCATTCATGTTCACAGTCATTTGCATTGGCAATACAAGTTATAATCCAAACTAATTGATATGACGCGCAGCATTCGTTTGTATAGAGATCAACCGAGGTAGAGACCTCTATAGGCTCAACCATAAAAGGGTTTTTAGATAAACTGATAGGCAAAGCTGCTCAGCCCAGCCTTCCCTGGCTTCTGTGTGGGGCCTCTGTGTGAATCATTAGATGACAGGCAGAGTCGCACAGACAGAGCCCTCGGAGAGAGAGATGTGGTGAATATAGGGGACAGCAAAGAGGTATTCTGAAGTGCACTTGAGGTGCACTTCTGTGCGTCCGTGACAATGTAAAGTGCTAGAAAATGTCCATGTAGCTGTCCAAATCCAGGAATGTGTTCAACATTTCTCTTAAACTTAAACTCTTAAACAAAATGTTTTAAGAGAATCAATGCACTTTTTTTTTCTTTTTTTTAAATACATAGTAAAGGTGGATTTATTCATTCCAATAAAACACAGCCTGGCTTATCATGGTATATTTAGCCCTTTATCTGTTTAGATAAATACATTAGATGAATACATTTAAAATATAAAATCCTCTAAATGCATGTCCAAGGAGAATATTTTCAGTAATTCTTAATTAAACTAAGCCACTTCAAATTTACCAAAAGTCACGCACAATCCGTCTCATCCTTAACCAATCCTGTGTATATTTAAGGGAAGTTTCGTTTGCCTTAGACTTCAGATGTGAATTTTTGATAAGAGGCTAATTGTCTTGACATGATTGACACTTTGGGACTAAACAGTAAATATGAAAATATAATATATTTGCTAAAAGTATAATCACTTTCCACGGAAGTCTTGTACTGTTAAAACGATGGAATAAAAAAAGTGTATGTGCACATGTCTATTGAGCTTTGAGATGTAAATGATGTATTTCATTCTATTTTATGAAATGGATTAAAAACAAAAGGTGTGCAATCCTCCCCCGCGTTAATACATTTACTGAGTTTGAACCATGTATTGTATTCAACGCCTCTCCTAGCATGATGTCATACCTCATATGTGACTCATTAGCCACATTCACCTGCTCTTTTTTCGCCTGTCCCTCTTTGTCCTCTAACAGCTGTTGCCCACTGGGTATAACACAATCACTGAACACACTCGCACACAAACACATGACTATTTCATACAGACCTGTGAGTGACGGTTCTAATTCTGGAAGGATCTGAAGTTATGAGCAGCGTGCACTGTGGAGACGCATGTGTCATTATCACACCCATCACTGTGCCTGACATTTGTTTAGAATGTAATTCTCTGTCTCTTGAGTAGGCGAGAAGAGAAGATTCTCCTTCTAGGGTCAAACGAGAGAGAACATATAAAAGGGTGGCATGAATGCAGTTCTCCAGTATTTAACACTGTTAATGCAACATGCTCATCAAATTCAACGTGTGGTTTTCAAAAAAATCAGTGACATACCAAAGCCATGCCATCCATGATGGTACAGCGCTATACTATACTCTAATACCACATAATGTTGTTCACAACAAAGGTTAAATGCTAAACAAGCCTGTACCCATTTTTAGCTTACTTTCGTTGCTTACAGGTTATAGTGTTTTGTAATGTGATGATATAGTACAGTGTGTGTGTTGCTGTATGTGTATTCTGTATTACTATGGTTTTAATATGTTGATCAATGAAGGCTTTGTATGTTGATTAAGTTACCCAAATAGAGACAAGGGTTGCAAACTATAGCGAACACTATAAACTCTCTGTGCAGTACATCAGTTACATTCTTTGTAATAATTGAACTGCATTGTCCCTATTAAAGAAAAACACACACACACACACACACACACACACACAAAACAAGGTACCTGACCAACAGCTATCCTGGTACAAATAAAGCAATGAAAGAAAAATAAATCACTGAATCCTGTTTTGAATGTGCACAGGCCCAGATCCAGCCGCCATCATGTCGAGCAAGCGTGCCAAGGGAAAGACCACCAAGAAGCGCCCCCAGAGGGCCACCTCCAACGTCTTCGCCATGTTCGACCAGTCTCAGATCCAGGAGTTCAAAGAGGCCTTCAACATGATCGACCAGAACAGAGACGGCTTCATCGACAAGGAGGATCTGCACGACATGCTGGCCTCTCTGGGTAAACTATAGGCCTGCTCTCAATACACTTGGGTTTTTGGTTGCAACATGTGAAGATCTAAAGGTTCACTCCCAGCTAGTTTACATATGACTCACCATAAAGAGGATTACTCAACCTGTGAACAGCTGTGTAATATATTTCTGTAGCTCCGGTAAGAGATGGCTAAAGTACAAGAACAACTGAGATCAGCCTGATGACATCATTGGGGCTATTTCAGTTTTTGGCTACATATGTTTTACAGAAAGGCTGCGTTACAAGGTAGGAATGTTTTTTTAAATGTTTTAAAGACATGGGCATTTATCAGTAGTGGGGTCTATAATGAAATATGCTATAAATCTGCATTTTGGGAAATGTAGGATCCAGTATTATTGGACCTATACTGTATGTCAGAATCAGAAGTATATCTAGTAAAATTAAATCTGTCTCTCCTGGCATTCCAAATCGTGTGGGAGTACTTTATTAAATTGCTGGAGTAAGCCCTTAAATTTATATATAGATATTAAAGCTATAGTGTGTAATTTTTCTTATAAACGAATGTCGTTACATTCAAGCCATCGCCAAGCAAGCTGACACAAGGTTGATTAAGCCTGTCAGCTCCACTAAACTATCTGTATTTTACAGTGGCAGTGACTACACATCCCAAGGCGTGCAGCCGTGCACACAGTTGTTGATTCTACTTCTCAGAAAAAACCTGGAAGTACAGCAGAAGGAATAAAATCCATACAGGCATCTGCATGAAGGCATACCTCATGTAGATGCGCTGACAGAATTGTTGTGATTACTCAGAATTCCTCAAGGGAGGGGGGGGGGGGGGGGCAACAGAAGTAACATAAGTTACGCACTATAGCTTTAAACACTGTTTACAGCCAGCAAGTTCCTCTTCTTTAGGAGCAAAGAGAAACACCTCCTTGTGTTATATAAAACCCAAGAAAAAGCACATACATGTAAGTGTTGACCGTTTTGTCCCCCAGGCAAGAACCCTTCTGATGAATACCTGGAGGGGATGATGAGTGAAGCACCGGGGCCCATCAACTTCACCATGTTCCTCACCATGTTTGGAGAGAGGCTCAACGGAACGGACCCCGAAGATGTCATCCGCAACGCCTTTGCCTGTTTCGATGAGGAGGGATCTGGTGAGTGTCAGTCTAAGGAACAACACACGCACGCACGCACGCACGCACGCACGCACGCACGCACACACACACACACACTCTCTTTGTTTGCCCAGATCACATTGCCCGTGTTTGGAACTGTATCTCCCACTTAAAGGTGCACTACGCAGTTTCAGGGCAATGGGATTTGTTTACATTTGCAGAGCCTGTAATAAGTTCACAAAACATATCTACTCTACGTGTAATTTATAGTAATTAATCATACTATCATCATAAATCAAACACAATTCTTTTTAGGCATGTTTAACCAAAAATGGTTGTCAATCTTTAATGGTTGTCAATCTGCTGTCTTGCCCCCCCCCCCCCAAGGTGTGATCCACGAGGACCATCTCCGGGAGCTGCTGACCACCATGGGCGACCGCTTCACAGACGAGGAGGTGGACGAACTGTTCAGAGAGGCGCCCATCGACAAGAAGGGCAACTTCAACTACGCAGAGTTCACCCGCATCCTCAAGCATGGCGCCAAAGACAAGGATGACGAGTAGAGAGGGAGAAAGAAAAAAAACATCTGCATCAGGCCCCTCCCGCCCCCCTGCGCACATGCTGCACCACAAATCCATCCCTAGTTCCTACCTTTTTATGTTATTGGCCTTGTAGTTTTTGGATAAATTGAATAGAAATAGAATATATTTAAGCTTTTTTTATATAAATATTTAGAAAAAGGGCTAACGTGGCCATTGTGTAACATTTATTGGGGTTTACAAATGGTTCTGAAAGTAAGGAGTTTGGGATTAATTTGGGATAAAACAAAAAAATAATATTTCGCAATACATTTCATCTTGTGTTGTTATTAAATGTTACCCTAAAGTGAGGTTGGTTTGCAACTCATAGCCACAAGTCTACTGTGACCTGTGTAGATTGTTGCAGGGAGCCCACTTGGACTTTTGCATCAAATGTGTGTGTGTGTGTTTGCGTGGGGGGGGGGGGGGATAAAGGTCAGGGTTGGACTGCCAGCTTCAGTGCTTCATACAGTACCAGCAATGTTTACCTCTTCCTGCCAATTAGCCATCACACACCTGCACAGGCACTGCAACAAATCTCCCTATCTGTAATGTTTGTGACCATGTATGACCATTTTTTTCTTTTTTAAAGATGATGATTCTGATTATGTTTATTAAAAGCGTTGAGTACTTCTTTCTTGTTAGAGCTAAACTGCTATATCTTCCTTCCATCGGCTGGTTGTGTGTATTTGTTAAGAGGGTCTGGGTATGTGTGTTGTTAAAAGGAACTCAGTCTTGGTTGAAATTGCTCAGGCAAATAAAGTGCAAAGTTACTATATGCCATGGAATTTAAAAAAGTGTAGATGTTTGTTTGGGTTGCTATAAAGCCACAATATTGTACTATGTCTTTCAAACAAGTGTCTCTAAACTCAAAACACTTTCATTTTGAGATGTATAGAAGGGCATTAGTGCACAAACCTGGACATGCTTTCAACTAGATCACTTTGCAATGTTAACTAAAATGGTCAAGACAAGTAGAGATAACCTGAAGTCAACCCTCTATCAATTTGAAAAAATAAAAACAAAAATGTATTGAAGTTATGAGCACAACTTGTAGTGAAATGGGTTTAACATGCGACAACATTAGTGCATGTCTTTAAATAACGTGTGCCAGATACATTCAGTACAATACTTTGATATACTTGCTTAAACAAAAGAAAGAAGAAAAGTTAAATCTATAAAAGCACCTGAAACATTCATTTTATATTTTCAGAAACTCGGTTTGTGTGTGCTGAACATAATTGATGTTTAAAGAACAGTGGAGACAAACACCAACAAAGGACACAAACATAGAAACTTGCCTGTGAAAACCGCAACAGGCTGAACTGAAATAAGTGTGTCAACATTTTACTCCATGTGCCTTTTCCCCCAGGAGACATTTTGACTTTCCAAAGCACAAGTGTTTAATAACATGAATAGAACAAAGCCATTGTTAAAGTGTCCCAGTGACTGTGTGACAGAGAGCTGCATTCACAACACAAGTACCATACTGCGACCAGTCAAAATGTGTTCCATTAAAAAGAGGCGATAGTAAGTAATTGAGAAAATATGTTCAAAGCCGTTCACTAAATGATTGACACAATTCGGTACGTTTTCCCAAACGACATACACTTTCATAGACAAAAGACTACGAAGAAACAGCATTTATGAAAAACTGAACTTTTATTTCTTTGAAATGCTTATACAAAAACACACTTAAAGTTTAAGGCATATATTGCACAGACTATCGAGAAGTTTGTATATATATATATATATATAAAAAAAGAGGGACATCATCCCTCAGTCGGAGGTTTAAGGCACAGCAGCCAATCATACTGCCAACGGTCAGTCATGATTCACAACACCAACTTGAAAAACATTTCTGAATGCATTTGGCTATAAGGAAACTACACAGTTTGAGATAAAGTTCATGCCAATAACAAACAAAAACAAAATACATGACCTTGAAAATATTTACACGAGTCATCACATTGTCTGATCTGATTGGAGCTGATTGGAGCGCCATTTTTGCATCTAAAATCACACACACAAACCTTGCTATAAAAAAAAAACCTGCCTGCCTAATCTTAAACCAGCCATTTCCAGTATCAAAACCGTTGAGGTGTTGTCACAGTGGCTTAATGTAGTATGAACAATAAAACTTTTGACGTTAATACTTAGTATTCTACAATATGACCCAAGCCTGACGTGACCTGTGTAATCTGAGGTATAAATGCACATCTGTCTAGAGAGTACCTGTAACATAAACAATTCCTCCACTGACATCTACAGAGCAGAACTGGCAACCATAAGTCACAAACAACAAAGTAGAAAATACATTAGGAGAGCCGGAGATTCTATATCTGCCATGAACAAAAAAAAAAGTATTTTTCTTGAATGATGGGAGTCAGTGCTTGGACTGGCACATGCAAAATGTAACCGTTTGAACGCAACAAAAGCTCAATGACACTGGTAAACAAGACAGGATTGAAGATTCCCCCTCACAATTCTGCTATACTATTATTCACATAGGAACTTTTCCACATGATACAACTGTTAATAGAATGTCCTGATGGCATTCAGCCATATATTCTGGTCTATGCTAAGACAGTTTCATGGAAACTAGAGCTTTATGAATGATTAGAGATTCTATAGAAACCATTTCTAAGCACAAGTGGAAAGCACTGAAGAGGAGAAACTTGATTTTCATGCTCTTGGGGGGGGGGGGGGGGGGGAATAATTAAATATGAAATGTAGTTCAGGACATCTGCTACATTTGCTTTGCCAAGACACTATACGCGTCAATTCATCTTTCCACTAGTAAGACATTCAGGTTAGAAATGTACTGACCAAGTCTTAAGGCCCCAAACAACAGGGAAAAATTCAAATACCCTCCAAATCCAAGGATCCATCAATTAAAGTGTTTTGCACCACAACAGATAAAAGGCGCCATGTCTCACAGCAAGTGTAACATGTCAGTTGAGGAGCTTGATGCCATCGGGTCACCAAGCTACTCACCTCTCCACTGAAATTGATTTCTGTAACGGATCCAATGTGACCTTCTCCCCTTCATCCTATACCCACAGGCCTCAACAAGAGTCCCTGAAAACCGTACACAACTGACCGAGGTCCCTCAAAGTAACAAAGGTAACCGCTTTAAGCAAAAACACAGAAAATACAGCTTGTTTGTATAAATAGATTGGAAATGGTAGACTGAGACTGTGTTGAGTGTGTGTTGAGATGACATTTCATGAAGGCCAATGTCTCCCCTCAGCTATAAAATGACAGGAAGAGAGAGGGGGGGGGGCTGACACAATGAGGCGAGTCATTCAATCAGGCTTGCCTGGGTACAATCAATTCCCCTTCTGCTCATCTCCTAAAAAAAAGGGGCGGGAAAATGTCAAGTAAACAGACTACATTTTGAAATAAAATCGCCTAGCTGTAGATCAGGGCGTTGTTGCTGTACACAGAGAATAAAAACTCAATATCCTCCTTTTTATCCTGGAGGGGAATGGGTGACAGGCAGCCTAGACAAAAAACATCAATGTGTTTTCTACATTCAATAAAGTCCGGTACTGCTACTGAAGAGGCTAACTGCTGGTGCTGAAAGTGACACCGGATACACTTTGTACAATTACGCGATATTTTCCCCCTTGTTCATTATTTGTAATGTGGAAAGAGATTTTGGAAAATGGCATCAAGCACTTCGTACAATACTTTGACTGTGCACTGAGGAATGTTCTTACCAGCAGGTGCCTCCCATTGAGAACAGCATATTTAACGTCAGTAAAATGTTGCTTGAAACAGCATGTCTCATGTTCCTTACTTCACTTTGTCCCTGTTCAAGTTCATTCCCTGTATGTATTCTGCTGGCACAGGCTTAAATGACAAAGGGGACTGGTGATGAAGATACATTCTCCTATACAGTGTTGTCCTGCCAAAGGGAATGTCTGGCCTCTCCTCCACGTATAGAAGTATATAATATAAAAACATTGCGGACTTCCAGCTCCTAGTTAACAGTTTCACTGACTGTGTGCAGGCTGTGCTGCGGACCCCACACTGTGGTGATAGGGGTCTTTACCACTTGAAGAGAACTGCTTTGCCTGGTATCAGCGTGGACCATGCTCCAAACGCTGGGCAACACTGGTGAATTCCTGGGTGCAGTACTACTAATACAGCTACTGCTGGTGCTGGAGGAGGAGGGCTGGAGGTGTGAAGCCAGGCCCAGGAGAGGTGTCATGGTTGGCGTAGAGGAGGAGGTCGGAGCTTGGGCAGAGGAAAAGACCGGGCTGTGAACCGGGGCTTGAGACGACGACACCGCGGTGGAAACAGGTGACGGGTATGGAATGGAGACTGGGATTAAGGGAGAGTTGTGGAATGGCAGCAGAAAGGGGACTGCTCTTGGTGTAAAAGAGGGGAAGGCTGCAGAGGGAGCCGATGGAACCAGCGCTACAGTGTGGGATGAAGCAGCCTGGATTGGAGCGCTGAGAGAGGTGGAACTTGGGGCGGCTGGGGCGAGGACAGGCGATGGCACTGAGACTGGCCTGGTAGCTGGTGTAACCGATGCATTCACGGTACACGTAGTGGGCAGTACTGGGCTTGAGGCTGGAGCGATAGCTGCAACCGATTTCATAGAATGAGGCTGTCCTAACGCTGAGGCGGATGCTGGCACAAAGATTGGCAGATGGGCTGGGGTCGGGTGAGACTGGTTTGGGCTGGAAGCTCTGACGTTCTCCTTCTCCACCGGGCTCCAGATGACTTTATTCATCGGGAGAGGAGACAACCTCTGGGCTGAAGACACCGTGAGGGGAGCTGGGACTGTTACGGAGGCCGCTATGGAGAGAGGCACCGGATCCTTTGCTGAGGTTACGAGCGATGCTTGGACAGCCATGGCCTTCTCCATCAGACTCTGCACCCTGGAGGGGTCCATGACTTGCTGGCTGTCCTCTGGAGGCGGAGTGGGTCCCATATCACTAGCATAGACCTCCACTGCGTCACTCTGCACAGCCTCTGTGGGTCTCTTCTTCTGGCTCTCCTGCTCCGCCGCCCTCTGCAGAGCCGCATCCACCAGCAGCCTCAAGTCACTGAAGTCCTGTGTGGGGATGAGCTCTGGAGGTGTGGGAGGGGGCGTGTTGAAGAGGCCGCCGGTGGGGCTGGCGCCCATTGTTGTGCTGCCAGTGAAACAAGCGGCCCTTTCCTCGGCTTCCCTCAGCAGACTGTGCGTGTCCAGCCTCATCAGCGCCTGCACAGAGCCTTCTATACCCGGGTAGCCCGCTCCTGTCAGAATGGCCGTGGCCGTGTTGCCGAGGAGACTGAGGTCCAGCGTCGGGCCCGAGCGGATGACAGACGGCCTCTGTTGAGAAGAGCCGCGGGAAGAAGAGTTGCTTTCCGGAGAGCTGGCTCCTCCTCCGTTAGAAGAAGAGTGGCCTTCCCCTTTACCGCCCACCTTGCGTGAGATGGTGAACTTGGTGGGATCCTTGCCGTCCTTGCGGAGCAGGTCGGGGAGGAGGCGGCGACGTGCGTTGATGAACCAGTTACATATCTGAGAGAAGGAGGGAGAAGAAGCATTATCAGAACTGATGCAGACGGCGTACATGGACATTTTTCTTCAAAATAATAGAATAGCATCAACCACTGAAATGACAAGTGACACCAAGGGGAGGACTGTTTTCCTTTTGACAGGAACTAGGTGATTGGCCAACATAGGTCAGGGTGAGTATGTGAGGTTTAAGCTAAAAGAGAAACTCCCACAGTCAGCTGATTGAGTTGAAAGCAGGAACTAGGAGGAGAGCGTGAGTGAAGCGGAGTCGCCAAGCTTCATTTCAATCAGGAGAGACTTAATGAATCAGAGGTTAAAGAATGAACAATAATGTTTTTGAAATGTGCTCATGATATTAGAAAGAGTCCTTGGCGATTAGGCCCCATCTTGAAGTCATCTGAAGGAGGGGAAGAAATTCAAAAATCATCTGTGATTTGTTTAGGATGACCTAGCTTCTGGAGGTAGCTGGTAGGCGGTGCCTTACAGTCTTTCTGCAGTTGTGTTGTGCGTTGTAAATGATTGAAAAGGCTATTTTACATTAAGATTTTTCTTTTCAGCTTCAGGCCATTTTTAAATGAGTCAGCACCATTGCATCACATTACAGATCATCTAAAAATGATCTGATGATGCCTGTGATTTTATGAACCGCCTACGCGTTCCCTTCATCTTCAAGTGTTGACGAGGCCTTGCTTACCCCCCTCTAGTGGCTCAGCCTCCCACACAAGAAAGAAAAGAGTGAGAGACGGAGGAGGAGAGGAGAGCCCTCAGACAGCTGGCAATAATGAAGGTCTGAGCTGAGCTCAAATATGCTGAGCCACAGAGAAGGCAGCCGAGAGGCATTCCAGTGAACTGACTACATGACAAGAAACGCTGCTGCTGCCGCCCCACACTGATCAGTAATGCCTCCTCTAATGCAGCCCGTGTTGGTTGAGACAGAAAGAGGAAATGTCTACTGCTAATTCAATGGAGCGAAAAAGGGAAGGGTAAGAAAGTCTCATTCTCAGCGTGGGGATAGTACCACCTGATGATGCTTTTGCTTTCACTTGTTGATAACGGTTGGCATGACGGTTATGCAAAATAAAAATAAAAAGGCATTGCACAATAAGAGTAAACCTTTTCTGCCACCATAATAATTTAATGATTTGTCCCCACCTGTTTAGAGGTGGAGTCAGTGATTCTGAAGAATGCTTGTTGTCAAAATCACTTTGTCAAAATCGGTGAATATCTCCTCACGATCGCTACCTGTCCTTACAGATGTAGCGCTCAAAGAATACCTGTTTGTTTAATCCCCAGCCTAAGCTCTGTAAAAAGGCCATGTCGCTAGCTACGGAGGGTCCCTTTGTTTACATACCAGTATGGACAGGTAGCGGATTGATTCACTGATTTGACAGAAGGCGGTTTTGACAACAAGCTGTCTCCAGAATTGCTGACTGCACATTTAAGTGGATAACAAATATGAGAAGTCTTAGTAATTGTCACTATCAACCTTTATAATTAAGACTGCTTTTTATCAAGACAGAGTACTCATCTGTACACAACAAGGAGAAAATGGATAGTAGCTGCTGTTCTAAAAGGAACGTGACCGATTGTTTCATCCTTGCTACTTAAATTCTCAATAACCTTCCCTCTGCTATGCCATTAAAATATAATAAAATACAGATTATTTACACCTACGTAAATACCCGTTGTCCATATTCCATAATATGCAATGTTTGTTATGTAGATGGCAAAGATGTTGCTGTTCTGTGCTATTGTTTTTGACATTAAAAAAAAGGTCCACAAATTCATTGTGAAAACGCCAAAAAAAAAAAAATAACAAAAACATTAGAAATATATTAAGTTTGGATTCTTTACGTACAATTTATCATGAGTAAAGGGGAAACACAATGATGACAAGTGATTTTTATTTTTGTCACACAGTAGAGGAATTTCCACTTCAGAACAGAAATCCCCCCTCCCCCCAGAAACGGTGTGAGTGTGCTGCCAGTGTCATTTCCTCTGGCAACTGAGTGCCAGGGGGGGGGGGGCTTTTGGGAAGAAAAAAAAAAACAGTAAAATACATAAATAAATAAAAATAGAAATGTGTTGGTCACCTGCAGCACGGAGAGGTTGGTCTGGCCTGACAGACTGAGTTTCTCCTGCTCTGACGGGTAGGCGTTGAAGCGATGCTCGTACAGCCAGCTGCGCAGCGTCTGCACCGCCTCCTTGGGCAGGTTGCCGCGGCGCCGGCGCTTCCCAAAGAGCCCTCTGCCCGACAGGTCCAGCGGAGAGCCGTCATCGCTGTCCGACACAGCCGAGGAGTGCTCCTGCTCCGGACCAAGGTCTGCGGAGAGAGCTGAGGGGAAGGGAGTGGGGGAGGGAGGAAGAGGTGTCAGTCACGCTTGTTGTTATGCAGTGTGTATAGCCAGCCCTGTATGTATTAAGAGCTAGTCCTCAGTGTTGTGATTTTTTTTGTTGCCATATGAGTGTGTATAGTCTTGTTAATAGCTATTAGAGACTCAAAATGGTTTGGTTTGATCCACTTTTATGCACAGATTTTAAACAAAGGTGGAGTCAGCGATTCTGGAAAACACTTGTTGTCAAAAATCAGTGAGTATCTCCTTGTGATCCGTTTACCTGTCAGTACTTTGTGAGCTGAAAAAAAAAGCTAGTATTAATAAACAGCTTATGCTCTGTAAACGGGCATGTCAACAAAGGGGCCCGTTTACATCGCCTGGGCTTTGTTTTTAAAACTGCATTCTATTTCCAGAGTACACACACAGCACGGACAGGCAGCGGATCGTAAGGAGATATTTATTGATTTTGATAAGAAGTGTTTTTGACAAAAAGCCATGTGAGCAGAGACCGGTCACAATAAATGCTATGCACTGATTTAGCACATAGAGGTAAACAAAAGCACAAACCTTGTCAGTTACTTTTGACCTCATGCTTAAAAAAAACTAATTTAAAGTAAGGTTCATGAATGCATCATGGGCTGAGGCCGCCTAAACACAGGCCTTGTGGTCTGGACTTTGTTGTGGGGTTTATGTCAGTCTATGGTCAGCCACTGGAGAGAATCTCCCCTCAAAATGGAGCATGCCTGATCCCAGGGGTGGGCCACAGAATGCAGTAAATGTCTTTCTCTAGGGCTGGTTGAAACCTGACCCCCGGGGGCAGCGCCTGTCCTCACAAAAGAAGATTGTGTGCATATCAACATCACAGTAGCCAGTGGCCCAGGATCCTATTGACCATGCAAAGGAGGCCGTTTTCACCTCATACCACTCGGGCTCAGAGACTGCTGCAGCAGTTGACAAATCTTTTGAATTCTGCATTCCTTGACAACGAGGGAAGCTCTGAAACAGAGTTAGAAAAGCTCCGTGGGGAGACTAAAAACATATGGAAATTCAAAGTCAGCGCATTTCCCCCAATGTATGTAAATGGGGTGAATGACCAAAGCACATACAATGATATGTGACAGTAGGACTGGGCACTGCTGATTAGTATCTTTAGTGGAAAGTTATCATAAAAAAATCATGTCACCGGTTATCAGTTATTAAATTAAAGAATTGCATCAAATCGTGTAAAAAAAAAAAATAATTGGTGGCTGTCAATATCTGGTCTGACCTACTGCAACAATAGAACCCTGTCCATTGATTTGAACATCACTTTTTCTGAATGCATACTATAGCCTACAGTTACCATTATTCCTATTAATTTCACTATATGACATGTTTTTTCAAACAATCCACCCAGGCCTGTGTTCCAGAAAAAGGAGACAGCATTTTTCCAATGCAATTTGCTCTTTAAATAGTCCACAATCTTCCAGCCAATAAACACAACCAGCCACAACAAGTTGCATTCCTATAATAACTAACTCCACTTGGTGATCAGATAAACATTTAAAGACTTTGTCTAAATCACTTCAAACTTTTAATTTGGGATCGATTAGGCTAAATCAATAATAGCTTACAAAAGGGATTATAGACAGATGTTTGTAGGCTATATCCTAAGTCACACCAGCAGCACCAATGCAACATCTCAAATGTACTTTTTGTTTACTCCTCTAGTGGGTAAATCTGTGCCTAAGGGAAGCGGCTCCAGCCTTTTGAACATTCTCTCATAAAAAGACAGCGTATAGGCCAAATGGTCCCCAGAGCAAAGTTTGAAAGTTCACCAGTGAACCAAACTTCACGACAGCCTCACTCCCACTAGGTAGGCTACGGATTTGAATCTGACCGTTAGTAGCGTCAGTCCACAGTACATCAAACATCAGCTTCTCAGAGCGATGGCGTCACACGCGGCGTGAAACCATAAAATAGTTAGAAAAAAAAAGAAAAGCCCCTCTCGACTAGTGTGCAAAATGTGCCATTCAGACGAGACAAACCGAGCAGCACTTCGGTAAATTGACCATCTGGAGCGCACAAAGGAGGCGAGGCAGGAAAGCACAGCCTCCCGCATGTCACTCCGCCAGATGGACACCATGCCTGCCTCCGGAGATAACTAGCTGGCTAGCTGTCCCTCCAAATTCAAACACAAACACACGCTGCATTTGCTCGCGACAAAAAGCCCGCATACCATGTAAAAGCAACAGCAAAGACGTGTCATAGCCCGCTGAGGGGGACAGGAGACTTTGTGTCTGCTAAAACGTACATGTTGGTGATAGAAAAAGAAAATAAAACAACGCGAGACCCGCTCACCTCGTTTGAATGCTTTCATTCTTTGTTGATGGGCTTGCTTGAAAACACGCAGCTGTCCAAGTTGCTCGCGGTACAAAGCGTGCCCGGGAGCCTGGCGATGGTTGACACAACGGCACTTTCTTCCAAGAAGCTGAAGGTGTTGCGCTTGTTTTTCCACCGACTTAAATACCTTGCTTTCGGGTTCCTGTCGCGCGATAAGGTTTCCAGCTCGTTTCCATTGCACTCCTCGCTCTCTGTCAGGGGTAAATGTTTTCTGTTTTGTGTCGCTTGTTCCTTTTTACCTGCACGTAGCAGCGCCAGCTCTTTGCCAATCTTGACAGTCGCAACTGAATTGGTCCCGCCTCATTGACAGCTATCAGCCAATCACGGGCCTCTGGCACGCCTCATGCGCAGTAGTTAGCCAATCTCGGCGCTTCGCGAGACAGCAGACAGGCCCCTTGTCACTGTGACTGACGGGGAGAACCATTTCATTCAAAGTATATCGCAGTAGGCTAATTGAAACAATGTTATTTTCTCGACCAGGCTGAAAGTCAGCACGGTTACATCGACACAATACAGTGCGAATAGATAGCAACTAAGTAACCTAATCTTTTTAAACACCGCGGTCATTTCTTATTCCTGTGTGCGGGAGACAGCTATAGCGTGGGGAGGCTTTACGTAACGTCGAGCACAATGTTCTCGTTACATAAATCAAACACGTCGAAAGCGTCGGCTGGTGGCTGTATCCGTGCAGTTCATAATCTAATTAACCGAGTTGTTCCCACTCACACTGTCTACAGCCATTCTAGGCCTCCACATCTATTCTACAGTTGGTTTGACTCGAGACTTGTGGGGCTGTTCGCAGAGGTGTTGGGATGCTTTGATTCCTCAAGAGTCTCTGGGAGATCAGATTAGGCTACTAAAAACAACTGTTGGAAAAGATAGGCCAAAGAAAATGAGAAAAAAATAGCCCACGTAGTCCTTATGATTGAAGTTACAATTAATATCAAGCAGATGTTGAAATCATAAACAAATCATTTTCAGTATTATCTGCCTACAAATAAGTAGGCCAGTGTGAACTGCATCATGTTGTAATTCTGCAAACAAACAGTCTCGACGAGCATTTTGAGAAAGTAGTGTGTGCATCTTTATTGAATGTTACGTCTCTCCGTTATACATTAGAACAACCCTTGAAATAGTATAAATAGAGCTACAGCATTGTAAAAGAAGAGTTTCAGTTTATTTTCTGTTCTTATTTACAGAAGATGACTTTGAGAAGCACAAGGGGGGAGAAAAGCAAGCGTAATAGTTTCATCTTAATATCAAAGAACCCTTTTACCTCAGTATTGCACACATACACTGGCAAGCATCTAGGTTCATCTAATTTCTAGGAACAACAAACCCCCACACATCCTATAAAAGGCCTATATAGCCTTTGTCTTAGTCTTTAAAATATGTGCTTGCTTCATAAAATATTGGTTCCTTTTTTACAGATAGATATTTTTGTTGTTGCGTTATTGTAACTCTTGTGGTAAGAGCATAGGATCTGCCCTCACCCACTTCTATGCCTTATGTCGGTGTGGAACAAAGCAGAGATGCTAATGAGCTTGTTTTCTATTTTGCGAGCAGGCCTTTGGAATACTGTATGGAGATGGTACTATAGCTGCTATCCCAGTTGAGGTATACACCCCATTTCCCCCTAATCTTTTGAATCTTTATGCCTCTACTTTTCGTCTCTTAGTCCTGGAATTGTGCAGAAAAAGTGGTCATTTTTTTTAAAGATCTTAAATGGTAGCTAAACTGTTTGTAATGTGTTAAAATGTCAGATCTTAACAGAAAAGAAAAAATGAACAATGAATGGTGCACTGGTATCGAATAATATATGGTACAACTTGGACCATCGCCTAATTTTAAATGACACATTTCACTTTCTCTGGCATAACATTTAAACTATTGCTTTTTTTTCATTGCATTTATGGACGATAACATCTTCCACCAATTTCACTTTTGTTGACATACGTAATACAAAAGGTGAAAAATACAGGTCCATCCCCAAAATGAAGCTTGACAAAAACAGACCGCTGCTAAAGCAAATGCTGATAGTGTGACAGCTTTGGCAGTTTCAAAAAGGCCCAACATCAACCCTACATTGTGACCGTTATTAACCTCAAATCAACAGCTTTACAGAAACAGACCCCCCCCCCCCCAAAGTGCAGCCGTTTGGATCATGGATGACCCTACCCAGGAAATAGACCCAGGTGTGTCCCAGGGATATCTGTGTGTATTGGAGAGAAGCCTTGTTGGAATGTACGAGACAGGCTCTTTTTTCTCTCTTTTGAGTACACCAATGACATCTCTATGCATTTTACACATCCAAGTTTTAACAAGATGGGGAAAGCATCACATTTCACTCCGAGTCGGTTAGATTGTAGAACAACTTTTTTTTTTCTGTGCTCCTGCCCTTGTTCCCTCAGCGTGTTTGAGATGCCACATTGTGTTTGATCTGAGCTCAAGTCAGGCGCAGACAGTACAGTTCTGTGCAGGGGAAGGGCGACAGCAGGCTTTGGGGCGTGAAAATGTGGCAAATTTAAAATTAGGTTATGAACTTTTAGAAGTGGTTGCATATGGGAAAAAGATTAAAGTCTAGTGGGTGCAATACATTGCCTTCTATACAGTTAGCCTGTTCTTTTTGTTTTTTTTTCATTCTTAACACTGAATGTTCAATATCAATGACATACAGATCATAACAATCTGGGAAGACGCAGTAGACACCACATAGGAAAAAGAAACAGCAGTGAGAAATCAAATCAAGCTAACGACTGACATTCAAGTCAAACAAAAGGCCTTCAGGTGCTATCCAGCCCAGTCAAATGGATGGGGGGGGGGGGGGGGGGGGTAATGACAGCAACCAGGGAACAGGCTATTGACACCCCTGAGCCATTTTCCTTTGCGGAGAGTCATCCCCAAACACACAAAAACAACAGGCAAAACAAAGGCCCACCATCAAGAGAAAGCCATTGCCAAGACAGAGGAAGAATAGCGGCCATCAGGATTTTCCCAATTCAAAGCCCCCCAGGCTGCATTTTGGGGGTCACTGTGGGTTAGAAAAGAGGCATCGCAGCAGCCAAAGCAACAAAGTGTCACTGCACTAGTTTAACATAACTAATTAGGAAGGGGGAGATAGGCTTTGTTTGCTAACCATTTGGAAGAAACCAAATGTGAGTGGAAGACGGGACAAACAACTGTGCTTAATGTAAGGCACGTCAGAGTTGACTTTGTGGTCGGATATGTACTTCCCATAGATAGTAAATAATACTTCCAGAGGGAAGTGAGGGCGGGGGGAATGAGAAAGTTATAAACAAAGGGGTTTAGCTTCAGAACTATTTGTGTTTTAGGAACTGGCTTCAAATGAGACAGAGAAGTCTTTGAATTATGTGAAATTCACACAAGGTGTCCCCCTAATGCTGAACAGAGCATGATTGAATGTTGTCTTGTAGAGAGAATCCCTTTTCATTGAGCGTATACACAAAACTACGCGGCACCATGTGGTGGATTGGAAATCAACCAGCGCTGCCCTCTAGAGGTCAGAAATTAAACTTTCTCAAGATGTGATTTGCCTCTTTTTTTCCCAGGCAGGGAAAAGGGAGGGTCCGACAGCTCTAAAAGCAGCCACCCAGTATTGTTGTTGTAGTCATGGGCAGTTCTCGTTAGGCTTCCGGACATGTGCATGTGAAAATGTTAAACCTGTAAAAACCTACGGTGCTTTGGCTACAGTCTGCCGCACCGTCTATTCTCTGCATGAACACTGTTTCTAAAGCTGTTCACATTTAAATACATGAGACGAATTTGAAAAAAAATGAATTCTTTCTTTGGTGAATGCAGGCTTCCATGATAGAAAAGAAAGTAGCAAGTAGCATTTAATAAATGATGAACAACACACAATGACTAATGTATGTAATGCTTTAATTAAACTTTTTTTTTCTTTGCATAAAAAAAGTACTTTGGATGGTGTTGAATGTGGGGAAACAATAATGATAACAAAGAACTAAGATTGTTTTTTGTTTTAAAGTGGTGGGCTCGAAATTAATTAAAATGCTTTCAGAAACATAGTATAAAAATAACTGCATGACACACCGTCCTAATGTGTCCACCTATATATCCAACCCAACCCAATGCCACACTGCGTACTCAGCCAGCAGCGCATTACTTCAATAAAAGCCCTATAGATTTATTTGAGATGTATGACTTGAATGCTAAGTGAGGTTAATAAAAGCACTTAAAGAAGCAATAAACAGATGGATGAAACAGAAAGCCTGATTCAAAATACTAACATATCGGCAGCAACATGGAAAAACATAGTCAATGGGACAGAGAGAGAAGCAACAGAGACTAGAAAAAAAAAAGTAGTTGAAGACGTCTTCCCTACGAAGAAAATAATATTCCGTTATATTGTGGCCACCGTTATTGAGATCGTCATGCTCGGTCATCAATAATATTGGGATGTGCTTTCATTCAAAACCATTAAACTTAACTTTACAGATTCTCACCAGTGTTTTTTTTTTAAATCTTTGACACAGGAACATTTTGAAGGACACACACACAAGAGTTGATTGCTAGGAACTATACAAATGCCCCCCCCCCTCTTCAAATCTGACTTTCAGTTTCATCATACCAAAAATATTAATAACCAGATCTAAACAGATTTTTTTAAGTAAAACAAAAGGATGAAGAAAGTTACAAACAAATACAAAAGGAAGACATACAAAGTTGTTAAGTGTGTGACTGCAGTGGATGTAGTGTGTGCAGTGTGAGGGTGTGTGTGTGTGTTGATTGCCACAAGGGTGGTGTTGTGCAAAGCTACAAGATGGCCAATGATCTGGGAAGAGAGGACGACGATGGGAGAGACGGAAGAGCGTTACTGTTGGAACGCTTTCCATCCACTTAATAATAGATCTTATTATAGCCAAGATAAGAGGAACGTTTAAAACAGTCTTCATATAGTTTCTTTAGGATATAATCGCCATGATAAGAATACTTTCGTTAACAATTTTCTATGATATCAAGAGTAGTAACAAGAAAAATGACAAAGTTCATCATCTGAGGTTTTCAAATGGCAGCCTCAGACGAGGAGTCTCCTGCTTCATAGTCTGTCAAGTTCCAAAAGAAGTTGTGTTTAAATAAGTGTTTGATGCCACTAGGACCCATGACTGTATAACTGTATGAGAGTGTCAAAAATGCCCAAATCCACCCGCCCCACCCCACCCCACTCCAATCTCCAGGAATGTGATCTCTCCTTCCCCCCACCTCCATCCGTCAACACTCAGATTAGCTCATTTGCATTGCAAGAGTTTTTTCTCTCCTTTTTTTTCCAGGTACTCAGAGGGACACTTATCCGTCCTTTTGATGTGAGCCTTATATCCTTCCCCTCTCACTGTCTCTCTCTCTCTCTCTCAGAGGCGAGTCTGGGCCTCGGGAACATAGATTTCGATGCTGTCCGAGCTCTCTGTGGCCGAGTTCTGGCGAAAGGAGGCGGCTTTCTTAGCGGCCAGGAGACGCTTGCGAGCCTCTTGTCTCTGCTTCTCCGCCGAGGCTGAAGAAGTAGGGGATGAGGAGGAGTCTGCACTCTTCTCGCGGCCCAGCGATGGCCGTCCCTTACCGGGCTTCTTTAAAGCTGAAGGGACCGCTGCCTTCTCCTCGTCCTGTAGACATGGTGTATCGCCAAAGACAGGTGGAGAAAAGACAGATTCAAGACAAGTGAGTTTGTGAGGTCAGCTCAGGTTTAGCAGACAGGACTTTGACAAAGACATTATGCCAATGCTGATTCGTTCTGATTCTTTTTTTAAAGCTTGACATAACATTCAGTGGATTAAGGAGGTTATAAACAGAACACTGATAGACAACGGGTACAATTAGGCAGACTTTGACAAACACAGTCATTTATATGATAAGGACATGGACATGAATTAATTGGATCAAACGTGAAGCACAATAAAAAAGGATCACAAGACGCACAGTCAATGCATTTGCATTGCAAAGCAAAATAAGGCAATAGTACCTCAGCTACAACAGTTAAAACACACACAGACATATACAAGGCAAAACGGACCCACAAAGAGACAGAGAAAGGAAAGAGAGAGAGCAAGAAACAAGAGGAGTTACACACAAAGAAAAGCAGGACAATCAAGAAGAGGAGGAACAGCAAAGCTGCATGCTGTTCGGTCCCCATGAGCTGGCGCATCTTAGCCATGCTCCACTGCAACACACACATCAGTAAGTGAGACAAGCATGCTCAAATCAGGGCTTTCCATTTAAAAACACACCAACGACAGCCCTCTTTGAGATAAAGGTTCCCATGCATGCCTAAAGGGATCTCTCTGGCCCCTTTGTATTGGACACGGAGGCCCTGTTAGAGTACATCCCACGAACGGACAGTGGGAGTCGAAAGGGAAGGTTAAAAAAAAAGAGTGGGAGAAATGGTGGTGGTGTTGGTGGGAGGAGAGAGGCCGGTTACGGCGGCTTTCCTACCCCAGCCAGGGCACTGGGCAGCAGGGGTGGGAAGTACCTTCCGCTCAGGGGGCGACTGGGCAGCCGCAGACGGTACGGACTGCCAGTCATTGGACTTGAGATGGTAGAGCTCGTCAAACTTCAGGCTGATGTCCTCGATGGAGAGCTGCAGCAGGTCCCAGAAACCAGCCAGGTCCTGGGCCGTGGGCCGCGGGTTGGCATTCACATTCTGAACAACAGAGGGAGAGGGGGATTATAATGAATAAACAATCCGTGAACCATGGAGAGAGAGTATGCATGTTGAAGGGCAGAATGTATGAAGTGCAGTATGTTAGAGAGTAAAAAGACTCACAGGATAGGGAAAAGGTATATCATTACATTTCCCAAACAGGTGAACAAAATACTTTTTACAAAAGCCAGCATGTAGTTCAAACTAATGCCTTATCTCTGCAACTGATAAAAAGGGAAACGGTTGATCAGAGAGATGCCAAAACTCTTGTACTGACTTGTGAATTTGTGTATTTCTATGAGCGCTGCTTTCATCTAATTGAAATTAAATTCCATCATTTGTCCATCAAATGTCACTGTAGAATTGTGTATTTTGCTTTTAGAACTTTTGTGACTTGATTCTACCGATATTTTGCTTGATTTAATTATATCATCCTATTTGTGCATGGGCTTTAGGTTTGACTATAGTGATGGTGTGTTGTATTTATAAAGGCCTCCTATGCCTATATTAGATAAGATTTTCTGTCTTTATTAGGTAGCCGGCAGTTGCGAGACGAACGGCAATGAGTAATAGTTTATTACAGCGGCTTATTACTGTGCTGCACGTCTGCACTCTGTTACTTGCATACTGTACTTGTCAACAAGTGCTGCCATTTCCATATTCATCACAAGAGGGAGCTGTGTTACAACTAGATTATTTTCTTTTGCAAATCCTGCTTTGACTTATTTTGTAATGTTCCAGGCAGGCATTTATTTGTGCATTCACTGCTTTGATGACCTGACAGTCTTGGCAAAACACATGTGCTCCATCCCTATCTTGCCAACCCACCTGTGGAGTTTAGGGAAACAGCAGAGCACAACAATAACACAAAGTGTTTTGTCACACTGATACAGAGAAGATGGCTTAGTCAGGAGAGTGTATAAAGTATAGGGATATCAATGCATTGATGATTTGTTTAGCTGAGGCAAAATTGTTTCTCTACAGGGGAATAATGTCTAAATAGGACAGCAATTATAACACTCAATCTTTACTAAGCAGTTGATGTGCCTAGTGATTGTGTTATCTGAATCCTCTTGTGATTTGTTCTGTGGTGTGTTGCTTGACCCGGGCCCTGCAAAAGTCTCAGGCTCCTTGTCTTAATTTTCATATTGTAACGTTGTTTTGTAAAGGGACTGTAACTGTTTGGTTACCATCAGATATAAGACACTTAGAAATTGATCTCTCTCTTTGCACAATGAAAGTTTCTCAGTTTTATTCTGACGTTATATAATTATTTACTGTACCTGTTTGCCGGTACTGCTATAGATCAGTATTTTCTGATCAGTGAAGCCGGCGAAGAAGATCCTAATTTACCAGCTGATTTAAAACGGATGGCTCAGCGATGGTAGATGCTTTAGTGTTATAGTGTCTTGTGCTGGTAGTAAAGTGTATAATGCCATTTCCAGTAAAACACAACACCTGAGAGGAATGGCTCAAAGGCGTGTTATAAGCTCCTTATATGTTGTGCTGGTGGAGCGCCATGCTTTATTCTGTGCAGGCTCAATTATGATGTGTATCATGGCTGTTCCCATCTTATTCAGTTGTCTTTTGTGTGGAACCCGTTATCTATAGAGGCAAGCGTATCTCGCAGAATAAAGAATAAACTAAATATAACATTGGGTCTTAAAAACAAATTGGATTGCAGACCGCGGATGTGAGTCTAACTTTCATGCCCGTGCAGACTTATAAAGTAAAAGTATCACAGAAAGGTTATATACACACACCATGTTTTGTTCACACAGTCCCCGGAACTGCTGGAACTTCTGGGATATTAGGAGCTGGGCACTTCCTACTGCACTGCGAACCTTCCCCAGCACTGAGGAGATAAAACAACACACAATTGTGACAATTCGATTTATGATCTTTTTAATTTTTCTTTTTCTTTATCTCAGAGAGTTTCTGTTATTCCAGGTATGAATTGCACAGAAACTCAATGTTTTCATCTATAGTTAGAACATATTTACATACCTGCCTTTTCTTTTTTTATATGATTTTTTTTTTGTTGCATTTTTGCTTTATTAGACAGACTTGTAAAGACAGAGTTGAAATGGGACAAAGAGGGGAAGACATGCAGAGAACTGACCCGGGCGGGATTCGAACCGGGGTCTGGGGGCGCTCTTACCCACTGCACCACAAGCGCCCCATATCTGCCTTTTCAAAAGGAAGGAACAGAAATAACCTCAACTACACCAAATTTCTAACGGCTAACATACACAACTCGGGTTTGATTCAAACCAAAAGCTTGCTATAGACGTCTAGACTTTTAGGTGGACCCTGCAATGCATTGCCCACCCATCACACCAGGGTGGCATGGAAAGGGATTACACAGTATTGAACAACATGTTATCCTCTTTAGAGGCATCTCAGCTTGTATAGATGCTGTAGCCGTCTGTTAGTCAGTGGTCACTATGCCAGTCGGCTGCTGTGTCAAAACTAGGTCAAACATCTGCCCTGACAAAATTGGGACTCCTATCTGATCATGGGATTGCAAAATGATGTCAATGTGATTATAGTGTGTTGAGACCCAGCTCTGGAGTGCTGGTTTGCGTCAGATTTAATGCAGTCTACTTCCCTGAAAAAAAGGCTCACACACACACACACACACACACACACACACACACACACACACACACACACACACACACACACACACACACACACACACACACACACACACACACACACACACACACACACACACACACACACACACACACACACACACACTTTTTTTTTTTTAAAGTAAGAAAAAAACCCACATATGTCCTCAAAGCCACCCAGAGCCCTGATCATACATTTCTTCAAGAATGAACTTGGCAGGAAAGTCTTCCCACTGTTTGTTTTTTGTTAGTGTGTGCTGTGTGTGTGTTCACTGCTGACGTTGAAGCCTAATCTAATCTGGAGTTTTAATCAGTTCCAGAGTAGATTTGTGTAATTCTGTGGATTACAGGCCCGCCTGTGTGTGGTAACCCCAGGTATTACAGTCTCATTCCCTCCATGCTGTATACTGTATGTCTTGATAGAATGATTGTAGGGGTCTGAGGCAGAAAGCTCCAACAGAGCTCATGTATTACTGTAGGGTTCTAACTTAGGCTGCTGCTGCGTTCACACCAAATCACCGACCACCGCAGCCAAGAGATTTGAATGGGAAAACCTGCGTTTTTCGCCATAACCCCTGATTTGGTGTGAATGGAGCCTTTTTGAAAGCAACTTAGCCCTTGAAAGACTGAAAAAAGGGTGTGTCAGGGAAGTTAATATTTTCTTAGGAATATCCTCATAACTGAATAAACAAATTTTACTCCGAGGACAATGTTATCACTGGAACGCTGTTTGAAGTTAGAAAGCGTCCTGAAAAGTTACTGTTTCACCTTTTGTCGTTTACAGCAGCAGGGCCAGCGGTTTTGTTCAGACACATATTCTAGACTTACAATATGTTTGGTTCCAGGTGCCTCAAATTTATTTAGTTTTTGTTTATGCTGACCAATGATCAATAATAACATGTAGATAATGTGTTTTTTGAACTAACTGCAGACACTGCAAATGTAAACAAATCCCCCCTCCCCTGAAACTGCATAGTGCACCTTTGAAGGGGCTCAAGATACAGCATTCAGTCAAAAGCACCTGCACATTTGACTTTAGCAATTCTTTGACTGTAGACTTATTTCTGCTATTTCTTTGCCAAAAAATAATAACGATAATTTGTGTTAATTGGCCTGCACTCTTGTAGTTGTATAGAGAGTATACCCTGGTTGGCAGCCTTACCTTCCTCTGAGAGCGGGTTGTCTTTGGTCTCCTGCTCCATCTGCAGACACCAGCCCTCCATGCGTCCCGTCTCGGCCTGGAGCAGCTTGAGGAACCAGTGTCCGTCTCTCCGACACAGCGTCCCCCCTCCTCCTCCTCCACTGCCTTGGGGGGGAAGGCTGCTGCTGTTGTTGCTCCCATTCCCGCTCTCCAGCCAGGGGTCTGGAGGGGGCAGGGACGAGGGGTCCAGAGCTGGGTCCAGACTTTCAGAGAAAGATGAAGAGCTACTTCGCGTGGTGGAGCGTTTGAGGATCTGCCGGGGCGGCGGAGGAGAAGTGGTGGTGGTGGTGGTGTTGTCCACGATAGTGTTTCCGTTGTCTAAAGAGTGCCGTGCCGTTTCGGGGGGGCTTGTGGATTGGCTGGCACTATTGACCATGATTTTCTTCTTCTCATAGGGTTTGGCATTATTGATATGGGGGGTGGTGACGACAGCAGGGACGTCCTGTGTGTCTGAGTCTGTTTCTTGTTTCGAGGCCATGCTACTGGAGCGACTGAGCCTGAAAACAAACGGGGGGTGAGACTCACTGTTACAGTTCTCAATGTGTCCAGTTGTTTTTTTTTGGTGTTCTTTGTACACTGTTATGTGCACAACAGTGGACAAAGAAGACGATCAATTATTCAACGATGATCGTCTCCATTACTGGAACAAACAGGCAATGCTTTTAGTTTCCGCACAGAGTCCTTTCTGCCAGTCAATGTAGATATAAATAAACTCAGGATCGATCCGAGACTGGGTTTTTTTGTGATATGATAATAGAGCACTCTAGGCTAGCAACACCTGATCTCTTATCAGAGTCTAGCTGCTTGGTTTTACATGGCAGATGGAAGAATGGGCTGAATATATCAACACAAATTTCCATTCCCTGTTATCACTGAGGAAATGCTTAAAAGTCAGAAAGTGAAATATGATCAGTGGACAATCTTAAACAATACCAGAGAAGGACAAGAACAGCAAAACATCAGAAAAAAAACACACAGCATAGGCCATGTGTTGTAATTGTAACAACTGATGGATTGTCACATAGCAGGCATGTGTGTAGAAACAACAAAAACGTGGGTGGAACTCTTGTCCAGCTGGCTATGTCGATAAGAGTATCAGTCAGGACTCAGAACAGCTGCTTCATAACAAAACACTAATCGCAGCATGCAAGAGAATGTAGGAATGAGTGGGTCCCGGAACTTCCTGGAATTCAAAAATCACCACAGGCACAGAATGCAAAGTAGTACACAGCATTCATTTCTTAGAAAAAAAGGGTCTCAAATATACAGTCAGCAGAGATGATGAAGTGTAAATAGTAAAAATGCTCATGCTAAGAAATTCACTTTAACACCACCAAGACAGACAACACACAAAGATAGTTTTTCAGATATAATCACACCCACATCATGGCTTGTGTAAATGGAAAGAAGAGTCAGTAGTATGTGTGGCTATAATATAAATTCCTCACGTTGTTACAAGGACAGGAAGAGGACTTACTGCCAACCGTCCTCCACCTGTACTCCAATTGACTGAAACCTGGCCAATGGCGGGGTCTCTTCCCGTGGAACTTCCTGAATACAATCAACCTGAGAACAAATACACAGAGCTGTTATAACGGGCCTCATCTGTGACGAGGTCAACATGTCCTACGTTTGTATGACACATCACAGATCCCAGAACATTGATTTGAAGCTAGCATAAGCACAGTTATGCAGGGCCTATATTTCCTTGTTATAAACTTGTCATTCTTGTTATAAACTTGTAATTTTTTACTTGGTTTTTCAAGTGAGTGTCCCTATTCATGGTTACCCTTGTCTGAGTTCTGTTAATGTGCAGGCTCTGGAAAATGTTATCTCAGCAAATACAGGCCAGAGAGTTATGGTTGAGGGGGGAACACAAATATGCATCGTCTGCCTTCTGTACTTAAGTATACAGCCAGCTCTAATGACACATGGATGTTCACCCTAATAGGACCTTTGGCTTGGAAGCACATTCTTTGGGCTTGGGGTGACACACCACAGAGGATTACTGCTAAAAAAAAAAGATCTTTCTCCAGGATTCAAGCTCAACAGGCAGAATGAGCTGCACTGCAGAAACAAAGACTATAGAATAGGTTTAGGCTGTTTTGGTATACGTTAAAGGTGCAGTGTGTAATAAAGCTGTATTTCGGCTAGTTACTAAAGATGGCATCATCCACCACTGCCGCAAGTCTTTCTACTATATCAATTAATGAAGTGAAGATGTATTTAGTTATTCTTCCATAGCACTACTTACTCTTCATCTTTCAACAGGTGCATTTCCGGGCAAAAATCCACTATATAAAAACGTGTGAGGCCATTAATTTAGTCCATTCTATGCTACTACAGTAGCAACATGGCGGTGCAAAATGGCGGCCTTTGTGGTGCGGGCCCTGTTCCTATGTAAAAAGCTAATTCTTAAGCGATTATAAAGTAATTCAAACATACGTATGCATTATACACTGTCCATTTATACAAAGTCTATCCTGAAAAATACCAATCCCCTTACACACTGCACCTTTAACAGCACTGATTTAAGAGAGTAGCCGCCCTGGATAAGTGCAACCATCCCACTCCTCCTTACCTGTATGCCGATGGAGGACAGCTTCCGCCTGGGTACCGGTGCCACTAGAGGCTCCTCTGCCAATAGATTGACTCTATTGAATCCTCCCGATTTTAAAATGTCATGCTGGACGGCCGAGTCAGCGGTCTCAGTGGAAGCGTTGCAGGAGGTGGAGGTGGAGATGGTGTGGGCTATGGGCTCTCTCGGGATGGCTACTGGAGTGGGGATGATGTGCGGAGGGCGTGGGATGCCCCGGGCCAGGCTGTTGGCGCGCGTGCTGTCCAGGCTGTCGGAGGAGTTGCTGTGTGCGTGGCTGGAGGACTGGCTGTTGACCTCGGACCTCCTGTCCTGCTGGTCCAGGTAGTTGTCCTGGGCTGACTCTGTGCTGCTCTGCACCGTCACAGAGATGTAGGGCTTGGAGGTGGTGCGGGGCGGCACCGGTGGAGGGGCCACCTTCTTACAGGTGGTGATGCATGTGGAGACTGAGGTAGATAAAGAGGAGAAGAAGAAGAGGGGGATATAAAAAAGGAACAGACATGAGAAATGAGAGGGGGGAAATAAAGGATGGCAAACGACAGAAGGAAATCATTGAGGCCTAGGCAGAAGAGTGAAACTCAAACCAAAAAAATTGTCGATTACAGGAAATACAAGCAAACAGTACAATGCAATACAAGTTGTTATGTTTCCCTTTACACCTGTACTTTCTTTTATTAGCTTGCTTTTAAATGCAATTTATTTTAATTTTTAACAATTTCCCTCCTGTTTTTCGCTCTTTGCTTCTATTATCTCTATAATGCAACTTCAATATTTTCTGTCTAATCTTGATTTATGTTTATGCCCCTGTAAAGCACTTTTGAATTGCCTTGTGTCTAAATCGTGCTATATAAATAAACTTGCCTTGCCTTACTGAAAAACAGCTTCAATCCATCCTAACTGCTTCACAGCGTCATTCTGAGAACTGACAAATGAGTTCCCTCAGCATGTCCATACTAGAACACTTCATACTGTACATGAATACACAGGGACCTTGTTGGAGGAAGGCTGGAACACCAGCAGCATTGAGGGAAGCGTCCCGTAAAGCGGAAAATCTAATCAGACGGGACACTGAACAAACATACCATTCCACACACACACACACACACAGGTGTCTAAAATGACATAACACACCCACACTTCAAAGCCTCGATCATGAGACAGGCTATTGAATCAGTAAAGCTAATTGTTGATCATCAGACTCTTAGGTCTAAATATGGTTGAGAACACCTAATGAGGACATGTATCTATCCGCACCACTCCCAAATAATGCCAGCCAGCTATTAAGGAAGCAGTAGTGACATACATTAACCATAGAGACAGAGGAGGGAAAGAAACCACACAATCTGTCTATGAGGAGCATTATACTGTAGGCCTATGACATAAAGTTGGCAAAATTAACAATTTTAAGAGCAAATATGTGAAAACAAATGCGTGTCAGGTTTAGTGGACAGGAAAGAGCCTGGCACTGATAACAAAGTAGGCTCCTCAAAAACGGGATGTAACAGACAAAACTGTAAGAAAAAAAAGACAGACAGGTTTTACTCTGTAAATGTTGGTCTATTTTACACTGCTTATCATTTCTATAGGCCTATATACCAAAAGTGATAGGGTTAAAATGTAAAGCTGAGCTCCTTACAATTGGAACATTTATGTGGATTAGATTTCCCCGGGCCCAAAAAATCCTCTTAATTTCTCTGTTTTCTGCATGCCATCCTACATTATTTCACCACTAATAGAGCCCCTCATTCACTTATCTTTGAACCAAATCTACTGTCTGCTCAATCAATACTTCCCCTTACAGTCTCTGAACCTGTATCAGTGACAGCAGAAACGGCCTGTCTGTCTGTGAGCAGGAATTCACTCAGTAAAGACAGAGTTTGATATTGGGATGCTATAACTTAGAATCCAAGCTGAGAATTTTCCTTTAACACTATGACCTGTGGCTACTACAGTACAGTGTATGATCCCTTAAACAGATGCTTCATTTGACACCACGCTGAGCAAAAAAACAGTGGAAAGCTGACAACACGTTAAAGAACACAAGAGGAGAATTAGTGCAGAGTGGGAAACAGACTGTTTTGCTGAGTAGAGAGAAATAAAGTTTTCTATAAATAAAAGCATAAAAACAAACCGTAGATATGGCAAAGAACCAGAACAGCCTTGGTTTTGTATCAACACTATTTAAATACCTGTTATTGAGGCTGTATCATTTCATTTGAAGATATGAGTCTGTAATTGCCACCTTGGACATTTTTGCTATAACAAGCACACGATTATGGTGTAGAGTAGAGCACACTGTAATACCCAGAAATGAGTGGCTAATGCCTTCATAGCCTAAATGCCTCCCACCAGATTAAACTATGGCAGAGAGCATTTATAAACAGACTGCTGTCAATGCAGTACCCCAGATGGTGGATATACGAATGACATTACATTGTTTTCCAATTAAATTACGTAATAATGTGAACAGTATGTCATACTATAATCACAATCTGTGTTCCCAAGTAACATACACACAACATGGATGGACACATTTTGACATCTGTTTTTAATGCTGTGTCGAAAACTCTATTTGTCATTTTTATTGATTCTGGTAATTTACAAAGCCTCCACAGGCACAATATCTAATCCCTAGATTTAAGGTATTTGCATATGTGTATACTGATATTATAATAAATAGTCCCAGGAGAGAAAAACTCCCTTCATGAAGCAAATACTGTTTAAATGCCGCCCTCATGTCGCTTTTATTTAATGTTGTAGCCCGACATCTTGATAAATCATCAGGGATTTTCAAAAAGCCCTGCAGCGAGCATGTGAGCTGCTGGGAAATCGCTCAAACAAAAGGGTTGCTGTTCATTTTAATCCCCTTCTTAACTCTATCTGTAACCTGTATGAAACTTCATCCATTACGAAACCGGAGCCCACACATTACTTCGTGTCAGATTAAACTCTTGAACTATATGATTTGATTTGTCAGATTGCTTTCAGTCAGCTATAACAGAGAATTGTATTAGCCTGATAATAATGATAATGCACCATGACTGGCTTTACCGTCCTCCTGGTTTTACTCTTCTTCAACTAACTATCTGTGCTTTTGTGGGTTCGCTCCTTAATTATTTAGTAAAGCACGCTATTGCTTTTGCATTCACCCATTGGCTGTTGTTTTAACGAAAAATCACCCAGTAAATTCCAGCTGTGTTAAACTACATTTTCAGTGAGTTGAGCATAGGTTGGGCTTTGCTTTGATTATTCTGCTTGTTTGAAAATGAAAGTGGTAAGACCATTGTTAACACTGTGCAAAAGTAGTGAGAAGCCGATATTGATCAGTGTCCAATCTTTGGATCGGTTTATCCTTATTAATAAATAGTACCTTAAACATACCTTAACTCTACTCTAGATCCATTTTTCCCCTCAGGAAAAAGAGAAAACAAACTCAAACCCAAAACGCTGGCCCTGGTCCCAGCTGAGATACAGCAAACGGTTCTGATGCCGCTGACACCATCTGCAAACAACAGAGATGACAACCCGAAATCCACACCCAAAATTGGACCATCTCCAGACCTTAGCTGTGCCTTCATATCAAACAAGAGAAAGCTGGACACACACACACACACCCTTTCAGATGTTCAACCCTCATTATAAATAATAAGCTGACAGTACAAAACAACTCCAATGCTAAATGATGCATGCTTTACAAAGGCTTTCCCTTTCCCTCAATGTGACCATTTGCTACTTGGAACACATCCTCAGCTCCACTTGATAAAGATTGGAACCACCATCACTCGCCAGTGTGCTGCTCACCATGCAAGACATCCCCATCCACAAGATAGTAAAAAAAGAAAAGTGTCAACCACTGCATCTCAGGAATATTTCAGACTGAACTGTCATCATTTTTAAACAGCCCACACTCTTGGCATCCTGTATTTTAAGAAACTGCAGCTTAGGCATCCGTCATCGCTAAAACACACGTCACCAGCCATGGATTATCCAGGATCCTCTGACCACCACTCTTCTTGCCTTGGCAAAACCTGCTGAGACAGCTTTTTTACCGACCATATCCCATCTTGTGACAGAGATACAAGCTGGGCAGAATAGGGCTGTCACTGGCGTGGCAGCTTTGTGATTCACCGGCTCCAATCCTGCATGGCAGTCTGCAGGATAGCTGTCACCAACTCTGTCTGTGTGTGTGTGTGTGTGTGTGTGTCCATGTGACTGTGTTTGGACACCTGCCCTGCAGCACTCCTAGTGTCACATCACGCTTTCATCATTCTGAACGGATCTCAACCCTGAGTCTTAATACCACAGAATCTGCTTTAGCCACCAGAAACAAGCCCCAAAATCATAACTGACAGCTGCCTGTGAGATTAGAAAGTGGATAAAGTGGTCTGGCTGGACACAATAAAAGAAGTCCGGGCCAATAATTTCAGCTGATTTACAGTAAGCTTATCACAAATATATTGATGCTGTATGCTGGCCTGAAACTAGAAATAAACATTCCCAAGAGATACCCAACGTTGGTCCACCACTTTGGTCAAGACCACCATCTCTACTTTTACTAGAGTACATTTTGTCTGGCTATTTTTACTGAACTAAAGTGTTTGAGTACTTCCTCCAACACTGCTTTCAATACACCTCCATCATAAGGTCAACAATATCATTCTGTACAATATTTTAGTGTATGATTCCAACACATGTATGACCCAAAATGCCAACACGTTACGGTAATAATGATATCTGCTGAACATGTTAGCACTTTCGTTGCATATTTTAATTTTGAAGCTTTAATGGTCCTCATGTTTTGCACCTCAAAAAGTCAGCAAAAATGTCCCACTCAAAGCATTACATTAATCACATATCACCAAATTGACCGGGAGTTTAGTTTAGTTTATTTTCACATACAAACACTATAGAATAGAATATCAACTGAAATACAGTTATTGCATATTTGCAGCATGTGCGCAGTGATTTTAATAGATCCAGCATAATGATGGCATGCAAAGGACAGCCACATGAGTGATCAGACAGGTTTTAAAAATTGTTTGGAGTTAAACCACATCACCTGTCGCTCCTGTACCATGACTGTAGCTACTGGCTTCTCACACTCTACATCTCAGCAGTGGGAGTAATAAGTGATAGAATGATGGACAGAGCTAAAAAGTCCCGGTTGTAAAAACAGAAATGTACAGTTAAGCCAATAGATGACAGCGTAGAAACATGATCTAGCTGATTCCTGGTAAATGTCTGTTAAAATGCAGAAAATGCCTCCCACACACAAGCGGACACAGTTAGTAAGTGGCACATGCTGTAATTCAGCGCGTTTCCTGTATATGCCTACTTAACAGAACTCAAGCCACACAAACATACACAGCTGTGCAAGCATAAAACACATCCGTGAAATGTGTGTTCCAGACAGTTGCTGACAATTGTACCAACTGCTGACAAAGCCTTTCCTAAACCTTAACGCTCAACAGTCCCACAGAAAGAATAGAGCGACAAAAATGGACATGAAGCCAAGCACCGTTGCATCCTTATTGAGCAGAATATGTCTGTGTAAAAGAAGCTTAATATATTGGTTGCTCTACAGAAGGGAATTTAACAACAGAAAACAAACAGACGCGTTGCGCCAGAATGCTTGAGTGGAATCTGGAGTGGGCGCTGAGCTGTGCTGGTTTCATGCCATCTGGACAGTGGTTCTGTTGTCCACAGACAGCCTGGGTTCAAGATGTTATATTCAAGGCCTGGAAAAAGAAAATCAGTTGCAAAAGCTACTGCAGTTTTCAAGCCCACGCCTGCTTTCCAAATTCCAAATTGCACAAGTGTAATGTTTTCTCAATTATATTTTGTTATTTCAATTTACCACTGATGCAGTGGAGTGGAGTACATACTAACATAATTAGGTATTGGCTAAATACTCGCAAACTGAAAGAATAAACATGGAAATAGGAAGCTTTAGTGAACCTGTGTGCCAGGAGAACCCACACGGCAGTCTGTCTCCTCCCTGTTAATAACATTTTACGGTTTGCCAAGGGAAGACCGCGGAGAGATAATTAACCAACCAGGGTTCCCACAATGACATCACGGTTGGTAGCTAGGAAGAATTTTTTTTTAGGATCAGGGCTAAATAGCAAATTGCCTTTTTGGATTTTTTTTATAATTCCTTTGATAGACAATTTTTCTACATGGACGAGAATGTTGGAAAAGTGTCCAACTAAGACATCAAGATGCACCACCCACCAAAGTCAGAATATTGTATTAATACAGATTACATTTAAGTTAAAATAAGCACCTTGCATGTCATAATATTTGCCATAAATCAAGTAACATACTTGTAATAGATTAATTCTCTCATTGGGCACACAGATTTACTTTCACTGACAAACCCTTGTCCAATCTGCCTCCCATTTTGATTATTTACTTCAAGTGTATGTGGCTAAGTGTATCTGAGGATGGTCAAACATTCACAATAACTGTGGGGCATGTGAAACACTCCGGATGCCAGTTTTTGGTTGTAGTGTTTTAAAGCCTGTTGAACTATTTGACAGGCAACAAAATACATTCAGTTTAAAGAGGATTGGTGGAGCTGTTCTGTGGTCAGTTGGTTGGCTGAACCAGAAGCAGGAACAATCAAGGACCAAAGTTGGATGGTGATGCTCTGTTGAACAGTTTAGCATTGCTTGCCATGTTGCCTGCTGCCAGCCAGTTGACCCGACTGTATTGTTCAATCAATTAACAGCTTTCAACAACAGCACGGCTACAAAAGTGTAGCAACAGCCTGTTTTTGGATCTCGAAATGGGATTTAATCCATGTTCCGATACACAGGAGAAAAGTGGGGCAGCCCTAGAATAATCCCCGTCAGAAGGCCAACTTTCCAATTTACAGACCCACAAGAAGTAGCTTTGATAGGCTTTGCCCCCGGACCCACCAAGAGGGTTCGGGGGAACACACCACTGCTGCTGAAAAAAATCCTGCGGGAAACACTGACTACATACAACCTGTGCCCATGCAGTTTGAACAGCAACCCCATTATACCGACTTCTAAGGCGGAGGGTCACAGATGTAAGTGCACACATAGTGGGGGGGACATGTTTTTCTGATGTCAGTAACAAAGCACTTTGTAGGCTACTGAACACATAATAGGGATGGCAATACAATACTCAATAATTTATATAGGAAAAGAAGAGTGCATCAAAGAGTGCATCACTGGAAGCAATGAAAGACTAAAGAACATTTCTATGAGTCGTGTGAGGAAATAAGTCTCTCAGTGAGATGACAGGGCTAGGAGCTTACAGACATCAAACTGATGACAGAACTGTCTCAAGTCAAATGGGTTCATTCTCCTAATTTAAAAAAACAATTTCTTGGTTCTGCTTGATTTTTTAAAGCTTTTGCTTCTGACTCTTCATTTACCAAATTCATCCTAAATAAAAGATGTTTGACAAATTAGCCGTGTCCTCTAATTATAGCAACAATAGATTAGACGCGGAAACTTGGCACATTAAAGTGTTAATTCAGTGCTGAATATGAGTCTGACAGACAAATGGACAGAGATACATTACTTAGGTCAAGAATAGGCTAATATTTGTGTTATTTTAATGCATCTGAAGGTAGCCTACAGTGGACGATAGCACCTGCTTAAGTGTATGGCTATTACTTTATTATAGCCTATACGACGTTAAAGAGCGTCCAGTCACCAAGCAAGCCGAACTACTGACGTTAGAAAAACAAAACACACACTACCAACACGGTTAAAACACTTACCCTCCTGACAGGCGCAGATAAATAGCCTACAGAGCACAGCAGTGCGTAGAATAAACACTTTATAAAAATATTTTCAGGGCAGCAGTCGAGTGGACGCTCACTCTCTGTCAAGGCAGTGGAGAAGAAATAACCGGCTTGGTCTGAGCTCGAGGGAGGCGTGCCTGATGATGCATTCAGGAGCGCCTCGGACACTCTCGCAAAACACAGTTTGAACACCATTGGAGCGTGTTGTGGGCTTTTTGCTTTCCACACTGGATAACCTGTTGTATTTAAGGCTGTAGCCTGATACATCACACTTGAACACAGGAAACACATATGTTGGTCCATCAAAATGCACTATTCAAACTGAACAGTACATAATAAAATCACCCGAACAATCCTAAGGAGTGAAATACAATCTAGTCCTATTGGCTTTATGTACAAATAGCTTGTCTTAATTTTCTAATTATAATTAAAAAAATCAACCATGACTAGCTTTCAAAATATGTAGATTAATTGAACCAAATAGAACTAACAAACAAACAAAAATGAAGGCTATCCTACAAATCGTTGGGATATCAAACAAGAACCTGAACATTTGACTGGCCTGAAGGCAGCACACGCTCCCTGCTACTACTAGACCGTGGGTAAGAGCGCCACACGGTGGATGCTCTATGTATGACAATAATAACTCAAGCCAAGCAGATGCACATACAGTCTCAACGCTCCCTTTCTGAACTCAGGCAGCAGTCAGATGTCAACAACCAGTACAAAGCTTCTATGTCTTATTTGTCTCATATCACACATTCACAATGCATCTGCTAAAGAACATGTAACATCAAGACAACAAACACATTGCATTTTGGGTATTCTTGTGCCGTTTGTGTCCTGTAATTTTGGAGATAACCAAAGCTCAATAGTGATGCTTTATCTGGGGCAGAGGTTTTTGACAACTTCGACTGTAGCTGTGTGCACATCACTTACCATGGCTGCTCTTTTCTTGAAGTGTAACAATGATAAACATCTTTTTTTTTTAGGGTTAGGAGCTGGTGTCAACTTGTTACCTGTGTGTGCGGGTAGGATGCGTGGTCTGTCTTTCCCCAAACGCTGAAGAAAAATTGCAAGCTGTTTCTCCTTTGGGGCTTTGTCCAAGCCAGTGGCTATCAGGTAAGTGCCAAACTGTTCTTTCCATGTCTTCCACTGTGTAGAAATTCCGTCTAGCATGGGCAAAAGAGGCTGTGTTTGAGCTAAAAAATAAAATGGTGAGGTGTTTGCAAGTTTGGATGACTACACTGCCCCAACCCAGGACCGAAGCTATTGGGAGCATTGGCAGTAGTATTGTTATGAAAAACACAGATCAAACAAAAGTTGGTGATTGGCCCATGTGTCTGAGTCAAGAAGAAAGGTTTCGTAACTTTTTATTTTAACCAAAAAACAAACAAACAGATATACTATATCTTTATATATAAATTGGTTTGATCTCAGTTTTCCAACACATACCACTACATCTTAATTCCCTATGTATATGGTTGTATCAGTTCCAATACTTTTATTTGCAATACTTACAGCTCTGGAAAAAATCTAGAGACCACTCCAAATGTTCAGATTCTCTCATTTGATTATTTATAGGCATATGTTGTGAGTAGAATGAACATTTTTGTTTTATCATTTAAACTACTGACAACATTTCTACAAAATTCCAATACATTTTTTGTCAATAAGAGCATTTATCAATAAGTTATGTAGAGATGAAGGTTTAAGAAAAATCCAGACTGGTCTCCTAATTTTTTCCAGAAATGTATATCATCTGTTTTTTTGGTAGCCAGTCACTCACCAGTGCTGGTGTTGTACGTGCGGACAGTGGTGTCAATGGGAGGTGGTGAGCAGCCAGAGTCCATTGACACTGTGTCGTCGTCTTGGGAACATCCGGCCTGGATGGCTCTCAGGTAGCTGTGGCTGCGGGATCGGAAGCACGTGGCCATGGGCAGGTCTGGAGGCTCCGGGTTGTCCTGAGAGTGGGAACGGGAATCTCTGAATGTGGACTCCGAGCTGCGGTCCTCATAGTGATGGCTCATTTCTAGGTCCCTTAGCTGGAGATATAAAGGAAAGAACAGGAATTGGTTAAAAGACGTAGCAGTAGTGTAGTGTTGACATGGGCCGGTATGAGTTTCTGACGGTATGATAACCTTAAAAGGAATACTTCACCCATATGGAACTGGCGTTCTATCATTGTAAAATCGCTATTATAATGTAATGAATGAGGTTTTTCTTCCCTCAGTCTTTCCTTATTCTTCCCTTGGCCCAGCTGTCCTGTTAATCCTAACCCTACAATTTGCCATGTGTGATGTCACACATGGGAAAATGTAATTTCTATCATTTTTGCACATTTATACTACATAGGATCTCAGAGTTCAAAACACCTTCATATTCCCACCGGTGGAATAGGTCTTTAAGCAAAAATACCACAGTTTCCCGCTATTGTGATTACAGCTCTCAAATGTGTTATTTGAAATATAGAATACTCGGAACATTAATAAACTTCTATGATTACAGAATACATTCAATAATTTAATTATTCTAAACAAAGCAGTTCTTTAAGTGAGCAGCTCAGCAAGGTTTTTAGAGAGAAATGCTCACTTTCTACACATTTCTCTTCTAGCAAAAGTGGTTATGATTCAGGAATATTCTGAACATTAATAAACTTGTATGTTAATATCCTGTAAACTTGTATGTTAATATCTAATTTGTACCTTAGAACGGTTTGACAGAGATAATGGCGGTATTGAAACCTTGACTTTTTCATACCTCAGTATACCTTGAAACTGGTTATCGTCCCATGCATAGTGTAGTGTAACACGGAGAACAACAGTTAGCTGCTCCCACACTCGAGGTGACCAACTGACTGCCCGGCTGGATGTTTTCTGTAGAGGTGCATACTACACCATACAGTCTGTGCCTGTGTGACACATACTTTTATTGGATGCAATTAAATGGCACCAAAAGGGTCGACAATTGGTGTGCAAATTGGGTACAATAAGAGCCAAGTACTGAAGAAGAGCACAGTGCTCTTTAACTCTAGTGACACCAGTGCTGCTGCTTTTATCTGTAAACTGCATTTTCCTTTTAGTTGACATCTCCTACATGATCTTCTATGTAAGAGTTGTCAACTTAAAGGAACTCAAAGAAATCCAAAGGCAAGAGACATCACTTTGAAATGTTTTTCAAGCAATACTTATAGAGTGACTCATAAAAAGCTGGTACTTCTGAGAGTATAAAAATCAGACTTGAAGGTGATGGATTTCATATTCTGTTGATTGACAGAAACAGCCTGGGAGCGCTTGTAGCGAGGCAGCACAAAAGGAAAACGAGGCAGAGAATCTCTGGTGGTTACATCCATACAACGTTTTGGAGCAATGTTAAATTCAAAGTAAGTTTTGATTTGAAAAAGTTACCAAGTCCTTAGTATGATGAATATGTGATTCATTTGGTATGCTGCTGTGCATGCAAATTACAAGCAATCAATTTCTATTTTGGACCATAATTTGTTGTGATGCTGGTGACCTGTCAGATATTCTGTGAAAATTCTGTACTAATAGCCTGCACTGCCTCACTAGACTAGAGCATTGAAAAAGATCAGAGCTACTCTGCACAGTCGTTCATCATCTTAGTGACCTTGTCAGCGGGAAGCTAATACCTCTTATGTAAGAAGATGAATTAGACTAAAAACTACCAATGTCACTCATTTGGCTTTTAGATTCATAACATTGATATGAGATACATTTGGAAAACAGGGATCGTTTTGTTTACTGGAAGTCATTTAAGCTGTAGCTGTGGAAAAAAATGCTAATTATAATATGAACATGAGTGTTAGTACTAGCTCAAGGCAATCAAAGGGGCCTTTGAAACTGACTAGGGATTTGAAAGTAGAAACTCGGCTAGGGGCTAAGTGATGTAAATTTTTTTAAACTGTATTCTCAACTCATTGCAAGAATATCCGCTGAGCTAAGAAAACAGAAAGTCATCATTTGGCTTTAAATTCAATATGCCCCGTCTCTCTCCTGCCCTTTGCAAGCACTGACCTGTCCCATACAGCTACGTCTGCCCAAGGTGCTGCACGCCTGGCTCAAGTCATCGTCATCCCAGGGTGGCAGAGACGAGCCTGTGCCCCCAATGCAGTCTAGGTTGTCCAGGCTGCGATTATTGGAGAGCTCCCTGAGAGACGGAAGACAGCTGGGAAGAAGAAGTAAGAAGAGAGGGGGAAAAAAACATGATAAAGCAGATGTGTTAAGGATACAATTGAGGATACAATTGAAAGCAATGTCCTTAGTGCATGAGGATACTGTATATTCAGGAAAATGTTGGAAAAATGGTTGGTTAATAACAAATTAAAATAGGATGACAAGAAGGCCGAAGGGAAACATGAATGGCAAAACCGGGAATTGAAAGAGAGATAAAAGGCAGGAAAAAGGTTGTTTGTCAAGTTATCCCTTTCATTTCCACTTCCGTTTATGAGTCATGGTTAATAATCAAAATCTTGATCAAAATCAATTTCATCTAATTTTTTTTCATCTCAGCAGTGATCATTGTAGCACGTGAGCATGCAAAGCCAGTGATGTCAGGCGGCGCATGTAAACAGCTCTCAGTGCCCATCATGGTCCCACAGACAAAGAACATGTTTAGGTTGATTCAAACAGCAGCTTCACAGTCATGTTTTTTTAGACATTTTTTGTTGGCACACATGGATTACAACATGACAGTAGGCTGCCATGACGCAGATGTACCCTCATCACCCCCATTTGAGTAGGGTCGAACTCAGCTTCTTTTCCCCCTAAAAGCACTGGGCAGATGGTATTTACAAGCTTAAGGGAGGGTTGGCAGTTGTTGTGCAGCAGGGCATGAATTAGGCAGTTGGGAGTTGCCACTGACTTAACCGACATCTGAGGGGGGGCGGTGCAAAAATGATTGATTGTAGATTGCTCCAATCAGACAAAAGCGTCGGGGCACCACACCCCCCTGAGACGTAATTTAACAGACCTATCACTGACCTGCTCATTGACCTGCTCAGCTGGTGCAGAGAGGACACACTGTGGAGGGGGGACCACAGCGCATCCAGCTCCCCCTGCAACATGCTGTAATCCAGGGTTCTGCTGCTCACGCCAATCAGGGTGGAGCAGACCGGAAGAGAGTGGGGTTGGTTGGTCAAGGATTGGTGGGGGGGTGGGAAGGTGGGTAGGGGGGTTAGTCACTCAATAACGCTTTAAGGAAGAATAAAGCCTTAACAATCTAAACTTTAAAGGGAGTTGAAATCTTTCATTTATGTATGTTGAAGGATGGGTATGGCAGGTAGGCTTGTGGCTGTGTTTCTCAAGATGATGCCCTGTTGTTTCGGTTAAATGTAGTTGTAGTTTCTTACATCAACACTCTATCTCTGATCCAACCAGAAATATGCACACTTTTTTTGTCTTGCTTTTATTGGCTTAACATTGCCTTAGATACAAATGAAAGGGCAACTCAGCTATTATATATGTCCAATTGCACCTGCATCACATATTGCACAAATGACTGCTTGAGAAATCATGTAACTTACTGTGACATAATGGCAGTCAGTCAGAGATATGAGTCCGATTTGTGGTGATTTACTGGTTGAGTGGAAACAAAATACCCTTTCATATCATTTAAACAACACCTGTATCTCCTTAGCTCGACCGATGCTTTAAGGGTCCAACAGTTGGAAGGTGAATCACAGATGAGGAAGGATGGAAAGGGTGGCCTATGGAGGACAACAGGGGTCTGACACCGTTAATTTATTTGCTTGCATAGGGCAGCGAGGACTGTATGTTTGTGTTCATACTGTAATGAACACAAACTGTAAAATGTATTTTCCTTTTGCTGCATAGTGGCAGGGTGAGGTTGGGCGTTATAGTTTTCCTTCCTGTCCGCACAGAAAAAGGGTGGTGTAACTATTTTCTTTTGATCGCTAACAGATTGTGCCAATCGGGATAAGTTCATGTGTTTTCACGAGTGACTGGGTGTTTTTGATAAACACACATTGTTACGGCTCAAACACAAACTTTTCATCCAAATAGCCCTATATCCGCATAGAACAGTGGTTCTCAATTATTTTCTGTCATGCCCCCCTAGGGGACAGACATTTTTTCGCGCGTGAGGTTTGCATTTCATTCAAAACATTTTTAAACTCTAAACATAGTTAAGGTGGTGTTTTTTTTTCTATTATAGGCCTATATGCCTTCTGTGATGCAATAACCTATAATTCATTAATGTTATTATTAGTCTACTTGCTTGATTTCTTTTTAAATAGCATACAGAGACACTTGGAGACACATGTGGACGTTTATTTACTGCAAATTGCGGCCTTTCGCGCGGTTATGACCATACACAAGCACACATCGCGCTCGCTAGCTTGCTTTGTCAGTTGAAAATCAAGGCCACCCACCCAAGACAGGCAGCAGCACAGTTCCAGAGTTACAAACCATCATTTAAAAACAACAGAGAACATATAAATATAGAGTCACAGTCAGGACATCATCAAACAAAGCATGTACAGACAGAAGAGCCTGCTTCAACATAATTAAGTCATTCTTAGTTTCCTGGTCTTACTTGCGTGGGGGCAGCTGGTCGCTCAGAGACTGCTGCGTAGCCCTGAGGTAGCTCTGGCGGCGAGCGGTGCTTTTTGGCGAAGGTTTGGGGCTTCCCTCCGAGTCGTCGCTGTCCTCCAGGTCTCCCATTGCCTTCACATAGCTACCGCTTCGCATACGACGACACGGGATCTCATTGGCACCCCCGCTGTGACCTAAAGTGCTACTCCAATCACCCTACAGACAGCATGCAGTAGATAGATGGATAGATAGATGGATAGATAGATAGATAGATAGATAGATAGATAGATAGATAGATAGATAGATAGATAGATAGATAGATAGATAGATAGATAGATAGATAGATAGATAGATAGATAGATAGATAGATAGATAGATAGATAGATAGATAGATAGATAGATAGATAGATAGATAGATAGATAGATAGATAGATAGATAGAGTTAATACACAGGCTAGGCTCTGTGAACAGGTGTGTGAACAAATGGTATGTACAAGCACTATTATTTACTTTAGACCTACTCACCCTTCGTCCAACCTGCAGGTAGTTGCAGGTCAGTTCCTGTTGGCAGGATTTGGACTTGAGCATGGACCTGTCCAGAGTAGCCGAGCCCTTCTGGATCACCTGTCTCGGCTGGCCCATGGTCAGTGTGGACCAGGACCCTCCTTTCATATAGTCATTATCATTCATTACCATTCGCGCTGTTCCACTTAGCCCACCACCACCACCACCACCACCACCACCTACGCCCCCGACCCTGGGCACAGGGATGGGTTGATACTTCATTTCATGGCTGCTTTTGGAGGAGCTGATGGTGTTGTAGCCACTGTGGATGTATCTGCTCTGGCTCTCCTGGCTGTCGTGGCCAGGTGGACGCCCCAGAGTCATCATGGCCATGGTGTTGTGGTAGCTGCTCAAATCGCTGCTGTCCAAATCGTCTGAGCTCCAATAACCAGACATGTTGGAGCGTGGCCGTCGCTTGGCGGTCGTCTCCGATTTTGTACCCCGATCTTTGCTTTTGGCTCTGCGATTCTGCTTCCCTCCGTCTTCGGTGCCGGACGAGCCCCCGCCGCTGCTGGTGGAGCGTCCATTGATATTTCCTTTCATGGTTTGGCCCTCCATCGACTGGGACTTTGCAAAGAGCTTCTGCACTGAGTGTAGCATGTAACGGATGCGACCAGGACTGTCTGTGCGCTGCTTGTCGGCAGCAACGGCAGACGTTCGATGATATTGCAACGTGCTGAAACCGTCTTGGCCTCCAGGCAGCTGCTTCTCAAAGTCCAGTAGACTGTGTGGTGCCTGGCTCTTTGTCATATGATGTGATATAGTTGCTGAGCCACTCGTGATCATAGGTGTTCTCCCACCAAGCCCTGCCATGCCCATGCCTGATCCCATGCCCATGGACATGGATGTGCCCATGGTTCCTGTGCTAATCCCCCCAATGTTGTCCCCGGGTGGGGAGAAGTCAGACTGGTCGTATGAGTTGTAGTGAATCCTAGGGAAGGTGCTGCTGTTGGAGAGCTGGTTGTTGAGAGGCATCATGCAGTCTGGTGGAAGGGAGCCTTGGTTGGCAGATTGATAGAGGTGGGGGTCCATGGTGCCGTAGTGCTCCATTGTGGGGCTCAGCAGGTAAGGGCTGCGGGTCAGCGTGCTGGCCCTTGGGGGGTAGACGGCCTGCGGATGGCCCTGAGAAGGTTCACAGGAGTCAGGCAGATGTCTGCTGCGGTTGGTCCCCAACCCTTTCATGGTGGCGAGGAAGTCCAATCCACTAGAAGACCCCCTGGTCAAGTAGAGATGACTGATTCCTTGAAGAGAAAACAAACAAGACAGAATTACACAACAAAAGTGTTAGGGAATAGGTTTAGATTTGGTTATAGCACAGTACCAAACTCACAAACAAAGACATACACATTCAAATTCAACAGCGCCTATCATCTCTGCCACACAAACACACCCACAGACATGCCACACCAGACTGCAAACATGCTGGCTGTGGGGCTTTGAGGGCAATACAGTGCAGTGAATGAGAGACAGCTTTCCACTGCTTCCCACAGTGAACATCTGTGTTAAACTGCTGGAAGTGGATGGAAAAAACAACTTGTGGAACAATGGTAGGCTGTAGACAGGGGGCCATGGCATATATTATAGGAAAGAAAATAACAATGGCTGGCTGAAACTGCAGACACCTCCACAGCTATGTGGCACTACAGTAGATGATAGCAGTCAGTTATCAAATATCTCCTCTTTTCTGTCTAATGCAAAAGGGAGATTAGAAAAATGCTAACAAATGTATGTTCTCAAATCAACAATTTTCACTTTGTGGTGATGTGGACATTGGGTATTTCATTATGTGCCATTTCATAGGATAAAACACACACAAAAATCCCTCTAGATAAAAAAGTCAAAATAATATAGTACCTGCTCTACCTGCTTGACTGTATATCCTATGGGTCAGTAGTGACACAGAACGGCCAAATATCTGGGAGAGCCCTTTCTTTCAGCTTGTAGCTCTTTTTCTCTGCCAATTGTTCCATCTGTTTCTCTTTCACTATCTCCCTCCACTGTTCTCCTCTTCCCACCTCTAGTGGGTATCCCTGGCGCTGGTCACCGAGCTCCTGTCCAAGCTTTGAATGGCGAGCCAACAATGGCAGGCAGACTGCCATAGTGAAACAAACCAGTAAAGAGGATCTGAGGTGTGTTTCAGGGGTTTGGCAGCTGCACCTCCTTCGTCCTGCTAGTCACTGTGTGCCAATGCCCTGTCTGGCAGAGATGGAAAGGGTAGTGCCTCTTGTCATGGCAAATGACTAAAGGAACCTTGATGATATTCGTGCATTGAAAAGGTATGCGGCTCTTTATTCAGTGTTGAATAACCACCAACAAGAAAAAAAAGTAATGTCTATGTAATAATGCGAGGGAGCGTCCAATCAGCACCAGTTTGTTTGTTTTCCTTTTCGCAAAAACTAGGCACTTAGTTTGAGAAAAGAAAAATAATATTCTCTTTTGTATGTTTTAGTCTGTGTGGAAAAAAGTGTTGAGAATATCTAGAAACATTTGTGATTTCTTTTTATCATTCCTGCTGAGGTAAAGGACTCCCCCCGGCTGTCTATAAAAAGCGAGATAGCATTATTGAAAATCTATTCAAAGCTCAACAATATGCATGCTGCATCCTTATCTCTGTTGGTGTAGTAAAGTAAATGTAGTTTAATAAAATAACATTCTGCTTTGGGTCTAGAGGCTATCTGAAACACTATCATTCTTAGCTTGGCTCACACAAATGTTCCCTGAATCCATTTGTCATTTGTTATTAGTGTTGGCAACCGAATCTGAATGACACGGTTAAATCATCGCCCCATAACTCATATTCTTCCACATTTTTTCAGATCATTCTAAGCATATTTTGGTGGATATTTTATGTACTTACACCACACTTTTCTTTGAAATTCTTATCCAGAATTGATAGATAGTAATTGTTTTGTGTACGATTGAATGAAGTATATACTGTAAGTAAAGTAACATTTAGTTTGGACTGAAAAAAAAACAAAAAAACAATGATACATATTGTTTCAGCAGATGTGAGGACATCTGATAGAGTGGTTAAAAACTCAATTTCCCATTTTGGTATTCTAGCCAGGTAGTTCTTCTCATATTGCATGTGAAATACCAGAAGAAGAAAGTACAACACAACAGATAGTAGTACCGAGGAAAGGTACAGTATTGGCCATTCATTTTGTGATGAACTTCCAACTTGCATGCAGTCAATGGCTTCCGAAAGTTGAAAATCATATTGAATTCAAGTCTACAGCCCACCTTAAACTGTCATCTCAGCCTGGTCATGTCTAAAAGAAAACGAAAGTCTCCTTCATACTACTGTACAAATTGACAATTGTATCTACGGATTAGACTGATTCATTTGTAGACAGTACATGTTGTAGTGAAGGATGTTTGCTACATGTCTTGGTGCTCACCGAGAGCTACACATCTTGAGAAAATGACATATTTGCATGTTGAAGGGCACTGCTAGACGGTCAGTGAGTGACAGGACGTCCTCACTTAATTTACAGTGTGCCAATGCCTTAATTCACAATGTGCATTGATTGTGATGAACTTTTTCTGATACGATACTAAAATGTATTGTGTTACTTTGCTTTTACATAATATGCACACACACACACACACACACACACACACACACACACACACACACACACACACACACACACACACACACACACACACACACACACACACACACACACACACACACACACACACACACCTCAAACGCACTTCTAGCAATTAGCTATATGCAAAAAATCTCCATGTAATTTATAAGCCTGGATTTCACACCACCATTATTAGCATGCTGCAGGCACAGACTCATTTAGTGTCATTAACAGAGCCTCTTTGAGTGTCATCTCGGCTGATAGGGTCAAATCCTCTAAATCCTTTTACACCACATTAGTTAACTGTCTCATATCCCGTCGTGACACGCCACTCTGCTAAGCTTAGCACATCCTCCTCAATATGTCAACCAGTACAGCTCAAAGTGACTGTGAAAGTCGCATTATTAAATGGGGGCAGGATTGTAAACTCTACGTTGTTACGTAATTTTGTTCTTAGAACGTTTTAAAGCGCTGAGTAAGAGCTAATTAAGGTGCTGATTCATAGGTCCTTAAAGGCCCTTCCTGGTGTTGTTATTGTGGCCAAAAGTGCCCTCCAGTCCATTCATTCATGATAAAACCTACTTCAAATGTTCATACAGAATGAAATACTTATTTATCTAAGCTAATTTTACCTACACCATTAATTCCCGGACTTTATTTGACATTTAACAGAAATATTAAAAATTAGGGTGTTATATGTTATATAGAAGCAAAGCTCAATCTATTGCTCACATCGCTATAATGGAAAAGTTGCAATATTGCACATTGTTTGGATTGCCCTCTCAATACAAATATTAGATATTATGGTGGCTTGTTGAGTGCATGGAAGTTGTTGCAGGTTCAATTGTTTTTTCTTAACTTAAGCATGGCAATGGCAGCGGAATGAAAATCCATCCTGGCAGCTCAACGGGATGTATCATATGTAACCACTGATTTCAGTACTTGTGACACAAACCTGCTACAGTATCATTGCATCGTATGATAACAGAGCTCAAGAGACATTTGGAGCCTCAGAGCAAACACATGAGACTTGAGGTCAAGCTTCTGCCTTCATCAACTCAGTGCTGGACAGACAAGTGCGTGAGTGCATCTCAGTCCGTGTGTACAGTGCTCACAGACAGAGAACTCGTAAACGGGTGCACACAGATACGTTAATGTGTTTGTGTGTGTTTTTTTACACCCTGCTCGGAGCGTCTGGAGGCAGTATCCCCCTGCATTGTGCACTGGGGAGCTGCCATCTGCTCCCCCAGTGGGAGAAGGGGGCGTTTGGCACTGTGTCCAACTCATGACCTTAGCCATTCTCTCAGCTGTACCACAGCCCCAGAGCCACAGGCAGGCAGTTCAAGCTACTCACCAGAAGAGGGCGATCACAGTCAATACAAAGCTGCACTGTGCCTCTGCCAAGTTCCATCACTTGCTGATGTTTTCATACAGCATGCGGCGGGGGAGGTTATATTGATTTACTGCTTCATGTCAGAATTGTCAAAATTAACTGTTAGTCACAGAACTGTACAGAAAGCAAGCAATTTCTGATTGAAATGTCTGTGCTAGGGTCCAGTTTTGTTTAAATCATATTGACAAAAAGTCCCAGAGCCCTTTTCATTACGACAATATTGTCTCAGAGTAAATAGCTTTTCTGATGATGCTCATAAATCACGTAGTGAGTATCTTTCAGCCATTGCTACATGCATCTCAATGCTTAAATAGCAGCATAAAATAAAAGTGCAATATACCTAAATACATTTTTGATCTTCAAAAACCCAAATTTAACAATTTAACCCAAAAGTTTAAACACGATGGGGACTTACATGTTTAATATATAGTACTTCATCATTCAAGGTACTAGCTTTAAGTCTTTACCCAGACAGCCTTACATATGTACCTTCAGTAAAACTCCTGTCTGTCAATATTTGACAGTGAAGGAGCACTAAATGAATATTTCATCCATTTTAAGTCCAACAATATTTACTCAATTCCCATATCTGCTGGCAGGGAATAGTTTAAAAAAAAAAAACAGACTCCTCACTCAAACAAAAAGTGAGAACTTGCATTGCCCAATATGTTCATTCACCATCAATGCCATCCTGGAAATTGCTTGATTTCAAACGCCAGAATTTTGCAAACGGTTGCCAGTTTCTTAAATTGGCAAGTCTGTGGGCGGCCAGATTAAGATGAGAGAGGCTGTGCAAAGGACATCTTCCCCTTAATCTGAGCAACACTTTATAGACAGGCATGCACATATAGCTCAGTCAGTCAATCAGTGAGCCCATCTGCTCCATATAGGCTTACAGCACCGTCCTAGAAAACAGGGGGGCACTGTGTCTACAGGCGGCAGGCAGTTTGTGTTGCATTGAACAAGGAAGGCAGGGTTCTTGCAGACTGCTTTGCTGGTGAGGGAAAAAAAGCACAGACGGAAGTGAGGGAAAAGCTGTGGGGAGAAAGGTGTGGGTTTTGACAGCGGTGCAAATGAAAGCCATGTGAAGGCAATGAGAAGGTGTGACAATGAGTAAAATGTGCTGTAAACTGCACACGGGGGAGTAGGTGAAGAAATGTATAAGCGGCAGAGGGAGATAAGTGACAAGTAGGGGAGAAACGCAAGCACACAGGAGAACAAACCGGAATGGTTTTGTGTCGAGAGAGTTATGAGCTCAGTTTTCTTTTTGCGTACTTAAAAGAAACAAGCCACGTGTGTCAGTTGAACAGAGCTAATCAAATGATACTGGAGGAGGTGGAGACGTGTGTCGGTTAGCAGACTGTTCCATGCATGTGTTCATCCCAGAAAATGTGTGAGGGTGTGATGAGTGTTAATGGGAGGCATATGCGCATGCAGGATAATAATTCCCCACGACTGCTTGAGAGATTTTGAAATTTTCGTTTTAAGTGAAGAGGCCTCGTTCGAGTCAGGGTAATAGAATAATTTCACTTCGAATGCAAACACAAACCCTCACTTGTATGTATGTGTGTCACGTAATTATTAATAATAAATAGTGGGTACGTGTGTACGTGCACGTGCGTGTGTGCATGTATCTGTGTGTGTGTGTGTGTGTGTGTGTATACGTGTGAGAGATTCAGGCTAACCTTGTCCTAATTACACTCTATCTATTCCATCAGTGCCGTGCTCTGGCCTATTTTCGCAGCTATAAATTTACCACTCTCTCCTCTGTTGTGATAGATGACCCACTCATTTTAGCCCATCTCTGAAGACTGCGAGCCCGAACGCACCGCTTCACTGCCTATGATGGCGCTGGAACTTTCCATGTCCTCAAAACCATGTGTGAGTGTGTATGTGTGTGTTTTTTTTTGTGTGTAGCATGCTGAATTAAATGGGTGTCGAGGGATGTTTTTGCATTTTTGTTTCGTCAGGGTGAGGAAATTCCCGGTATCAGAAAGAAGGGTACGTTTGATAGCTTCCATCTGGAGATCTCAAGAGTGTTCCACATTTAAGAAAGCAAGTATTTCTCACTGTTGCAGCATACAGAGGATTTGTGACTTTGTAGTCATGACTATCATACAATGTTCGCAGTGGTGGTTACAGACTTCAAGGCTGCGTATTGGCCAGCATCTTTGCACTGCAGTTAAGGCTCTGTATAGTTGCTGTTTCTGACCAGAGGGGAGCCAATGAAGAGGTCAACTTAAATGTCACATTTTTATATGGCTCAGCTCTGTAAATACACCACTTTGCATGTAGAAAAACTAGCTGATTGTCATTTATTACATCTGGATTTTGCCATTAATCTCTATAATATGTACACATAAACAATACAAATATGATATACCATTGAATAGATGTGAGGGTTCATTGAAATCCCACATGCAAGTCCTTGATGTTGACAGCGATGTTAACCAGGTTTGTTTTGCAGATTCATGTTAAAAATGTGTTGACGGAACGTTGAATTATTTCACAATCTGTTTTATAATCCACAGTTAAACACAGAAGTGCTTTTTCTAAATGTTTGCGCTGTGGCTTATAGGGTCCAAAGCCCAAGTCTGACTGCAAATCAGCCCCAAAACTATTTATCTGTACGAACCAGAGCAAATGTGGATTCAAAAATAAAAACAAGGGGAAAGTGAACATATTTAATCCCAAAGCCATATGATGATACAAAATGTGGCTTATTCTTTCGACCTCCACCCCTAATCTGTGTGGCAGCAGCCAACATAAATCCTCCACTCTCACACCTTTGACCTTGTCCGTGTCCTTTTGTGGGTCTGCTCATACTGTCTGCCTTGCGGAGGCAACTCTGTGTACTTTATTTGATATCGGATTTCCCACCTTATTAATTAGTGACTGACTGTAAGTTTGAAAGAAGACACCCACGTGAGTTGACGAATTCAGACTGTAGAAAGTAACCTCATGCTAGCTTCAGCCGCACCATGGAATGCATTTTGCTGTGAATTTCACCCTTTGCACTGAATATGTTTGAGGAAATGATATGGTCAATGAGTCTTTCCCTGTACATTGTTTTTGTGACACAAATTAAATAATGTGAATTTATTGGAGGTTTTCAAACTGCGGTAAGAAAGAGTCTGTTCAATATGATCAATTCTAACCTCATAATGTAACCACTCTTAACCCAATTTGAAGCAGAATTGGGGAGGCCAGACATGGTTTTTAAAGAGTGTATTTTTACATTTTGGAATAACACGTAGATGGGTTTCTCTGGCTGGGTCAGACACACAGTGAATCACAGTGGGAGGAGAGAGGGTTGTGGGCTACAGCTGTGGCCTCCATCTCTGGATTCAGGGCAAATCCGAAGCACTAATTCAAACAGACATAGAGGAGAGCACATATATATGCATGCACATACACATACACAGGCACTAGCAAATTTGTATGAATGTATATCACACAGACACCAATTCAAACACACACACAGCTCCCAGACAGAGACACACACACACACACACACACCACCACCTCCCACACAGAGTAAGGATCCACTTCAAAGGCTAAAAGACTATCTATAACACTGAAGGCACTATGCTATGCTCTAAAACTTCAACACTAAACCTCAGCTGTTCTTTGATTTCCCTTGAAATTAAAGCAGAGTCTCTTGCTAATGATATGCTAAACCAAACAACATTAATTAGCATTCTTTCATGCATTTCATGCTTTTGCGCAACAAAAACGAAGATTGTGCAGACAGTAGTTAAATGAAGGGGTGAGAAGCGTTTTTCTTTTTTTAACCACAAGATAACTTTTTGTAAGACTTGAACGCTCACGTATCTTTACTTCTAAGCTTTGAGCTCAGAGACATTCTGTGCTGCCTGTGAGTCGCATTGTGTGTGTGTGTGTGTGTGTGTGAGCGATGAGCAGTCACCCACAGCCCATTATGAGCAACCCCGACACACAGCTATTAAATCCCAGCAGGATAAGCCTTAAACCTCACCCACTTCAAAATGCCCTTGGCCTGACACAAACATAGCCATGGTTCAGTTCAGTCTAACAAATCCACACAGCCCTGACCCCCCCACCCCTACACACACACACACACACACACACACACACACACACACACACACACACACACACACACACACACACACACACACACACACACACACACCTCAAACCCCCACTGAGGAAGCAGCAGCACAAAGAGATTTCCTGCCGTGAGAGGAAAAGGTGAAAAGTCACTTCCTGGTGAGATGGAAACAGGTGATCATGTGACTGTAGAGAGAGTGGACAGACAGGGGACCCCTCTCTCTCTCTGGATGCCAAGTGGGTCAACACAGCGTTCGTGTCACGCCTCACAATCCCCCGCGTGACGTCACAATAATACCCTAATGGCCGTCTGTCAACCTGTCAGAGGCGCAGGGATGAGCTGTTGCCATGACAACAGTCATAAGGTCAGCCAGGACAGTCAGGGATGATACAATATATATATATATATATATATATATATATATATCACACACAGAGAACTGACATTTAGGAGATGTGAGCAACAACTGTCAGACCACGTAGCTGTTGCCCAAACTCACATGGGATGTATTATACCACACGTGACTTCCATGCGTAAGGGGATATTCATTTACCATGGATGTACAAGCGCAACAGGCTACTTCATTTAAGCTCCATTAAGAGGTCCTATTTTTGATCAAATGGATACAAATCTTCAAACCCCCACAGTTTTTTTTAGTCCTTTGATTTGCACCAAATGCCATATGAGGCCTTTTCCACAAAGCTAAGTGGGATGCTTTCTACATTTAGGCTACAGCATGCAGAGGCAACAAAGCCAAATATGATGCAATGGCATCATATTGGCCATATGGCAATGAAGTATCATAAGGCAAATTGATGCCCAATATGTGGACTGTTGAATCTACTTTGTTGTAAAGCTACCTCTCTCTCTCCATTCACTTTCTTTGCATGGTGTAAGCTGTCTAAAACTCACACCTATAGCTAGGGCTGCACAATATATCGAATTTTCATCGCGATGACGATATTGGCTTCCCACGATGACGTGTACATGAATGTGCGATATTTTAAATGTGTGCTCAGCTGCGAAGCAAATCAATCCCTCCCCAAACCACTCGCTGATCATGTGCCTGTTCATGCTCCAACCTGGCAACCCCAGGTTCCCCGAGAGCTGTCAATCAAAGTCCAGTGGCTCCGCCCCCAAAGTGTGAACAATTTTCTGCCCGCATAGACAGAAAGCACTCCAAGAGCCGCGCGAAGAACCATTATTACATGACACTTTGCCAGGTCTGTTATCCAGCCAGACAGACCGCTGTCAAGAGTATAATGTATAGCGAACGGGTCACCTAAGGACCTACGTCATAGTTTTGATGGATAGACGTCCACAAACAGGGCTACTCGTTCAGAAAACAATGGAATACTTTTTCAACACGTCTTTGCATGTATCAGGAGAGCAGGGAACACAGGAGTCATGGTTAATGTCCGACAGGACTCCAGCAAGACGACGTGAGTACGTTTTGCTTCAGGCTGCAGCCCGCCATGTAAATGTTCGGCAGTCATTTTCTCCGTGAATTGTTATAGATTTTGGGGAATAATGCTTTGTTAGCTAGATGGAGCTCTGGTTAAGCATGTTGGCTAACAGCTGAGCCGGAGCCTTCAGTCAGCTGAAGCAGTCTAGCTGGGCGAGTAGACTATTCCACCGTTGCTAGTTCGTATCCTTGGTCGTTCCTATTTGCTGGCGTATTGAACTACGTTTTCATTACATAAGAACCTAGTGGGTTTGCAATGACTATTCCAGTTATTAGACAAGCTCCCAGGGTTGCTAATAACTCCATACAGTCAGTGCCTCAGCGTACACACGACCTGAAGCGAAGATGAAACCTCGCGTTGGGAGTAAAGGCATGAGAGGCAGCAACATTTAACTAACGTGTTGCTGAGTGTTACCTGCCACTTCCCGTCTCCGTCCTTTCAAATTAAATTCCGACATAGTAGAGCCATATAGGTTGTGATTTATTTTGACAGGGCGCAGCTCATAATATACTTATTTTAGTTATACATTGTGGGCACAATTTTATTTAGTTCAAAATCAAGTTTTATACACATCCATCATGCAGGTACAATGAATGGAGTAAAATATTTTATATTTTTGCTTTTAGGAGATGCAATGAGGTCAGGTGAGGAAACAAAGATGTGTTATTCAACAGAAATGTAGCACAAGGAAAAGTTAAAGCAGTGCTCTGTTGATTTGATTTTGAGTAAAGTTTTGGTGCAATATTTTGATTTATATTTTCTTTGTGGAAATGCATTGACTTCAGGTAAACATTTATTATATTTATGCAAATATATGTACATTATCAGTAATATTGCATAGCCGATCACATGGATATGAAAGCGCTGTTATGTTTACGTGACAATCCAATAAAAATATTTTACTCACTACAATTACTGAATAATCGTGGTAAAATATCGTGATATCAATATTGACCAAAATAATCGTGATAATCATTTTGGGCAATATCGTGCAGCCCTACCTATAGCTAACAATAATAACCAAACAAGTACAAACAAAGTCTGCCATGATGTAAATAAACTACTGTCGCCTCTTTATGGGAAGGTAAAAAAGCTGAATTCATGTTGTAGTACCTGTGGAATATCGAATTTGACAAGTTGCCCGGGCTGAGATTTCACGCAACTCAACAATATTGGGAGTTGCAACCAACATTCAACATTGACTTATTGTATTTAGGAGCTGTCACCAATATACCATATATCGGTTTTTCTGTTGCGTTGTTCCAAGGTGTGATTTAGAAATATAGAGACTGGCAGGTTTACTACATTTATAGGTCTGCTTAATCAACTGGCTCCCATGTGGCCTCCTTCCCACTGTGGTTTGAATATCACCGCTGGGACTCATTACCTTGTTAAACTGCACTGAAGCAGGTAATGTGGATCTGTGCTGATAGTACCTCCCTGTCAGTGCTGATGCTGCTGACCTTGACATAGTAACACAGTAGTGACATCTATTACATTCTTACATGTTCTATTCAAAGTGTGAATAGGGGTGTGGGTTTGCGTTTGAGTGACTTCCTCCTGGTATAATAGAACATTATCAATTTAACAAATGTGTTCTCTGCTGTGTGACTCATCTAAAGGTAACGGCACATCTAACCCATCTCCGGGGACAACCCAACGAGTCAGCTCGGCTTCTTAGGCATCGTTAACAACAAGAGTCGGACAAATGAAATAATAAGCCAGTTTATATTCAATATGCAGGACAGGAAGAGCACTTGTACGCTGTCGTAATCGGACTAAAAAGTCCTTCCACGCCTGATTCCTCCTGTCCGCACACACACACACAAGAGGCTTCATACCAGCACACGATGAGCACTTTACAACGCAAGTGCATTACAAGAGGGATGAGAGAGGATGGAAGGCCTGAGTAGACGACAAAAAAAAAGTTCTACACTTTGGATTTTTTGAAAATTGCAGAGGTGGCCTTCCCTTTGTGCGCACACAGCCGGGAGACAGTGATGAATCAATCACAGCTGTCCTTTGCAGCTCTCTGCTCCGCCCTCCTCCCAACATTCTCATTCTCATTCGAGTGATCTCAGCTTTGATCATAATATTTCAATATTTTGGTCGTATCCTTTTCTGTCTTTCCCACTGCATAGCTATCATGGATCTAATTATCTCCCTGGCAAGTGCTGCGCGTCTCACGTTGACCTAAAAAGGAGAGCACTAAGTAATCCGCCACCAGTGAAAGTTGTACGATGAATTCGTTGTCAAGCGACGGTTCACCTTTTGTGTACAAAAGCCACTGTCAAATATGCAACCTGCGGATCCAATTTTAACACCTCTAGCGGGGCCTATTGTGAGTGCGATTTGTCAGCTACACCTTCTCATTCTGCACCCCAGGGAGACTCCAGTCAGGGGCCTTTTGGTGGGGGGGGGGGGGGGGGGGGTAGAGGGGAGTCCTGTGATTGGAGGTTTCTGTTATCTCCTAACCACAGCAACAGAGCTGTGACTAGATGTGTGTGCACATGTGTGGGTCTGCTGAGGTGTACATGTGCCTATGTGTGTGAATGTCAAGGGCTATATTTGAATGCAAATGTATTCCTCAGTTTGCATGTGATACTGGGAGACTGGATGTAAATATTTGAGAGAAACTTAAAAGACAGAGTGTGTGTGTGTGTGTGTGTGTGTGTGTGTGTGTGTGTGTGTGTGTGTGTGTGTGAGGGAATGGAGGAGAGAGGTGCTTGACATTTAAAATGTGTCTCCAAGTGAAGAAATTCTCATGTTTGTGGTTATAATCCTGGAATTGAATCTGGTGCAGTACCGTGAATACACAGTCTCAAATTTCCATTAAAATTACAGAATGCAGTTGAAGCCATACATAAGCCCTTGCAAGCCATTTTTACATTGTTGTACAACCTGTGCTCAATGATATTTAGCGGTTCTGCTATGACCCTAACAAATATAACATTAACTCATAATATAATTAGGCAAACAGAGAATTCAATGAGCTGTGTGATATTGCAATTGTGTTGCCCTTATTTCCTCATTATAGCCACATTGTTACAATTTGCAATAACACTAGACCTGGACTACAATTCTCCGTATTCTCAAGTCATTTCAGTCTCAATCAGTAATTTCACATTAAAAATTGATAAAATTGGCTGTTCATAGTACACACATAGTTTGTACCCACCTCTGCAAACCTTAGTTCCCAAAAAAGTTGCTGAATTACCTCGTTTTAACTGCTCAGCACGTAACAGAAGACACAGAGATAGCGGCAAGCTAGTGGACATGATGTAGCATTGAACAGCTTAAGGGTTGGATATTCTCCTCAGGAGTTGGTGAAGACCGGAACGGGGAATATTAGGCACTTAACCCCAAACTGATCCAGGGGTATGTTCTGACAAATGGTAAATTGTGTAAATGGTATAATAAAGATAACTTAACTGCGTGCACATTCATAATGTACTGTAGTGTTTATTCCCAGTGTATTTGATATCTGGGTTGGAGTTTGCTATACATATGAATCTACTTTGAAGTGAATGCACTAAAAAAAACCTTTGTACACTTGTCCCCTAACATCTCACAATCTTCCCAAAGTGATTCCCTGAAAGCTGCAGCTTCGTATGCATTGCTAGAAAGCAGAAGTGGCTGACTACACACTGCCTCAAGAAGAAGTGCTCGGAGGCTACAACACAACAGCCTTGAGGTGTGCGGCCGGACACTCACTTGTTCCAGGTTTTCAAAAGCAAGCGCTGGCACCTTGGGAAAACTCAATGAAAAGTCTACCGCCCTCATGCATTATTGATAGCGACTTAAGCCTTCATGTGCTTGGAATTACAAACTAAAACAGAAGGAAGGGGTTTTGTTTGAAATTTGACTTTCACTCATCTAACAGGATGTGTTAATATATACTGTGCAGGTTTAACACATGGAGACACTTGTGTTGCCGGTGTAGCCTCAGGTACTTTATTACACGCTTGTTTACATCACTGAGTGTTCACCCCTAAACCTTCCCCGACCTCCTTACATACAGGTTCCTACGTATGTCACTACAGCTAGCTTGTTCTGTTGTGTGTCATCCCTCAATGTCCCATTAGGTGTGTTTTGCAGTGGGAAAGCAATTAGCGACTAATAAACGTAGTCAGTGGTGAATCCGGTCACTGATAATAAAAAAAGAGAGTTTGTTGATATGGGGTCCAAGGCCACTGCCCCCTGTGCGCTTGTTCGTGTGCACTCAATTACAGCTTCCAGTCAGTTCAAATCATTAGAAAGCTACATTACCAGGTGAGTGCTGAGGTCAAGCAGAGGACTTACATTGGCAGCTCATTTCTCAGAAGCCTCTGTGGTTTGAGTGGGTTTCCCTGAAAGAGATACGAGAAAAAAACCTGTGTCAAACGAGGACACGTCATGCTTTACTTGTTAACCCACACCAAAATCTGAGCGTGTAGCTTGTTAGACACACACACACTTACGCACGCACGCACGCACGCACACACACACACACACACACACACACACACACACACACACACACACACATGCACACACACACACACACACACACACACACACACACACGACGACTGTGGCTCAGTTCGTAGAGCGGGTTGGCCGATGATCAAAGGGTTGGAGGTTCGATCCCCGCCCTGCCACCTATGTCATAGTTGTTGTGTCCTTGGGCAAGACACTTCACCCAACTTGCCTCGTGTGAATGTTGATAGTTAGCCTGCTATCGGTGTATGAATGTGTGTGTGAATGGTAACGTGGGAAAGGAAAACAGGTCTCCCTTGCAAAAGAGTCTTCGGTCTCAATGGGATATACCTGTATAAATAAAGGTTAAAAAAAAAAAAAAAAAAAAAAAAAAAACACACACACACACACACATGCAAAAACACACACATACAAACACTCTGTAAACACACACACCCACACACAGCGCTGAGGATAAGGCTTATGCTCATGCAGCATTGCGAATCGGGTTAAAATAATCTGATCGAGAAGCAGTGGCTTGAGGGCAACTTGTGTTCCTGCTCAGGCCAGCAAAGTATCAGCAAAGCAACTCCACCTATCTTGTTGACTTTACTCTTCCCCTGCCCTACTTTCTCACTGTCCCTCTCTCTCTCCCTCTCCCTCTCTCTCCCACACACCTTCTGCGGGATAGTACAAAGGCGCCGACTCGCTCCGGCACATTTCAATCACAGCAGTCTCCCACTCATCCATATTCCAGTCGCTCTTATGTCACCTGCAGTGTGACAGAAGATTTGACAGTGTCGAACCAAGCAAACAGTCATTCCACTCACTATGTGTCCTCCCTTAATAACACTACAGGCCTGCACTGAAGAGGTAGATCAGTGTTAGAAGAACACAAGATTGTGTTTGTGTGTAGTACATCTGTGTGTCTTTTTTACAGTGTTCATGTGAGTGTATGCTTGAGTTCATTCAATTCATGTCTTGACGCCTGTGTTAAATATACATTCTGAACACTGTCGCTGTTTTTCTATTTATTAGGGGGCCAAGCCCGAGAAGGGCTGGGACCGCGTTTTGCAGAGCAACGCGGTTCCCAAGCCCTGCGGGGCAGGGAACCCTATTGTTTTTGTAAGGATTATTCTTTATTCTTTATTCTTTATTCTTATTCTTCCATGCGTAAAAGTGGTGCTGCAGCCCAAACCGTAAAGGGTTGGGACATGCCACTTGCATGGCTTATCCAGGTCCATGGTACGTACGCAGAGGAAAAAATTCAGACATCCCGGCCACTAGGTGGCGCTACAACAAAGGAAAAGGCGTTTTGGGCTATAACTTCCGCACCGAAAGTCCGACAGTCAAAAACTTTATATCCACAGATGCACACAAGTTAGATGCATCTTTTGAGATAGGCCACGCCCATTTGCGTATATATACATTTTTCGCTATATCGCAAAAACTGTGTCAGTCACCAAAACATACTCCTCCTACAGTTTTCGCCCGATTTATACGAAACCAAAAACATTATGCTCTACCAACTCCCACGAGCAAAAGTTGGTCAAATAATTTTTCTACGACCATCGGAAGACCAAACGGTAGCGCTTTAAAGATTTGCGAAAATCCGTAAAAAAAAAAAAAAAGAGGGATTTTCTTGAAACTCAAGGGAGACTATCATGGGGCATACCTGAGTCTATAAAAAAAATATGGGCAAGAAATTCCTATGTATGCCGGACTTATTAAAAAAAAGAGTTTTTCAATTTTTTGGCCTTTTTTCGCCATTTCCTAAGTCTTTCGGCGGGAAAATGGGAAAATTCAAAAAAGTCTCTTTACAATGGAGAGGTTCACAATTTCATTTTGCTCATAACTCCCCAACCAAACATCGCACATTGAAAAATGTAACATCCACTTGTTCGGTACATTGAGCTGCATCTTTCTATCAAACACAGTTTTGCGAATGTCATCCATAGGGGGCACCAAAACCACAAAAAGCAAAGAAAACGCGTTTGGGCCTATAACTCCCACACCGAACATCGCACATTCAAAAACTTTACATCCCCGGATTCCGTGAAGCGAGGGGCCGGCGCCGCGGACGACGACGCCCGATCCCGAGTCGCGTGGGAGGCTTGGCCCCCGTTCACAACTGCTTGCAGTTCTAGTCATTTCCATTGTCATAGAATGGGTTCAAGCTTCTCAGCAGCACCAACTATAAAAGGCAACTCACTTTGACAAGTGCCATGGAAAATATGCGGGAGAAACGAGTCTTTTTGAGGTCATACATCAAAGTGCATCCCCAGCATTATTATTTTGCATTATGGATTCCTCTTTTTTTTTAACACGGAGATTCAGAAAGAAGATGCCTTTGTTCATTAGTCCCACAAGCAGTGAAATACACAGCAGGTAGAAAGGTGTAACCTTGATGTCAATATTCAAATGCTGCCGGGCTTAGTGTTTCATGTAACTGGTTTATTACATATATTCAAATCACAGCATGAAAAACTGTTGGTTATTCTCTTTGAAATGTTGGCCATGCATCTGTTTTTGATCTTTGATGGAGGCAATCATGCAAAAAAAAAATACTCAAGAGATTGGATGGCATACTAACACCACGACTGTTGAATGCAAAGAAAGATAAGTTTCCACATATGGAGCCTGTTCCTGCTTGTGTATATGTACATGACACATAGATTTACATTAAGATAGGTTTAGGGTGTTTCTAACACATAACTGTACACAACTCTTTTCCAGATCCTAACCCGACAGCTCAGCTACAACATGTAGGCATCATAGAAAGAATGATACAGTACACAATCCAGCATCACCTGTTAGTTCAATAGGGTTTGAATCCATTTCTAACAAAAGAAAAGCCATTTTACACTTGAATGACTCGCAATGTATAAAATAAAAATAGTTATAGTTAATGCTAATGAGTAAAGCTAGCTGATTACCCAACCCCTTTTTCCATGTACAGCCAAAGCTACATCAGGAAGCCATTAGCACTTCCCCGAGAGAACATAACTCACACATGTTTAAGCTCATTCATTAAGCACCGATTAACTTAATATAAAAAGACAAATGAAGGGCACGTTATGGAGTTTTGGGGATTGAATTGAGAACGGGGGATCTATGCCAAACCACTCTTCTCTCACTTTCACCGCCCAACAAACAGCATGTGCTTCGCGGCACTGGGTTTTGTTGGGGCAGCGAAAGAGATAAATTAGTAATGAGATAGAGGCATGGGGGCCAGTGGGATCTGCTGATTGGTATCTTCATTTAGGGAATGTATTAGAACTGTCTGTTCAGTGGCGCTGGGAAAATCCCTCTCACTGTTGGAAATTGGCCTCAATTGAGAAACAATCACATTACAGTAGATGTTTCAAGCGGCTTAATTGAGTGCACTGATGATTTGGGGGATGATTGACGATTGGCAATAAAAGTCAGTTAAATCGTTATTTTTTCTGCATTCCTCAGCTGCCAGATACACTGTATACTGCCTGTACGGATGTAGGCCTGTAGTCACCTTACTCGACCTTCAGTGCACACCAACCTATAGTCATATTATGCATTCTGGTGTAAGTAGAGAAATCCTTCTACAAAATGCGATGTGAAAAATAATAGGAAGTGGGTCAAAATACGAGCCCTGTTCTCGGTGCACTGGTAAGGACTAATGTATTATGTATTATTAATCATGAGATACCGACAGTCATTATGGTCTGTTCAGGAACACTGTGGTGCTGGTTGAGGCAGACTGTCCTGTTCAGCTTTGCAATGGTTTTCAAAAAAACTTCATAGCCTTGATTTGGTATTAGACTGCAAATGTTACTGTAAGATATTCCATTTACTAGGTTCCATATTCTAGGTCCATTTCACTTTTTAAAATACATTTTATTGTAAGAGAACATTTTGGTTTGGTCAGCAACTGTCAAACTGATTCAACCATTTAACTTAATTCAGATGTTCATGGTTTCCAGAGGATATCCCCCTGATTTTCCATCTAGTGTTGAGGTTAACATTTGTGGTTTTAAAAAGAAACGTGTTGATAGCATTGGATTGGCTTAACATGAAATGAAACATCCCTCAACGTTTCATGTATAGCTTCATCATCAAGTCGCAAATTGCCCAATACTTTGCTTAATGAACCAAACACCTCAGCAACATAACCATTTTAACGCTGTCATCGTGAGCATGTTTCCATTCTGACATTAGCATGTATCCCAAAGCACAGCCTCACATATTTTTCTCAATTATTTTCATTCAAAATTCTTTTTCAAGGCATTACCCCATTTAGTTTTATTTTCAAATGTCCAAAATTCGCTAATACAAAGATCTACTGATGCAAGTCTGCTTTGGCTCTAAGATACCTACATTGACCAACATGTTGAGCAAACTCTCATGTCTCTTATATGTGCTAGTAGTTATTGTTTGAACAAAGTTTATGGTTTTCAGACGTAACCGACCATCTGATTAACTGATTAGCATTATCACCTATCCTGAAAAAAAAAACCCTCAAATGCAAGGACGAGAGCCAAAATGGTGGAAGCAATCAGCTCCAAATTAAACAAGCCCTTGTTGTCACTTCTCAACCATGAAATCCAATTACTTCAAGAGCCGAAGGTCACTATGTCCAGGTGCGTTATTAAGCAAACGTTGACTAAGCGAAGGCTGTTAGTGTTACATAAATGTTGTCGAAACTATATCAAGCATAAGAAAAAAAACCTGGTTAAAAAGGCTAGCAGGCATAAAGGTCCTTTGGTTGGGCCATTTCACGAGTATGAGGACGAAAACTTTTTCTATTATAAAATGTGTGAATATTCAGCGAGCAGATGGGAGGCAACTCGACTGTGACTGAAGATGAATCCCTCAAGTAAGGCAGTGTGACAACGCTTTTGGAAAGAATCACACGCTCATTCCAAAAACCTCCGCATCTCATAATGATGCTAATGACTCAGTAGCTGGCAGCAGATACGGCGACATGGATCTAATGTGGTCACTACAATAATGGAAGTTGTAAACGTGTATGTGTGTTAGTGTTAGTGTATGTGTGTGTGTGTATGTGTGTGTGTGTGTGTGTGTGTGTGTGTGTGTGTGTTTGTGTGTGTGAGAGAGAGAGAGAGAGCATGAGAGAGACAGAGAGAGAGAGAGAGAGAGGGGTTTGAATGTATATGACAACGATAAAACGTGCAAACGTTATGTTCATTTATCAATGTTAATTTTGAATAAAAATCCATTTGCCTGTGTCTTTTGTTTATTCACAAAGAGCAATCACTTGACGATTAATAGAGTGTCACAGGATGTGATCAGAATTTTCCCCTGGTGTCTTGGAAAGCTCTTAACAATAACAGTTTGTCCTTGTCTTTAGTATTCAGAAGTTAACGGATGCTGCCTTGTTCAAAGGGATGTTTAAGTGGATCAGTCTGTTTTTCTTAACTCACACTTCAATGAAATTGTTTTGTGAGGAACGCAGTCCAGAGCATTCAACTTTAAAGATATTTCAATCGTTCAATTCCAAGTTATTGGACACTCGGACTGTGTGACAGTCTCCAAGTGCACCTGCTATTTTGGTTCATGTGGTAATATAAATTAACAATAAAAATGGTAAAGGAAGCTGTTTAAATGACTGAATCAATCTGAAGCTATTGGTGACATCAAATATATTGTGAAAAAAAAATGGTGACATCATAATTATAATGTTCCACACTAGCGTTTGCACCATTATTGAGCCGTTGTAATCTGACATTCGCAGGATAAACGACAGAATAACAGAGATATAACCGACTGGTCTGATGATGTATAGACGTGTGTGCAGGTATTTTGTCATCTGCATGTGATTTAATACAGGGTAAACACAGTGAATGAATGTGCGTATTGATACAGCACACTGAGGCAGCGCTTTTCAAACAGAGGCAGATTTGTCAACATATGGCTGCAGGTTTTTTTTTATTAAAGGTGGGGACAGCTATTCTAGAGAATGGTTGCTCAGTGAATATCTCCTCACGATTCGCTACCTGTACATACTGTACATTAATACACAGCCTAGGCTCTGTAAACGGGCATAGCTACGGTGGGCCCCTTATGTTTACATACCTTTTGTTTAGATACCAGTTTACAGACCTAGGTCTATTAACACTGATTAACACTGATATAACAAGATTTTCACGGATTTTGAAAACATTATAATATTTTGACAATAAGCATTCTCCACAATAGCTGACTACACCTTTAAACTGAAGCAAACATATTTTTTCCTACAGAATAAAGCAACCTTGAAACACAGATAATATAAGTAATAGCCCATATTCATTTAAATGCATAACCTTTCAAACACATAAAATGTTTATTAAGTGATGAGGGATTTGAATGCTTCTACTGGAAAGGGATTAATCAAAACAGTTCATGCAAGTTTTCAACATTACTCCATTGTTGCTCCACATTTGCTGGAACTATTGTATTTGCTCTTGTTGAAAAATATGTTTAATGAAACAAACACTGAACATTCACTTAAAGGTGAAGTAAGCGGTTTATTTATGTTAATATAAGTGTTAAATCGCTCTTTATTCATACAGTGATCACTTACATAATGTGCGCGTTTCATAAAGCCGATCTCTCAGTCAGCTGCTTTAGATGTAATCGGCAAATAAACTTATTGTAGTATAATCTTTATCCAATCAGAAGTATTATAATCTTTATCCAATCAGAAGAGAGAACGCTACAAATCGATACTCGTCTCACTCATATGTATACACTCCATGGTCTCACTGCCGGTGCACGCCAGAGCAACAGATGGGTGAATGTGTATGCGCCTACAATGGCGGAGCAGGTAAAAATCGTTCCCAATGTCTGTTTTGATGGTTTTTATCATGTTTTATCACACTTATGTATCTGAGATGATGCTAGATAACTCACTGCTTGAAGACCTGCAGTAACTGACAGGAAGTTAGCTAAAAGAACCATTCCGCTTACAGCACCTTTAATTTTTTGTCTCTAATCTACTCGTGCAAAGTTAACTGGAACACAGTTAAATGTGTATGATTTCAGGGCCTACTCTTGTCGTTACTCACGCCAATGAAAGCACAGAAGTCCTCTGCAGCAGACCAGAAAGTGTTTGAGGGCTCCCGTCTGTTTTTTAATATCCGTTCTTTGAACCTACGCAATGCTATGAGCGAGAAAATGGAGAACACAGAGATAAAGAGCTGGAAAAACAGTCAGTTCAGCTGCTCCTCCCTGGGCTACAAAAGTCATACTGTACACAAGACGGAGTTGAAAACCTAACTCTTTCAGTGGATGCCAGCTTTTCTGCTGTAGAACTTTAATGAGTTTTTCGCTTTGCTTTCAAAAAATACTAAACAAACCATTACGTCTGTAGGGATGCAGTGTCAGTACTACAGAGGCAAAGACCAATTGGCATTTGTCCTCATCTTTTTATTAGACCTTGAATCAACCCACACAGGACAAATACAGTTAAATATCTGACTTGAACACAACCAGTTTCTAATTACTCTGTATCCTCCACAAATAGCCCTCAATTTCTGTTTGGAACCCACTGCAAAACTGACCTACATTTAGCCCGCCTGATTTCTACACATTAAAAAATCTATTATTTCTGTCGCTATTAATAAAGAAATAAAACAATTCTAAGGCGCGTTCAAAGGCTATTGCTTCGGGGCTGGGTTTCAGAGAATCTGAAACAAATACACAGAACACTTTACAACTGAATTTTTGGTTTCAATCTGATCACCGGCAGTTTCCTCGGGCCAGGATTTCAATTCATATAATTGCTTTAACCTTATGTCAAGTTTGCCCTCGATACAATTCTCCGCTGACCCAGTTCTAATTCAGCAGATATATTGCAAACGACACCAAAGGCCAGATAATAATGGTGGAAAAGTGGTAACTGAAGATTGAATTTATATCTGACACCTTCCCGTTTTATGTTGAAAAATGTAAACTAATTCTTCCTATCTCTATCTATCTATCTATCTATCTATCTATCTATCTATCTATCTATCTATCTATCTATCTATCTATCTATCTATCTATCTATCTATCTATCTATCTATCTATCTATCTATCTATCTATCTATCTATCTATCTATCTACAGTAAGTATCTATCTATCTATCTATCTATCTATCTATCTATCTATCTATCTATCTATCTATCTATCTATCTATCTATCTATCTATCTATCTATCTATCTATCTATCTATCTATCTATCTATCTATCTATCTATCTATCTATCTATCTATCTATCTATCTATCTATCCATCCATCCATCCATCCATCCATCCATCCATCCATCCATCCATCCATCCATCCATCCATCCATCCATCCATCCATCCATCCATCCATCCATCCATCCATCCATCCATCCATCCATCCATCCATCCATCCATCCATCCATCCATCCATCCATCCATCCATCCATCCATCCATCCATCCATCCATCCATCCATCCATCCATCCATCCATCCATCCATCTATCTATCTATCTATCTATCTATCTATCTATCTATCTATCTATCTATCTATCTATCTATCTATCTATCTATCTATCTATCTATCTATCTATCTAGCTGTGCTAAGCCAAATAATCTATAGATGTTTCAGTCTTCGACGGTCGAGTGGCAGACGGTGTAAATGGAGACTGTTGGTAAAATGCAGGCCGACTGTGAACGCAGCGTGTAAACTCTGTGGGACCTGGCTCGAGAGAGAGAGAGAGAGAGAGAGAGAGAGAGAGAGAGAGAGAGAGAGAGAGAGAGAGAGAGAGAGAGAGAGAGAGAGAGAGAGAGAGAGTAGTCGAACCGCTTCCAGCCAATATGCACACACGCACGCACGCACACACACGCACGCGCGCAACCTGAGTGTGGGACTCCATTGACAGATGGGAAGAGGAAGGAGTGAGGGAACAATGTAAATAATGACTTAAATTAAATGTTCTCAATTATCTTCAGACTGCTTTTCAGTGTCAGTAAAAATTCATCTGTGCTTCCTTTGTGTAAAGTGAAATGATGTGTCTCTATTTGTCTGTGTGTACGTGGGCAGAATATAATGCCTTTAGACTTAAATATTATCATTATCATGAGCTCATGTGTGTTTTTGTTTCAGAAGTGTTTTTATCACGGATGTATTTCACCTGCTGAGCATGTTTCATCAGAATAACATTATGGTTAATTTTTTCTTACCTACAAAGAGCACATTTTCTGGCCTGGGTGTTCTGGCCAAATGGACGACTGGCCATCCCTCACATATGTGAAAATAGCAGGTTGCAGGTGAAGTCTCATGTAGAAGAGACATGCCAAGAATCTACAACTGGTCCTTGATTTAGTGCCATAACTGCTGTCTGTATGCCACAATATATATTTTTTGAATAAGCTACAAATCCTTCCAACAAACATTCCATCTACAGTGAATCTGCAATGGTAAAATGTTTTCTTGTCACTGGATGAGATTTCACCCACAGGCATATTCAGTGCAAATGTGTAAATGAATGACTTCTTTCATTAAACCCCTACATTAGAACCCAATGTTAAGCAATGGCACCACACTGAAGTGCTACTTTAAGTCCTGGCATCGGTGTGATAACATGCTTACAATGACAATGATAAAAAATGTTTTATCTAGATTCTAAACCTATTACTGTAAACCCACCCACAGATCACAGATCACCATCCAAAGGGCTATGCCGCTAGAAAGACTTAATGGTCTACCATCACACACACACACACACACACACACACACACACACACACACACACACACACACACACACACACACACACACACACACACACACACACACACACACACACACACACAACACCTATTGCATTACGTGCATGTCCGCACGGTACAGTAGCTCTATGCCTGTTCTAAGCTTACTCCTGTCAGTGAAGCCAGCCTACTAGGGTTAATGAATGGCAACGTGGGTCATTTTAAGTGAGCCTCAGGGTTAACAAGTGTCCACATAAGGTCAAACACTATATGTACTGGGGCAGGTGTTTATTTCCAATGCTGTGATGAACTATATGCAATAAAAGCATCAGCATAGAGAGATAGCCGATGTTCTAATCTATCTAACGAAGCGTGAATTGAATCAAATCACAGAGCCATGTGAACAAAGAAGCAATATGACACCTCAAATTTTCAATTAAGCTGGCAGGTAGCAGCCATTAACAGCAGTTACCGTTATCAAACTCTCTGTTTCATTCATTGCAGTGTTGGACAACGATATATACGTGTAACTGAATAAGTTACATTCAATTACAGCTCGTTGAGAGCCATAGCATTACCGATGATGCTATTACCACTGTCTGGAATATGGCTGAAGGTATTGCCATGGCAACCCGGCTATGGCAGTGATTCTCAATTTAACATCCTGTTTATTGGTTTACAGCGGTGGGTGTTGACCGCAAAAAGTCAGACCTCATTTTCCACCCTGCTATGATGATATTGTTAGCCCTGACCATAGCGGCACCACCGGCCCTTTGTGAGTTACAGGCCAAAGCAGCATGCCCTTTTGTAAAGAGAGAACAGAGTACAGGAGAAAGTAGGCTATAAGGTTACAAAAACCTATAACTGAAACAAATGATATGCTCGCGGCACCCGACCAGACGGCCCAGATTCAAGGGAAGCCAAAGATGGATGAGTGTCGGTGGGGTGGGTTGCACGAGAGCAGGGAATTGGATTTTACAAGATGGATGGGGGCAGACCAAGCCACCCTGTCTCTGTGGCTAGTGGCTCTGCTGTCTGCTACCTCAGAGAGGTCTCTGAGATGAGGGCCGGCACGTCAACACTGAACAGACAACTAAGGGGGGAGGACAGGCGTGCAAGAAAGTAGGACAAGAGAACAGACTGCCCTACTGTAAAATCCCATGGGACGTCCATAGATAAAGAGAGAGCACTCACACTGACAGCTGTGCTTCCTTTACAGAGGCGCAACAGTAGCCTGTTAGGACAGCAAGTGTGAGATTTTAGCCCTTTATTAAAGTTGTTGTTTTATGTACCATGTATTTAAGCTTGCTGCATTGGATTAGTACACCAAATAAGTAATGGCTAGTTATTATTTACCTCTTTCCTTTCGTACAATGGCAGTGATTTGCAGTGGCAAGCGAGTGGAAAGTATGGCTACTGAGACCTCAAGAGACAAATGGGATGCACGCTGGGAGGTCACAGTCTAAAAATATCTAAAATGAGAAGCAGCATATAACGTTATGTGTAACACACACACACACACACACTCGCATGCAATTAGTTTAACCGCCTCAAGGTTATTACAATTCAAAATCCCCCAAGACAAGAGGTGTCGGGATTGGGGTCTCAAGCTCGTTTGACCTGAAAATGACTGCATATACAGTACGTAGTTGCTATATGTGCGTACTTTGCTGGGGTCACTTTTTGTTCAACATACACACACGATTTGATAAATAAAAGCAATCCAATTATATTCATCCTCCCGTTTTCACAGAGATGACGGCAACAAATAAGCAGCTTCAGTAAACCACTTTAAGTGAGGAGATAGGGACGGAAGGGCATGCAGAAGAATCTAGGCTAAGTAGGAAAGGTCTCAATATGCCTTCACTCTAGTATAATAGTATCTAAATGGTCTGCAGCCCGCTTTGTGTTTCTCCATTCAATAAAGATGAGCATGAAGCAGACGTGATCTGGACAGTCTCGGAGCACTCTGGAACATCTGCTAGTGCTCAGCGGCAACACAATTGTGTGTGCAAATCTATGCAGGTCTTTTTTTTTCCAAGAATACACACACAGATTTCTTCATGCTGGAAAATTGACATGATCACTTCATTTGTGTCATTTGTTTTTTTCTAGGAGGGAAGAACAAATGCTCAGTGGCTACCATTACTGAGGACATCCGTTACCATCTGCACCACAAACTTAATAATGAATGAATCAGAAATGACAGAAAAAGGATGCAAGCAGAAAGGTTGATGCTTTAAGGTGTGTTCAAAGTGGCACGGTGAATAAAAATAAGTTGTTTTGGAATGGTTTGAGTGAACGGTTGAAAAGTAATCGCTACATTATGCACTTCATTTTGTGGGATGTTTGTGTGAATTTGTCTGATGCAATAAATGTGCAGCTTTGATTGTCCTTTGTTGTTCAGCAATCACCGCAAGTGTCTATACTGCACGATAAAACAAACTGTGCAGCAGCATACAGATATCTAGATGTCCCTTTACTTTGATGTAACTATCCTGTAAGGACACATCCCCTTGCCTCTCAATGGGTTCACTTTGCCTCTGGCACAGTGAGGCATGTACAATCAAACCTGGCTGTGCTGTCCCTTCTTGGTGTTTCATCACTATTACGTACATTGGGAAAAGGTAAAGCAATCCGTGCAATATTTTATTTGAAAAATGACTTAAAAAGGAGCTTCAGTAAATTGACATGCAGTGACGGCACTTTGATAGCGAGACGCTGACTTTTTCTGTACATTGCATGTGATACAAGCAAATACAAGCCCCAACCTCAGCGATTTTTACCAGCATCTAATAAGGAAGTGACCACAACTGTAGTAACCCGGATGTGCCACTGGGGGCTGTATACAGAAGAGAGCCCGTTTCCATTGACTCCAATGTTAAATATGCCGTTGTCACAGCATTGTTAAACCTATTTCAGGCCTGGATCAAAAAACCATTCTAGTCTGTATGTTTAGTTCATATCTCCATGACAACTCTGAGGGGGGTGAATTATTTTGGCCCACGCTAGTTTTTATTCTTTTGGAGGTTAAAATGTATTGGCGCGATCTCTTGAGTGACAGCTCTCCGCCCGTTGTCCCTCATTTTGCCTCGGAGCTATACGTCAGCTTTCTCCCTCCCCCCGACGTGAGGCGGAGGAAAAATCTCACAAAATGGCGACGCGCACAAACCAGGATTATTGGATGCCGTGTGAATAACTGAGGTCAGCCCAGATGCTACATCCATATTATTTACTATCTATGGTCAAATAGTGATAACCATACTGTATGTTTGACCACATTGTAAGACTAAACACTTAATGAACCACTGAAAGTTAAAAAATGTTGATTTGCCAAATCTCAGTTTTAGCAGAACTTAATGACAAAATAAACTAATAAATTACATTTCAACATTACACCTGATAAACATTAGCATATTAGCATTGTGATAGTGAGCATGTTAGCATGACAGCCATACCTTTTAGCTCAAAGCACACCTCTAACTAGTTACAGTCCCACAGCACCGCTAGCATGTTTCTTAATTCTTGTCTTGTTATGACGAAGTTGGTCATTATTTTGAACATATTTCTCTTTATTAATACTTTTATCGCTGTATTATTATCAGAAGTTGCTTTACATTTCTGCATGGACAGGCATTTGCTTCACTTAACTATGCATAACATTGCCTAATAAAACATTAAACATAATAATGGACTATATTGACAGACAGACTGCAATGTAAAATTGCCTTACCACCATCTAATATTTCTTTAACGAGAGATCAGATGAACATGCCGTGTTCTCATAAGCTTTTTTTGTTCATGTATCAGATTTTCATATCTGAAATCGATGGGGAGATATGCTGCTGCTTGGTTGAGGTCAAATGCTGTCGCTGCTATAATATCTGCAAACTATCAGATGCTGCTTTGCTTTCTGCTTTCAACGCGGTTCAGCTTCTGATCTTTTTGTTCAAGGTACGCAGCAAGAAAGACCCTAAGCTTCACACGGCTTTGTCCGCCAATCATGACTGGATTCACTAGCCACAGAATACACAATGAGGTAATTGTAATTCAGAAAAAAAAACATGGATTCAACCATTGAAATGTGACTTATTTGGGGTTTTATAAGGAATACATGATTCAGTGCCTTTTGAATCACACTTAAAACAATGTCCCTTGCTTGTTTTCTTTGACATAGCATGGTTTTAAAATAGTTCTTCTTGAAAAATAATTCCCTTGATGATAGTCATGTTAGTGCAAAATGTGAGGGAAATGTATCCACAGATAATAATAATAATTGTAGCTTAGTTTTATATATTGCCATTCAAGAAACCCAAGGATGCTTTATAGAAGTACATGGGCCACCCAACAGGTGGATGAAAATAAAATAATAACAAAAATAAGAACCAACCATTTTTTTAAATCTGTTTTTTTAAATCGAAGAGGGGCACAGTTAACTGAGGCCAATGGCATATATACATCAATCTACTCATCAATCTAGAACTTATAATACTTTAATACACTGTCTTACTTTATTCTGATTAAATATGGGTTACGGTGACCTGTTTTCATGCAAACAAATCCGACTTTCCAAAATGAGAACATCCTCTTGAACATGTTGTCCCTGTCCTCACAACCCTGTATAGAATCAGTCTGTCACACCATCATCAGGATGTGTTTCTAAGGCTTGGAGGGTGTCTTCTTTGAGACCCTCCTGTTTTTTACTATACCTGGCTGAGCTAAAGGCTGCTAGTGTGCAATAGACTGATATCTATTGGACACTAGTGATCCAGCAAAAAACCTGTGTCATATTATCCTCTCACATAATCAGCCAAGCAAATGTTGACTCAATCAGTTTCATAATTGTTTCTGAGAAAGTCTTACCTGCGACAGCAAGTGTCCCAGTTCTCTATAGCTCTACATCTGCGACTCATTCCCAGGGGAAACCTCACAAAGAATGACATGCTGCAGTCATCCAGCATGGCAAAAAGAATGGAAAAAATACAAATAAATGCTGGGCTTTGACATTGAGTTTTAAGGACTAAAACAACTCAACAGGCCATTTATTAAACTGAAGAATTACACCTCACTTAAATGTGTGATCTCTTGTATAATCAGCAGCTACTTATGTCAAAATGTAGTGGGTTCTTAAGAGGAGCACTAGCTCTTAAAATTAGACTGGAATGACCATTGAGATGCAAGGATTATATCCGTATCTAATCCTTATTAAAGACTGCTTACATTTTCATTGTTCTTATAAGGTGCATGGGATAGGGAATATATTTAGATTTTTTGAACTGTCATTTCAGAAATCAGTGCACATCATACGTTATTATTTTCATAAAGCAGTCCTGCTCAACAAAAGACTTTCCTATAGTTGTGCATAATAATGGGTTCTACTGTCTGTAACAAACTAATACAGTATGATAACAAATATGGGCTTTAAAACCTGGGGATGGTGTATCCATGTAACAAGCGGAACATTCAAAACATTAGTTAAGAAATATACCACAAATGTTCTACCTTTTTATATCTCGCTATTCTTGATATATTCTTGTAGGAAGTCTGCACTGAATCTAAACAGAAAAGTAGAACAAGTCCTGATGCTGTTCTGCTGAGGCTCCATCTCTCAACCAATAAGACAACTCTGTACATTTTGTACCGAATTGTAAATGGGGACAAATTAAAAAGTCAGCAAGCACGAATCAAGCTTTCGTACACTGTGACGGTCTCATATTTCTACAGCCAAGAGCCTGTGCAGTCCTACTTAATCTGGAATGAAATATTGAGACAGTTAATGTTTTTTCCTACGAGGGGAAAGGATGTCACAAGAATGCAAAACAAGTAAGGCAAAGCCGTCGCATCTGACGGACAAGTTGAACAATTTGAACAATTTGACTCCCCAATTTTTATAAAGAATACCACCAACTGTGGCACATAAATAATGAAAGTTAAGTACAGCACCATTCTTTTAAATGTATCGTAATCCACTGGTTGTTATTTACATTAAAATGGTTGTTGTAATTGCGTTGGCTTTGACACCATTTGACTCACTCTACTGTGATTGTATACCTTACACCACACATACTTTATATCCATATGAATTGAACTCCTATTTTCAAATGAATCTAATAACACACCAATTCACATAAACATAAACATGTAGGAACAAATGAACACGCACACACAAACCCCACTGACATTGATCAAACTACAGGTTCAAAACAACGCATTAACATGTATTCACTTAGTGAAAACTTTAGGCAGCTGAATTCAGTTTTCTTCATACATTCTTACATCCTTTCCTTCTGCAGTAAAACTAAATTCTACCTGTCCCTGTGATTCAGACTAATAGGACTGCTTGTGCTTGAGGCTGCCCTTTTTATTTTTCCACTTCATATCCTGAGCACAGCCGTGTAAATTTGACAAACAACCGCGGCCGGCCTGTCACTGACAAATCCTGTGTCACATGCAGCGAGGAATTGGATACGGACAGCTGGTGATTTCACCTGCACGCCCGTCTGCCGCTCATGAGCAGAGACACACTCACTTAATGATAAGAGTCGGCCCCAATGCTCGTCTTCCCGGGGCCATTCAGAGTGTCACTATGTCACTGGGCAGGATGTGAACAGGCGACCCACAGTCAGATGTGTCACCAGATGTGTTATCCTGCTCAACTTATGGCTGATTTAGCTGATTCGAAGGAGAAGAAAAGACGGTAATGAGTCGGTGTGTATTTCTCTGGCCCCTCAGTAGCTGGTTAATAACCTGCTATGTTAAACTCCTGGGGGTTTGGCTGAGGCTGACAGTCTACAGTTCACAGGTGAGTGGACTAGAATGCAATTAGCATGTTTGGAAGAGGCATTCGGTGCAGCAGTATCATACGCAGCACTGCTCTGCTTTTTGCGCACGCACATTTCTGCAGAGGAAAAATGGGATGTAGGTCATTTTCAGCTGAACCCTCCTATAAGGAGAGCTGTGCCAGCCCACTAGCCCTTTGCTGCGGTCCAGGCTTTTGTTTCCACAATGAGACATCTTGAGGCAAACTCCTCCACTAAACAGGCAGCACTTCAGACATGACAGGATTTTCTTCCCTTTCTTGCCGCCTACCGAGACTTAAAACGTCACATTTAAAATGCTAAGTAGAATTGAATATGTCAACCATGGCTACATAGACTCTTATTAGTCCTCTTCAATGTAAATCGCAGAGGCATTGGGAGAATCCTTTGAAGAGTGGGAACATTACTGTATCAGTGCCAGAGGCTTCAGAAGGAAGGTGCTCAGGCATTGGCAAAGCCACAGGAATACAGCTTAGTCATCTCTGACTCCCAGCCACGTGTGTTTGCGGGCGTGTGAGATCACTGACTTTCTCTGCTTTTCTCTTTGGCATTATGGTTCCACATTGCCACTGTGTGTGACTTTAGCGTAATGAATGAGGTGCCTTTTCTTCATCTGCTCCACTTTCCTGCGTGTGCTGAAAAAGGTCTCACTACTCTCTATCATTCTCTGGCCCTTTTCGTCCATCCCCCTCCTCCCTCCCTCCATCCCTGTCTTTCTCCCTGTGTGGCAGCTGAAAGCTCTTTAAAGATGCCCGGGGGCTTAACCACTTTGACATTATTACATGAGCCTGTCTCACTCAAACCAATCCCAAGCCAATTGAGAAGCTTACGTCTTTGCCACAGCAGCTTTACTAGTAAGAAGGAAACGCCATAGTCCTCTGGCATGACCAAGCAACAACGGCATGACTCGGACACATAAACCTCTCTCGTATATTTAACTGTTGAGTGAGCAGACACAAAACGTAAATTACATTACTTTAGTCCATTTGTTTTCACCGCACGCCACATTTCTGCTAAAGAGCAGCTGTAGCTAAAGGGCGATCTTATATAATTCCAGAGTTTAATATTCTATAGGTGCTGTAGACTATACAGTATATGCTGTTGTGAGTCACTGGGGTGTGATGATAATCCTAATAGTTTTATGCTTAAATCAGACGCTTTGTAGTCAAACAGCATGCTACATTGTGAAGCTTAGTTAGCAAAATTCAAATATGTGTAAAAACATGTTTAAGGTACTCAAGAAAAAAAAGGACCTCTATTAGTGCAGGGGTCTGTGCGCACTCATGTGCATTGTAGCTCCTGTATGTGCGCTGCTCATTGTAAATGTATGGTTTAAATGCCTGGTTTAAATGCCTGGTTTAAATGGATATTGCGTCAATGTTACATCAGCACTTTGGTTTTAACGTTGTGATTTTTTTATATTGATTTTAAAAATCTATTTAACACAGTAAGTCTTCAAAGGTTTTTTCAGTTCACTTCAATCACGCTCACCCCCTGCCTGCAGACAATCAGCATTTTAATTTAAAGTTAACGGGAGACAGTCAATCATCGTAACCACTATAATGAATCACATGATGTGTCTAGGTCTGCATGCAAAATTCCCTAGGTCAATATATTTTAGTTTTTAAATTACTTTCGACTGATGATGACAAACAGCCGGATCACTGATATTTTAATGAGTAAAAAAAAATGGTGTGCTTCATATATTATGCCGTTCACAGCTAGATGTCAATCATTCAGTAGACTTATCTCCTCCCCATTGATCTGTTATTCCATACAGCTAGGCTTAAAAATATATTATTTCATAAAAATGAATAAAACATGCACTCAGTAATACAATGTCACCAACTATTATCAAGGGTCAGCTTGATTCTGCACAGGTCCCAAATGCACAATACCTAATTCATCATTCCAGCGCGTCTATCCCTTTTATTGATTTTATATTAGGAGAATCAATTCCACCGTCAATCAAAAAAGCACACATCAGCTATCACTTAAAAAAAAAACTTTTTACTTTCCTTAAAGTGTACATTTTTGTCAAAGTACACTGGGTTCAGTTGACCTGTCAGCTCCATTTGACTTTGCCTTTTGTTTTTGGTGGCCCCTCATGCTCTGGAATACAATTCTTTTTGAATGCAAACGCAGAGACACAGCAGGAAAATGAATGGCAGTAAAAAAGAAGGATATAGAAGTCTTTGCGAACAGCACTGCACCCACAAAGATCACGATGATGACTTATCAAGCTGTGAGCTAACAGCGGATCACGGCCCCCGCAATAACAATTAGGTAATCTCAGCAGTCTATATCCTAACATGCTTTTTTTTATGTCTTTCTTTCTATTTTTATCGCTGTGGAAACATGGCTAAAGCACTCTCTAGATCGGCTCCTGATCGACCTTGACGTGATGACTTCTGCAGTTTTATAAAACCCAGAGCCTGACTCATATTTCCCAGACTGCTGGTCCTCCTCTCACATTTAATACGGCTGCGTGGCGGTGACAGAGAATGTGATAGCGCCACTTCCTGTGCCAAGTACACAGTGTGTCTCTGGAGGGTTTTAGGGGTGGGGGGGGGGATGACTGAGGACAACAGTCTCATCCTGGCACCCACGCTGATAAGGTCCATGTTCGTCTTAATGGGTGTCAATGAATGAAATCCAGAGACTAACACCAATTCGTAAAAAGCAATGTCTGAGTGAGGTTTCATCCCTGAACAACTATGACAGTGAACTGAAAATAGCAAGGAGTCTGTTTGAACATGTCAGCTCTTCTTTTTGTTAACACGGCTATATTTGGACTTGACTGGAGTTGAGGATCAGTGGATACATAGCTCAGTTAAAACTAAGGTTTGCTGTACAAATGTACATCAAATCCAGCCATTTCTAAAGCTTTTAGCCAGACTTGTTATTTTTAGTCATTTTCAAACAATGTGTCTTTCAGACAGAGGTAGACCATGGCAGGCTTCTTACTTCCAGACAGTGACCATTGATTTTGCCGGCTAAAATGACAACTGACGCTAGACGATTTTTATCAGCCGTAGCTTGCCAGGCCAGCAAATTTAGATAACGTCAGCTCCATGAGTTGATTGAAAATGCTGTTTCCGGCTGATTTGTTAATGTTTAAAGCAGAGAGGCTTAAAAAGGATGATCCTGTAATAGGATGTCTTAAGCTATATATGCACTTGATGGTCAAATACATGATATCATGTTTAAACTGTAGTTGAAGCTAAACTTACACGTCCCAGGTAAAAGTGAAAACAAAAGATTTCCTCACATAACCTTGCATTACTCCTTAGCTTACATACTGTAATCGAGCAGGCAAGAATGAGGTTTAACCATTACATGAGAAGAGTATTTGAGAACTAAGAGATGTATATGGCAAATGTAACACTGCCGGAAAAAAAATATTTGTTTTAGAGTACACTTCCCCAATTTGTGTTTTTCAGAGCGTTAAACAAATACCACTACATAGCTTTAGCATGTGGAGAAATTCAAACAACTTCCTCTAGGACCTTAACCATGCTCACACCATATTAACTCACACACTGGGAGAGCGCGTCGCTACATTAGCTTTCACAGACATTAGCTTTTATTTGTACACATTAACCTAAAGCCCTAAAGACGTCAGACACAACATGCATTGGCCTTTTAGAATGAAATATAGACTGTACGATGGGAATTTAACATGGTCTGCTATATTCAAACCAAAACCACATTCCTCCAACTAACTACAACTAGCTTTGATCTTAGAAAGGCAAAGCAAGAGACTGTTTGACTGTGAGCATGTATGCGTGTGTCTGTGAGTGAATGCTATTTTTGCTGTTCTTTTTCCTCAGGGTTGGACACCTGCCTGAGGCTTAGATGATGTGCTCAACAGCGTAGGATGTGTACGTAACAAGCTTCGACTGCTGTGGGGGTGCAACTGAACCCACAGTAGGTAGATTGACTTAAATAAGGGGGCTTTTTTTTAGTTAGGTGTGAGAGTGGCGAAACCCTAATTTTTGCTGTTTTCGCTTGTGTTATTTATTTACTTTCCCGTAATCCGTAATGTGAGGAAGAGAAACAGATGTGGGGAGCTTCACAGACAGCTCCCCTCACACGCTCCAGGCCTCAGTTCTGTTTTTTTCCCCCCAGCCAGATGGGATGCTCAACACAAATACACACACACACACACACACACACACACACACACACACACACACACACACACACACACACACACACACACACACACACACACACACACACACACACACACACACACACACACACACACACACACACACACACACACACACACACACACACACACACACACACACACACACACACACACACACACACACACACACACACACACACACATACACACACACAGATTAGGCTACAGGAGGTCATCGTCAACAGTGGCGCAGAAAGAAAAATAAAAGGAGACAGAAAACAAACAAAAACTAAAGAGAATGCCACTCACACATTAGCATCCATCATTAACCAAGTCATTACCATTTTCCATCCATCCCTCCCTGATTTGGAGCAGACAGCAGGTGGTTTAAAATCCTAAGCCAGACACAGTCACGCGTCACAGTTCCAGAAAGGCTAACTCACGCAATGCTAATGGGTCCACAATGACTACTGTATAACTTACTGAAGTGGAGACCGGTGATCAAGCTACAACCGAGGTTTAATAACAGATGGAGGAAAGATTTACATGGTGAATGACAACAGGAGAGGAAATACGTAGAGATGGTGTGATGTAGGCTCAAAAGGAATGGAGAAACAGGGAAGGGACTAGAACGGAAGGTGACCCACAGTGACCTTACTTTGCTGCTGCTGCTGCTAACATGATTAAATGTGTGTGTGTGTGTGTGTGTGTGTGTGTGTGTGTGTGTGTGTGTGTGTGTGCGTGTGCGTCTGTCTGACAGAGAAACAAAGAGAGGTGCTCTTAGGATAATCTGCACACAAGTGTTTTGATAAAAGCTTTGTACAGGGCTTGACGTGTGGACATACTGTAGTGACATGTCGACGATACCGAAGCATGAGTTGAGGTCGGTCGACGTGGCCTTAATCTCTACATTCCACAGCCTCAGAGTTGGATACATACTCAACCGTTTGGTAAAATGTGCTTGTTCACTACTGTATGTCTTCAGAAGAGTTCCACCTCTGTGTATTCAGCTTTAGTGTGGTTCAATCTGGTGCAACGTTATGCTTTAGCACACTCTGTGATACATTTATGGTGCAAACCACTCCTGATTCATTAGAAAAAATGCAGGATGCATCACAATGAGGTAATGTATTTACATGTGACTATGTAAGATTAATAATGGTTATATGTAAACTTTGATTTAGTACCGTGCAGGAAACACAGAATGTTCCAGTCTGCCTGCTGTAGAGGATAAAATGAGAATGCTTCATAAAAATAAAAGTGTCCCTGTACGAGGTTTAACCACTCTATAAAACTTGCGAGAATAAAAAATTGGCAACTGTCCAGTTCCAGTTTGAGCCTACCACCGTAACCAGCTCTAACCTTCAGGGCACCGCATCACCATCTTAATTTCACTTTCTCCTGGGAGTGCTAACGAGCGCTACACCTGCAAACATCTGGAGCCCGCCACTTCATAGTGCTAATCACTGCTAAGTCCCTGTGTTCTCCTGTTCAGGACCAGAGCGTTTACATAGTGCACTATATTCTCCACCCCTCAATTACCGAGACACAGAACAAAGCCTATTACCTGCAGTCCCCGTCTCCTCGTTAAGAAGAAGGAAAGCCTGTAAAGAGCTGCCTCCCTGAAGGTAACAGTTTCCCAGCAAACTGTTCCCAGCAAACTGTTCTCCAGAAGAGCTGTAAAGCTCTGTCATTGTTAAGACCTCACTCAGGTTCCACAGTACTAAAGCATAAAACAATGCAAAATTATATTCATAGACTGACATCTGTTGTTGAATATCATTTTAATAAACAGTGGTGTTGCAAATGTTAAAGAAATAGTTAAGTCAGTCCCATGTATCATGTCATGTATGGAAGTCAAGTAGAATTCCAGGACATTAACATATTAATTAAGTGGAAATAACAAGGACAGACCTCCATGGCCTAGAGGCCACCATAGTCTTTTACATCTTTTCTTCTACCAGCTTCACTATTGTAATACTGTGTTTATGAACTTGTGGAATATAGGATATACTTACAAAGAGAGATATACTTACAAAGAGAGATACTGGCATTCACATCATTTTGTGGAATACCCTTTTTTTAACCAAATAGTGTTCAACTGCAGAAATAATGATAAAACAAAGAGAAAAAAAAAAATATCTCTGTGGTGCCAAAACATGCTCATTTTCAAGAACTTGAAGGAGGAGCGTGTGAGCAGTATTTTTTGTATTGAACATGTATTTCAAAACTTTGCAAGTAATGGTGAGGATTTCTGTCTGTCACCAGTCACAATGACTTGCATGCAGCCGCACTTATCTTTATTGGACTTTGAAGTTAGTTCTCTCACTTGCGGTAAAGGGTTCATCTGCACAAGCAAGGATTACTTTTTATTTAAAACTAATCTCATTACAATAAGTAAATCTTATCGTATAAATGACAGCCAAGACAAATTTTCCCTCAGTAAAAGTACTAGTTCTTCAAAGAAGGATAACAAAGAAACTGTGTTCGTCTACTACGTGTCTCGGCTTGGTTTTTCCGTCCGGTCCAATTACTGCTTTAATTGAGGCCATGCAGCCTCGTGAATTAGCACGCAAGATAAATTGGTTTCCCTGAAAAAGAATATACAAGTGGAGTGTTCGGAGGTTAAGCGATACGTGTGAGTAAATGGAGGATGTGCTGTGTATCCATAAAATCCAGTGTTAATACACAGCCTTGGCTAAGTATTACACTGAATTTATTTTCAATGCACACACAAAGTACGTACTGGTAGATGATCGTGAGGAAATATTCAATGATTTTGAATACAGGCATCCTACAGAATGGCTGACTCCACCCTTAAATGAGAACCATTTAACTAAAACAGAAGATGGTAAATGGTAAATGGACTTGACTTCTATATATAGCGCTTTTTTAGCCGATTTTCTCAGCCCCAAAGCGCTTTACATTTCTTACCACATTCACCCATTCATACACACACTCATACACCGATGGTCAGTATCAGGACTGACTCTTGAGTGTGTATATGGTGATACTGCATATTTTCAGTGACACAAATAATAACAGCCAATAAATTCAGGTCAGTCAGGCGAACACCCTTATATTGAGAGATGCTTACTCAAAAGTCTGTTACATAAAGTGTTGCAACTGGCAGTGTGTGAAAGAAAGTGTTGCTCTTAAATATTTCAGTTCAGACACATTTGAACTATCGCAGCAGTTTCTGCAAAACAGGCTCCAACTGTTTGGTTGTACCAAAGCAGCACCCTAAGGTACTGAGGGATGCCTGTTCCAGCATTTTTCAACCTCATTGAAATGTATTTGATCAGTATGAGATTAAAAGTTAGCACTCTCTGTAGCAAGCAGTATACATACAGTCTAGAACAGAGGTGTCAAACATACGGAGATGATTTCAAAGCATTTAAAAAAAAAGTAAGTCTCTAGCCCATTCCTGTGAGGAGATATGAATTTTTAAAGAAATAACCAAAATGCTCACTCCAGCCGCTAGGGGGCAGCCAAAATTTAAAAAAGCACATTTTAGCAACGTGGGAAATGGTAAATGGCAATCTTGCTTCACCGCTATTAATGTTTCCTCCAGTGCTTTATGGCAAAGTAAAAACCAAAAAAAAAAAATATATATATATTTTTAGTGCTGAACAATTAATGTACTAGCAAGCGCGATGTGTCCGCGGCTCTGCACGCGCGAAACGAGCAGGAGCATGCTAGTGTAGGCCTACAAGATTTATTTCCTAATTTTCCATGCTGCTTTATTTTTATGTTTTAAATTGGGAAAAACGAATTCCAAAACAACCAATAACCTCTGTATTTAAAAATAAATCAAAACAGTAGAAGTTGCACTTTTATTTAATTTAATTTTGTACTGTCTGCATGTTTGCACAAAATGTGTCCCTGTACATATAGTAAACAAAATTGGACAACTGTAACGTCAGTGCCTGTTGTATTTGTGTATTCAAATAAACAGTTGTTTATTTCATTAGTGCGTATATTGGCATCTTTGAGCAAAATACCCCCAAAATTTTTGCTGCGCCGCACCTCCTATTCCCATGGCCAGCAGCAACCTTTACTAAGACATTTCCTGGGGGGTACAGAGATCCCTTGTGATCCATGATAATGTAGGTTACAAATGTAGGCTGAGTGATAAAGCATATTACTGAAAAACAAAGCTAGAGATTTGGAGTTGACATATGTACGTTATGTTGCCATTATTTTACTGGTCCGGCCCACTTGAGATCAGAGAGGCTGTATGTGGCCCTCGAACCAAAATGAGTTTGACACCCCTGGTCTAGAACCACTGTTCTCCCATTTGACACCAAGGGATATACCGGTAACCAATGCCAGATCTTTGTTTAGACAGTTTGGTTGTTGATTAAATGTCTTTAAAAGATCGATAACATTGAAATAATCTTCTATCCTTGAAGCGGGTTCACCAATGAGCTGTATTTGAGGGGTGTTTGGGGGGTGGTGAAGTCAGGTAAAATGATCAACCAGTGTAACTAATATAAGGTTATCTACTGCTATACATTTAGCTTACTGCACTGATTTAAGAATTCTCTGCAAATATGCAGTTTATATACTGTTAGTATACATTTAAGGTTCGTCCGACTCAGTGTTCCACCACCGTCTGGTAAATCAACTGCATTTACAATTGTTCTTCAATTTCCCCCAACTCTGTCTGGAAGGTCCTCTAAAAATTTGTTCTTTGGTACTATTGTGCAAATGTATCACTTATCACAGCAGGATATTATATATATATTTTTTTCTTTAACTTTTTCTCGTATAAACAAACAGTTTATCCTTACTCTTGGGGGGAAAAACTTTCATGATGAAGTGATATATGTTAAAGACTCAAACTAAAGTGGTGTACTTTACTGTCCACCTTTCCTACACTGTTCCCACAGCTGAACTCAGAGCAGTCCAGCTTTTTTCAGCTGGATTCCAACTGACAGCATGTTAATCTGACTTCAGTTCTGGGCAGTATCCAGCTGGGTGGTTTCACTGTGTCTGTGACCTAGTCCGAAACCAAAAATAAAAAGGGTCACATTTTCATCCATCATGTCTACACGCAAACCCAATGTCACATTAGAATGATTAGATTACATTTTTCACACTCAATCCTTTACATGAAATAGGCAAGGCTACATAAATATTTTTTTAAATTTTCATTACCATAAATGCTTGCAGTTGGCCAGGTGAGCTGAGAAAAAAAAGAAAAAAAAAATACCGCCCATCCGCTCACGACCAGCGCTGCCAAACTGATCTCAATCCGGAACGATCCCTATCAAAATGAGCAGCTTATATCTGTCTGAGGTTCACTCTATTAATCTTGTCAAATGGATTGAGAGAGGCAAAGATACTGCCGACCGACACGGGGCTGAGGACAGAAGACCAGATGGCCTCGCAGATTGGATGGAAAAAACGCACAGCAGTCAGTCAGTAGACTTTTTAAAGAGAGGAGAAAGAGATCGGGGCAAGCAAGCATTTGTCACTCAGAGTAAAGAATGGGGGAATGAGGGAAAAGGCGTCATGTAGAGAGGTTCACAGATGGGGAGCAGTCAGTGAAACTGTCACTGTTAAGTCCTAGTTCTTTCTCCTGCAACTTGTGCTGTCAATACATGCAGCTAAACCTCAGCTCCTTGTTGAATTATGCATAGGGGGGGGGGGGGGGGGTATCAAGGTATCAAGGTATCAAGGTATCAAGACAACAGCAGCAACACAAGTATGTGAGGAAAACACAGACAGAGATGCAGCAGTTACCAACAACCTTCAAATCAAATCAAATCAAATCAGTTTTATTCGTATAGCCCAATATCACAAATAGACATTTGCCTCAGTGGGCTTTACATTCCATACAATATGACACCCTGCCCTTACACCCTTAGCTCGGCTGAGAAAACTCCCAGTAGAGGTTCAGTTTTTTATTTTACAGTACATTGTTGAGGTCATCTCTCAGTCGAATGCATATGAGAAGGCAGTTTAGTAGTTGACGTCACATGACATGAGATAACATTGTACGGTCCGAGCTTGAATTTCAATGTGAAGTAACAGTATAACTCAGTGCTAAAAATAACAGGTGGAGCCGCCATATTGTCGAACATCAATAAAAGTCACCAAGTGTGGCAGATAAGGCCGGGCTTATAAATAAATTACTCTGGTGAAAAAATGACCTTCACGCAAGAGCTTCATCAGGCCCCTGGAAATTATTAATTTCCACAAAGAAAATTAGGTATAGAGAAAAAGTGTGCTCATGTAATTTATGGGGATGTGATGGTGCACCTTGAATACACAACAAACGCAGGCAGGGAAACAGTCATATACCGTTACCACATGCAGTCAACTGTTTCCCTGGTATTCGCACGTACTCGTGAGAGTCAATTATTTCTGCATTAATGAAAACCGGTGACATACAATACAGTTGGTATATAATAGGTTTCTGCCTCCATGGTGGAACTCTAAACATTTCATAAGGCCATTTCTCAATTACCTTTTCTGCTACAGTGCATATTACAATGTACCTATTTTCTCTCTTCAAATATTATCCGGAATGAAATCATACGTGATAAATTAAGGCATCTGTCTCCGTCACGTTAATTTGGTTACCTGCTGGATAATGAAGACATACGGTAGTTGCTGGTGAGGTTGTAAAAATAGAAAGCACATGTTAATAATAGGCACGTTCTGCCACGATATTAATTTTTTTTCCTGAGAAACACGGGTCCTACTTTTCGAATGATGAAGAAGGACAGAGTAGGAATTTAATGTTCTCCTGTTCATTGGTCAACGTAGGGGAGGACGGGGGAATGTGACACATCGGGTAATGTGAGACACGCCCTGCATCTAGGCAATGGAACACATTTTTGGTCATGTGAGATATATGTTTTCAAGCCCCTCTCATTTCCCCTTGGCCATGAAAGATGGTGATGTTGTAAGCATGTTTTTTTCACAAAATGTCTTTTTTGCATGTAAAAGTAATATTTCTTGCTGTCAACTTAATCGATTGTTGTACCAAATCAAATTGATTCAGGCACAAAAACTTCTATCATACATGTTGTTGAACTACCAACATATGAAACCATGTGATGATGATAACTGAAGATTAGCCTGAATTGCTAAGAGAGGTAGTTTTTTCCCAAATTATGGCAGTGGGGTAAAGTGAGACAAATGATGTGGGGTAAAGTGAGACAGTGTCTGTGCCCTCTTTTAATGAATCCATTATATTTGAAGTAGCAAAGAGACTAGTTTGAATAAGACAAAAGACAATGTGGGCTGGAGGTGGGGGTTGATGGTTGAAGGGGTGTCAGCAAGGGCATGGTTTGGCATGTATGTATGTGGGGGACAGGAGAGTGACATTTAACATCAATAGACTCTAAGTAACATGTCTTTATTCAATGAATTATCCCAATAAAACAAATGCAGACAAATATTAATCAAAGACTCAAAAGATGGAAAATGACAGCTGGGTCTAGTCCTGTGTTCTGAGTCCCAGGCTGTTCTAGCTGGTTCTGATTGTCCTTTGCTCTAACCCCCAGGCACTAGCTGGCTCTAAGGATCCTTTGTTCTGACCCCCATACTGTGTTTTAATCTAACTGATTCTATCTGTCATTTGAATGTTAATTATTGAATACGAATTAAATGTTGTATTTGATCAGAGTTACTTTCATGTGTTTAGAAAAATGTTTTGCTTAATTGACCAAACCCCAAGATTTTGTTATTAGTCCGACATTAGTTTTGGAATATTTGGTTTTAAAGCTATAGCTGTCAGGATTCTAACTGTTACAAGTTGTGTTGTTATGGTAGTTTCAGAGTGGAACAAAGTAAGTGGATCAGTTTACCCCCTTGATTTCTCTGGTCTGTCTCAGTTTACCCCACAGCTGGGGTAAAGTGAGACCCAAGACAACTTTTTTTAAAACAAATGAATAAATCTTGAATAAATTCTGCTAATGCCCATTTCTAGGAAACATCCTGAAATAATGGGAAATGTGTACATTTGAGTGATAAATCATTTTAGCTCGCTTAGAGGGGAGCAAATGTAAAAAGTGTCTCACATTACCCCGTTCTCCCCTACTGTAGATTTGCAGAAGAAAAGTCCTTTGCAATTATACATAGTGTATTTCTATTTGTATTCCCATTCCTTCATAAGCAAAGCAATGCATGTGAGTGATGGTGGGAGCTCTACTGCAGTGGTTTGATGGGAAAACACTTGATGGGGAAACACTGACAACAGTTCCTGGTTCATAGGGAGAGTCATAAAAACAGTGATTTTTCTGCAGCGGTCAATCACATTCGAATGGATTTTTTTAGCCTAGCTCGGTTCTTGCTAAGAAATGTTCAAAGTCAAGACAGAGTGATAGTCTAAAACTGTGGGGCACTTCATATGCTTTTCACTACATTTATCATGATAGTTTATGTTTATGACCAACCGGCATGCAGGAAATACTCAAACTGGGGTCATTGAGATTACATGGGCAGCATCTAACATTACCGGGACACACCCCAACTTGATTGTTTCTCATTTAACAGTACAGCTCGATATCTAACCATAGAGCTATTAACACAACCTTCATTTGGCCGAATCAAATTAAAGCACAGTACATCATGTTCAACTGAGGCCTTAGTTCACTTAATACGCCTTTTCATTATTGATTGGTGCAGAGGAAGGTGTGCATATTAGACTAGTAGCTATATTTATATTTCTAAATAAAAGATAGATGAATCCGTTGGAAATATCACATGAAATATACACCATCACCTCCAAATGGATTACCAGGGTTATCAATGTTTCATCTGGAACTGCCTCGGAACAGAATCTAAATTTCACTCTTAAACTGACATGACAGCAGGACATCTCTTCACGAGCTGAGATGATCTGAATTCAGAAGCCAAAACATTTTCCAGACCAGTTATGTTTTCAAGATTCAAGATAAAGCCATCACTCAATGATTTCTTACTGATATTGAAGCAGTAAATCCAAGTCAAACTGAGCTTAAATTGGTGCAAGTAAAAACACTATTTTTCTATTATGCTCAAGTTGTTTTGTTGCTCATGTTTTACTTGTTGTATCATGTTGAGTAATGAATTAAAACATTTAAGAAAAATTTGTGACAATACATTTTCACTTGCTATTACTAAATGACAAAAAAAAACAATTCGATATAATTGATCAGCTTAATGTAAAACTGACATACAGTATATAAGTTTTGTTAAGTCCTGTCATAGCTGCAAGGGAAGACGTAGTCAGGCAGTCGAGTCATTGTTATTTGAGGCAATTGTTGGTGTATGAAATGTCTGTGGAACATTTTTGGCATTGTACTTGACATAAATATGACATGGTGACATTGTGAAACAAAAGGCTTAGCTGATTTGGCATAGAAGAACACATGGAACACATAGAAGGTAGAGTAGCACTGCAGTTTCCTTCCCATGTGATGGGAGGATAGGTAGACACACACACACACAGACAGGGAGAGGGGCAGAAATGAAAAGGCAGGAGCTTTAAAAGCTTTGGGAGGGATTTGGTTCCAATAAGCCATGCAGAGGATTAAACCTTGTTAATACGATGCCTACACAAACTGGACACAGTGCACACACACACACACACACACACACACACACACACACACACACACACACACACACACACACACACACACACACACACACACACACACACACACACACACACACACACACACACACACACACACACACACACACACACACACACACACAGGGATAGATGCTGCCGTGTGAGCAGAATAACAGGAATAAGCCTATATAGTGTAGTATGTTAATATGGTAACAATTCTGGGGAAGCACGTACACAATGATATGTCATCGTATTTTAAGTTACTTTAACTCCTTTATTCAGTTAGGAAATTAGTCCTAAGACCCACAGCAAAAGTATCACTGTTCTTCAAAGGTGAGGGTCAGCAATCTCTACTGTGTTCTACCAAAGTTACACTGATCAACTGAACTGCTACACCGTCAGAAACACGCCATGTCTTCTTTCCCCTCAAATGAAGCAAGATTCACCAGTCCATCAGTATTTTTTATGACTCAATGTTCCAGGAGTTGACTACAATAATTATTACAGGAAATGAAGCATTGCATTTTTTTGTCGAATATACATTTCCAGCAGTAGTAGTAGCGTCAGCAGCACTTTTCTTCTTTTGGTCACGATAGATTTAGCATTTCTAGGAAACAAGTTTTATACAAAGCTCTACGCATGAGGAGGTGCACTGCAACTTCATTAAGGTCTCCAATCCAATGCCTCCATATGAAAGTTAATAGTACAAAGTGTTCTGATGAGAAAAAGAGAAAAACTCCCCCGCAGAACTCTTAGCCTGCTGTCTGTCTTAGTCACAAACTGCAGTGTGATCGGCTACTATTTAGAAACAAAAAAGGGAGACATCTAGTAGAAAATGTCTCAGTAAGTTAAGTATTCTTGGAGTAAAGCAGGTGCAGTGGGGATAAGCAAACAATCAATGTCATCAGTATGCGGTGCACGATTTTATTTTGGCAGGTGAGTTCACCTAATGCTATACATGATAAACAATTACTATTTGTCGGTATACTATTAGCAGTTCCAAGAGGCTTATGTAAATGATGTAGACGTGCGGGGAGGATTAATCGACGAATGCTGGGTAGGAAATGTATCAGTTTAATAAATGAAGGTTTTGTCTTGCCGGCTGCAAATGTGCGAACTGCTTTTCATTGGTTCCACACATTCTTCACAACCTTTTTTTTTCAAAATAGTTTTTCAACACAGGTCACATAGACAAATCCATAATGTCTATTGGGTGAAGTGTGTTGCGTTTAGAACACATTGAAAAATATCTGCTAGAAATGACTTGCACGGTAATGAATCTCTAAGGCAGACACAATATTGTGCTTATCCAGTATTATGGATAGCCTTACTTTAGCAGTAAAGTACTAAACAATTTATTTGGATTGTTGAACAGTGACTGGGGTGCAAGTGAATAATTCTTTTTGCATGCTGAAGATGAGATAGACCCAGAGTCCCTTGATAAATTAAAGCAAACCGTCATAACATCAACACTGTGGCTCTCAGGAGAGCAGAGAGCAAAATTTGATGGTTGGCTGGATGAAGGCAATGGGATCATAGCTTTGGGTAAATCACGTCACTGTTGCATTTAGTTATGAATACCTTTTTTAGATGTGAAGAAATGAACCAAATGTAATATAACGCCATGCCGTGTCAGAAACCTGGATGCTCCAATTACTCAGGACTATGTGAAGGTATTTCTCTGAAGAAAAAAGTTAAATAAATGTATTCATGTTGACAGCAAGCTCACCTCTGTTTAGAGGCACACATAGTTTAAAGCACCTATGGATACTAGAAGCTTTCCCTGCAAAATTAAGAAACAGTCATTTACGTATTCCCTTTGTCGCACTGAAATATTTTACATAAACAGCTCTAGAAAAAAATACATTTACATTACTTAAGACGGACAGAAACGGCATAATTAGCACTTGTGCTTATATGACAATAAGCATTTGAATTTCAAATGAAATGTTTTATGCATTATGCACCGCCCCGCAAAAAAACATTAAGTAGCGATTTCAAACGTAGCCGATGCAACTCGCGCCTATTGTTCCCCTCACCATCTTGAATAAATCAGAAAAATACACACTGTTTTTAAACATCTCATTAGCACTAAAATGGAATTTGATGTATGGCGGTGCTTCTTACGGCCATTTATCGGTAAATATTTATTAACAATATATACACTTGACAGCAGTTAACAGCACTGTCTGAAATATCAATTATGTGAAATGCTGGTTAAAATCCTATGAGGGTACTCAGAGGTACACAGGGAGGCACTTTAAATGTCCTCATATGCAAATGAAGATGGTTGTGTGTATCCTTCCTGCGTTATAATGCTTTTGTAAACTAATTAAACGCTAATTTTATTGAAGGCAAATATAATAGACATGTTAGTTTTTACCTTCAAAAGTGCATGTTGTCTGTGTTGTTTTCCAATAAGATGTGACTAATGAGGTTAAGGTTCAGATGAAGGGATCATTCAAAAGTGTTAAAACTCTGTAAGGGTTGAATTTACGGTGGCGCTGAGCATTCACCAAATAAAAAAAAGTTTCACAGCAGGATCTCGTAATTACGAGATAAGGATCTCGTAATTACGAGATAAAGATCTCGTAATTACGAGATAAGGATCACCCTCTCATTCATCAATAACGATGTTTGTGTGTGTGTGTGTAGACGAGGTGAACCTAGCCATAGGAAAACGTAGGCAATAGCCTTGGTTTCCCCATAATCAATACACTTATTTTAAATATTTGTTTACTGTTCATTCATTAATCAGCGATCGCATCGGGTACTGAGGGACACACTTTCGGCTTTACGCCCGTGATCAGCTGCTGAGGTCCGACTGGGCTTTTCTCCTGAATAGTCCCAGTGACTGCATATCTGCACAAAGTTGACATCGCTATACTCATTGTCATGCCCTCCTTGTAGAAAGTTCTTATGTGTTTGTATGAGTCAAATAGGCCTTTCACACCGCCGCAAAAAAATCGGCGCTAGTTCTGGGCTTGTTCGGAGTTAGAGCCAGTGTTTTGGTTTCACACCGCCAGAGAGCCTGCTCCGTGCCGTAAAAACCGGGGGAACTCATACCCCAGGATTGAGCAGGGTTTGATAAGAACTGCTTGCGCGAACGGTTGGGGGAGGGATTATCCTGACCAACCAGAGCAACTCAAACCTCATGCCCGCCATATTTAAAAACACCGCTACTACGAGACGTAAACATAACATAATTACCGAACGTAGCGATCAAATTGACCGGCGAGAATACGCTGTATGGGTCCTGTTTGCTTAAGAAAGCAAAGCGAGAGCCAACAAGTGTAAAAATAAGACGTATTCGCCGCTGTTGTTGTGCTTAAAGCTAGCGGTAGCTTTAGCGTTAGCCACAAGAGCAGCGGCGTCGGGTGACGTACACACACGTTTACAGTGACGTCATGACGTTGCTCTCTTGCCGGCTCCATGGCTGTCTCCGGTCGATGTGAAACCAACCGGTTCATAACTGGGATAAGGCTGTAACCAGTTTTGAACTGACCCCAACACCAGCCTGGAACTGACTCTTGGTTCATTTTGGTGTGAAAGGCCTAAAACAGGAGGTAAAAGTGAACTAGCCCACCGGGCATTCTGATTGGATGAGGCAACACAGTACGGTGGCTCCGGTGGCTCATAATGAACAAACTGCATATAAAAAGTGAAAGTGTGTCCCTCATTTCCCGATGCGATCGCTGATTAATGAATGAACAGTAAACAAATATTTAAAATAATTGTATTGATTATGGGGCCCATTGTAGTCCGGAAACCAAGACTATTGCCTACGTTTTCTTATGGCTAGGTTCACCTCGTCTGCACACAAACACACACACACAGACATCGTTATTGATGAATGAGAGGGTGATCCTTATCTCGTAATTACGAGATCCTTATCTCGTAATTACGAGATCCTGCTGTGAAACTTTTTTTTATTTGGTGAATGCTCAGCGCCACCGTATGAATTGGTTGATTTCTCTATGATTATTCTGCTAGTCAGTAATGTAAATGGATAAACAGTCAACAGAGTGAAAGGGGATGATTTTCTATTTCATTACGGGTGTGTGCTGTCAGATGCGATGGAGTTTTATTTGAGGTATTATTGATCCAATCGATGTTAATAGAGGTCTGCATTTATTCGACAATGTAATGAAGGTGTTTGTTTTGTTTTATCAGATTGTAACAAAATGTATGCTTTTAAAGCTTTCACCTTCTGATGTTTTTAGTACGCCCTGAGTGAGTAGTTCACTGCTTTGTACCTACTAAAGCTCAGCGGAGCAAAAACACCCTAATGCAACAGCTGCTGAAAGAATATGGATTTGTTTCTTTGAGTACTGAAATCAAGGGGGTACTATTAGTGTGACTGGAAGATTCAACAAGACACAGGCCGTGTCTGAACTGCCATACTAGCGTCCTACATCCTACATACTCATGCATACTCTCTACTCAAAGATCGATTGTGTATGCGAGCTGCGTCTAAACGTTCTCAGTTGAAGTATACTCAAGCAATGAAGAATTTCTTCTTCTTCTTATAAGATTCAGGCAGTTTAGACATTGTTAAGCTTATAACCGCCCTCTACAGGTTAGATATTGAACTAGATTTTTACAGTCCTGTGTTCATCATCTGTGTTTTAGACCTCTTGTTTTATAATAATAATGTTTTGAGGCGGAGGATCCCTCCGACGCTCTCTGTCCGGCTCATCAGCACTCAACTGTCTGTGAGTTGAGCTGGACGAGCCGCGGTGTGTGGGACAGCGATCTGTTCTGATCTCTCTCCACTATCAGACTCACAACACTCATTTCACTTAGTGACTCTAATGTTGTTAGGTATTTATCTTCATCTCTTATCTATTGTAAGAGTGTATGAATGACTGCACGTACAGTTGTCAGATCGCGGAACCCCAAACAATGTTGTTGCCTAGCAACTTGCTCGAAAATATTTCATTTTCCTGGGCGGGTAGAATTGACCCAGTGCATTGTGGGGCGGTTGAGTAGGAAAAGTATACGATCGATTCATACCCAAAATCTTCCCGGAAGTTAGTACTCATCCGGGAATTTCTCACATACCCAAACTCGCATACCCAACCGTCACATACTCAAATTGAAGTCAAAATGAGTATGAGTAGGACGTTAGTATGGCAGTTCAGACACGGCCACACATTCGAAGCTCTTCCCAACACCCTACTTGTGCACTTTACATAAAAAAACTATACATAACAAAACACATAGCACAACATGGCTATTCTGTAAATAAAGAGTGTCTCCCTGCCCCTCAATATGAGCGGCAGTTTGCTTGCTTTGGACTGTATCGCAGAAGAGATTTGTGCTACGAGTGAAATTAATCCGGTGTGAAATCAAGAGTCCAGTGTTGTACCTCAGGGGAAGCCCCCCGGAGCACACTCATGATGCTCAACATGGCAGCTATGTTCCATCAGCGCTCACTGCTCCGCTGCAGGCAACACTGTGCATGTGTCTGCATGGCAAACAGGCCCTTTGCTCCATGCAACAGCAACAACACTGGTGCACTTACTGTACTCATGTTACATTTCAAACTATTTAACATGAGACGCGATGACATTTCTATTTTGATTAGTCTCGTTGCCTGAGCAAACAAAAGCCCTTGGAGATCGGAACAAAGGACAAATTCCGTCTCCCACAGCTTCATACTTTTTTTTCTTCTTCTTCTGTTTGACAGCCGTGTTGTGTCTAAATGCCTTCAGCATCCATCCGTTTTCAATCTAGACAAGGTCAAGGCGTGCGGTCTTTTCTGTAGCCTATTAGCTAATTATCCTGGTGTTCTCAGTGGTTTTAATAAGGCAACAACAAGCATCAAGCAAGCCACTGCCTCATTAACAACGGGCCCTTTAATCCTGTTCACATATGGGAAGAAGATGCTAACGAAAGGCATTACAAGATGACAGAATATCACAGTCTTGTGGGGTTGGACAAAGAAACAAAATAGGTACCTTATTAGATGGGCTGAGGAGTTCCTTGTTGAGGTCAGGGAAGAAGAGCAGTGTCAGAGAGGAGGAAGACGTCCTGTAACACAAATACCACTCATCAGAAACCCTACACGTGCAATGAATCTCAGTGTACATCCAACTCAGAAAACGTGTTCATAATGTTCTAAAATCGCTCTAGAGGTTAATGCCTGCAAAAGCTGCATCGGAGGATTTCTACTGACCAGCATAATTTTGATTTGTGGATATGAACATTATAGAGCTGTTTTTTTTAAGTGTTCCAATGTGTTCATAACTGCTTATTGGCTCGTTTATTTGGGAAATCAGTTAGCTTTTCAAGATAGCACATCTTGAGAGATAAAGCATTTCAATTAAAAAACCAGAGATTAGATTAAGAAAAATGCTCCCGGAGGCAGTAAAACTCCAGGAAGCCATATCACAAACCAGCAGGAACATTTTCCACTTACATAAAAAATGACTTTTGGATATTGTTCAGCAACAGTAACAAGGCGTAGCTTTAATCATGTACAGCAAAACAAAGATAGCCCTCTGACCTGTCGTTTTCTCCTTTTTAAATATGCTTCAAATATTTTGAGATTTCTTTTGAGAGTGCAGCACAAACAGACACTCTGTTTGCATTTACATGCAGACTCATAATCGGATAAATAAACGAATAAGACTTCAACAGGACTTTTAAAATGCATGTGAACACCTTTATCCGATCTACTTCACACACGAATCGGCACATTAACGGACAAGCGAAGTCGGATAAGAACACCTAGATAACTCGTTCATAGTCGGCATTCTCTCTGCATGTATACAGGGATCGGATATCACATATCGGAGTTCTCGTTCTGCGCTTGCTCGTGAATCCCTGCGGAGGATTTCACAAGGAAGTGGAAGGAGACGACGTAAAAAATAGTATGGGTTATTGCCGGAAGGGAACCGGACGTGGCTCTATAACCACTTGTTGAAAGGGCTACAGCGCCACCTAGCATAGTGGAGACAGCCATGCATCGGACATTTATCCGATTCCTGAAAGGCCACGTATACTCAGACAAGTGACATGGTCCGTTCGAGTGTCTAGTTCGGTAGCATATACAGTATCTCACAAAAGTGAGTACACCCCTCACATTTCTTCACATTTTTCTTTATATCTTTCCATGGGACAACACTGAATAAATGACACTTTGATACAATATAAAGTAGTCAGTGTACAGCTTGTATAACAGTGTAAATTTACTGTCCCCTCAAAATAACTCGACACACAGCCATTAATGTCTAAACTGCTGGCAACAAAAGTGAGTACACCCCTTAGAAAAAAAATACAAATTGAGCCCAAAGTGTAAATATTTTGTGTGGCCACCATTATTTTCCAGCACTGCCTTAACCCTCTTGGGCATGTAGTTCACTAGAGCTTCACAGGTTGCAACTGGAACCCTCTTCCACCCATTTATGACAGCATCACAGAGCTGGTGGATATTAAAGACCTTGCGCTCCTCCACCTTCCGTTTGAGGATGCCCCAAAGATGCTCAATAGGGTTTAGGTCTGGAGACATGCTTGGCCAGGCCATAACCTTTACCCTCAGCTTTTTTAGCAAGCCACTGGTCGTCTTGGAGGTGTGTTTGGGGTCGTTATCATGTTGCAATACCACCCTGCGGCCCAGTTTACGAAGGTTGAGTGCACATGGTCAGCGTCGTACACAGAGGTTGGCTTTGGAAAATAGACGTATGAGTGCTGCCAGCATTGCTGAAGGGCTTGAAGGGGTGGGGGGTCAACCTGTCAGTGCTCAGACCATACGCCGCACTCTGCATCATACTGGTCTGCATGGCTGTCATCCCAGAAGGAAGCCTATTCTAAAGATGATGCACAAGAAACCCCACAAAAAGTTTGCTGAAGACAAACAGACTACGGACATGGATTACTGCAACCATGTCCTGTGGTCTGATGAGACCAAAATACATTTATTTGGTTCAGATGGTGTTAAGAGTGTGGAGCGGCAACCAGGTGAGGAGTACAAAGACAAGTGTGTCTTGCCTAGAGTCAAGCATGGTGGTTGGAGTGTCATGGTCTGGGGCTGCATGAGTGCTGCCAGCACTGGGGATCTACAGTTCATTGAATTCTAACATGTACTGTGAATACTGAAGCAGAGCATGATCCCCTCCCTTCATAAACTGGGCCGCAGGGCAGTACTGCAACATGATAACGACCCCAAACACCCCTCCGAACGACCACTGGCTTGCTAAAGAAGCTGAGGATAAAGGTTATGGACTGGCCAAGCATGTCTCCAGTCTTAAACCCTATTGAGCATCTTTGGGGCATCCTAAAACGGGAGATGGAGGAGCGCAAGGACTCTAATATCCACCAGCTCCTTGATGTCGTCATGAATGGGTAGAAGAGGGTTCCAGTTGCAACCTGTGAAGCTCTAGTGAACTACATGCCCAAGAGGGTTAAGGTAGTGCTAGAAAATAATGATGGCAAAACAAAATATTGACACTTTGGGCCCAATTTGGAAATTTTTTCTTAGGGGTGTACTCACTTTTGTTGCCAGCAGTTTAGACATTAATGGCTGTGTGTCGAGTTATTTTGAGGGGACAGTAAATTTACACTGTTATACAAGCTGTACACTGACTACTTGCCATTGTATCAAAGTGTCATTTATTCAGTGTTGTCGCATGGAAAGATATAATGAAATATTTGAAGAAATGTTAGGGGTGTACTCACTTTTGTGAGATACTGTATGTCTTAATCCAATCCAGTTTTGCCATAGAAACGCACTGACGGTCTCAAACAACAAATGCTTCAACAAGTTCAATGTGCTGAAGTTTTATTTTTCTGTGCCATATAAAAGTGATTTATAAAAGCATATTAGGGACACACATCCAACCGACAGCGCATAACAGAACCTAATTTTAGCCTGTTGTGTAATCCTCATTATCAGATATAATAAGCTACGTCCATTGCAGCCTGGTGTGATGAAAAACTTGTAGACAGTTTCTAGTGACAAATGTCTGTGCGACACAAGAGAAAAATATCAAATAGATCATGTCCTGCTGTGTTTCAGTTGGACCTACACCAGTGTAAATGCCATCCACCCCTCTGTTATTTAACAGCTATTCTTAGTCTTTCCTGTAGACTTTCTTTTCCAGATGTGATTATACCTGGATGCATTTAGTGATCAGTCTGAAATCAAGCCAACATACTAATAGGAAGCAATGAAAAACAAAGAGGATTAGAAAAAAAGGGCTTCTTGATTAATGTTTGAGGCCTAGGTTAAGATACGAGGGAAATTTACAGAGCCTATTAAAAGTGGTCATCTCTTTGGAAGTGTTTCTGTTTTGCAACATGGGAAAACAAACCGATCTCCTTAAAGTCATTTAAATCAGTAACAAATACACGATTATCTGGGAGGGAGGAAAAATAACAATGCCTATTTACCTTATGTTGATTAGGTATAAATGAGAGGTTTTAGCCCAGTCTCCTGTTCATGGACTGATGAGTGGTCTTGAATGACCTCAACCTGACCTCTGCTTGATAAGAGAAGCTGTGTCTCCCTGGGGGTTTTAAGGCTACATGATGCAGGCAAAACGTCTGACCTCATACACTCCTAGCATCGTTTTGGGCTTTGCCACTGGGTCCACCTCGCATTAGCCTGAGGTCAGGTGCCCGGCCTGTGTCTATATGCCGCAGTAAGCTCACTGACAACATTTGAAGACGGGTGAATGGGTTCACACACCATGCATTATACCTGTACGTATGTCTTCGTGAGGGTCTGCAAGGTTGTGTGCGTGTGATTCAGTTTAACCAACACTGTCACATCGCCTATATACAAGAACGGAAAGATGAAACAACCTGTCCGCTGTGACACAAAAGTTTTGCCTGGAGCATAACTGGCAGCCTGCAGCCATAATCCAAAGTGCCTGTGGTATTCATGAGCATGGAGCAGTAATGGGGCCCTTTTTTCCTCAAAGTAACATAACAAACAGCATAAACAAGGCCGAGATAAACAACTCAAAAGAAAAAAAGTTTTCCTCAGTACCTGTACACACTTCTCAGCACTGACTGACATCAAAGGTACCCTGTGGTCACTAGGCTATAGGTGCTGTTGAACGATGTTTGTTGAGCAGATATACCAATATTTATCTTGCTCTACCAGCATGCAAACAAAGAAGGGGTTGACTGACATATGATGAATTGACTGCAAAGGGAGTTAGCAGCTAGTGGCTGAGATGCACCAGGACTACAAGGATACATTACAACGTTACATTTTTTCTTGTTGCAGGATTGGGTTGCTCAATTGTAACTATTAGCTAGTTTCAGACATGTGTCTTTTACCAAATCAGTTGCACACGACAACATTAGCTAATGTAATAGGCCTGAAGACTTTATTAATGTGTAAATCGGTTTCTGTAATAGTGTAAACTAAATAATTAAATAATTTTCTTGAAATTTGAAGTATGTTGTTTGTTTGTTTGTTTGTTTGTTTGTTGTTATTAGTCAATGATTTAATCATGTGTAATGCCAATGGGTCAACATACTGTACCTCTTTGCTTAGGATATTAGAAGTGCAGCACTTAGTGATGCATACATTTAGTGGGGGCGGGACCTGATAAGCCTTTGGCTTCTCCTGCCACCCTTCGGACGATAACACAAAGTAATATGTGTGAATATGCAAAGAGAAAATTGTGTATTGTGTGTAATTGTCCGGAAGAATAATAATAAATAAATACATCTCCATTTTGTAAACCCTCACGTTATAACCAGGCTAAGTTTTGAACCTAATAACACTTGAAATTTAATAGATTTTTTGTGGCGATAATTACATTTATTGAAGGATAGGCCATTGAGATGCAGCATCTCATATTCGAGGGTATCCAGACAAAGATACAAATGATACAACAAACAGGCTACTTATCAGAAACAAAGTTACATAACACATAGCTATTACAAATACAAACACACAAATACATCCAGCTCTCTCCACACTCTCCAAACCACGGTCCCAGTCCTCAAACGTACAAAAGAAAATAACAATAACAAAGGATTTAGTATAATAAATAAATAAATAAATAAATAAAAAGATCCCGATAATGATGGTCAAATTAATAGCACGAACATGATGTTTTCAGTTGAGAAAATAATGATGTCCTGAAGCAATGAAAAGAAGTAATTGATCTCAGAGAGAGAGAGAGAGAGAGAGAGAGAGAGAGAGAGAGAGAGAGAGAGAGAGAGAGAGAGAGAGAGAGAGAGAGAGAGAGAGAGAGAGAGAGAGAGAGAGAGAGAGAGAGGCATGCTTATTCCAGTTAGATGGAGCTTTGTATTTAAATGGCATGCGACCAATTTCTTAGAAAACTCTGGAAACAAAAATGAATTAAAATTGCATGTGTATCAGAGGATATACAGATACACATGGAACCAAACGCACAGTCAAAAGGAAGGCTTTGCACACATTTGACAAGGTAGAACGTACAGGCCTTGGGGATAAACACAATATGTTTTAATGGGGAAACAAAGTTATGTTCGTTTAATCGACATGATAGCTTTAAGGTTTAAAGCACTAGGTTGTTATATGATTCTTTGTAAGTACATACAGCGATGTCAATAACTCTGCCAATACTGTATTGATTCTTGGAAAAGTGCACAGCTGAAGAATGTTCTTTTCTGTATTTCTGGTCCTTTGCCAACCGCTGGTGTTTTACGAGTCAACTGTGGAGAAAAAAAAAATCCATTTCTAGTGACTGAGCAGCGATTAGTGACCAGTGCAGATCCTTTACAGCACAGTTTGACCGCAGGCCTGTTTTGCTCATGTACGAAGCTAAGCAGCACATTGTGGCTAAGGCTGAGATGCTTTTCTCAGGGCATATAGCTTGTGCGAACAGTAACAGTAAGTGCTAACCGGGGGGCCTGTATGAGGCAAGGGGGGGGGTCGCTGATGCAACATTAGCCTGGCTCTCCTGTGACACACTTTGTGCTTGTTCTGAGGCAGCCTCTCTCTGAGCCAGATCTATAGAATAGAATAGAATATTTCTTTAGTGTTCATCGGGGTGGAAATTTGTCTTTGGCTCACCAGCAAAAAACCAGACATAAAACCAATGCCACAACAATCTAACTGTCCCACTACGGGCAGCACAGCCTCCTCTGCTGCTCCTCAGCCACTCATCTCTGTCAGCTCTGGTTAACCCGCCGACGTCCTTGTTTTGCCACCCTTGTCTACTTGCTTTCTCAGAAACCCTGTTCACTCAGTTGTTTTTGTCTGTCTGCTTTGCTCTATCCTTGTACCTTTGCAAGTATTCCCAATCATTATTTTGATCTTTCTGAACAAGGTGCTTTGTAAATCATTTTAAATAAATAAAAACTCACTCATCCTTTTTAACCACACTCATGTATAAAAGTTACAATGCAAAAGACTGATGCTGCATTCACATGGAATCAGGCAAACGGTAGGAGTGGACGAGGAGCAGGACAGTAACGTTTTGATTTGGCTTTCACAGAATACTGGCAACGTCGTTAGTTGAAATATTTGAACTTTTTGCTGCTTATATTTAACACATTTTATAAATTTCCTTCAAACGATGCAAAATCACCATCGGAACACACCGTCATGCGTTTGTTGTCACCTGCCGTCTGCCGTGTACCCTCTGCCTGATTCCACGAGAAACGCAACATTATATCCCTCTCTCTCTCTCTCTCTCTCTCTCTCTTTCTCTCTCTCTTTCTCTCTCTCTCTCTCTCCTTCAGTATCTCTCATACAAAAAATGTGCACTTTATTGTATCAAATGTGTGCACGTTGTCATCCTTTTCTAGGTCCCAACTAGGGACCTTCATAAACACAGTCAGACTCAGGGCAGAGCACCGAGGGAGAATACAGTGCCCCAATAATCCCCTTTTGGATGCGGAAGATATTCAACCCATGTCCCTCCCTCCACTCCTATCAACAACACTACTACTGACACCGCCATAGTGATCAAAGGTAACTAATCGCGGACAGCCAGGAGGTGGGGTCAAGGCTAGGTGAAGCCTGCGATTAAAACCATGCATGCAGGCATCAGATGTGACACACGGGGACAGTCACCTTCCAACGTGTTTTTTGGGGGAAGGGCTGTGGGAGAAGCTTGAGGGATGAACTCTTTCTGTCAGACAGTGATTCAATTAGAGGATGGTTGAGAGGGCAGTGCCAAGGACTTGGTCGATATTTCATTTTCGCCCCATGGATATGTTATCAGCCCCTCTATTTACAGAAGTAGTGACAGCTAGTGAACAGCCTCAAATGATTTTCTCTCTCACACAGACACAGTCACAGATACACACACACACACACACACACACGAGACACACAAATCCTTGGCATGCGGTAATAGAGGATCCTCTATATATCCCCACTGGCCCTCCTTGTTTCCTGGTCCTTTTTGTTGTAAGAGAAAAGAGAACATTGTCACCCCTATTGTGCTCAAATATCTCCCTGGTCATTGTTACAGTGCACTGTAACTGAAGCTGACTCCATGGGGGGAATACTGCAGGAGACTCACTTCACTTTAGCTTTGCCTTGTGACCCAGTGCTACTTTTGTGCTCTACTTCATGCTCCACTTCTTGTCCCCTATAAGTTATCTCTGGCACACTTAAACTTCTTTAACTAGTCCATCGTTGCTGCCAAATGTCCAGGCTTCGAGGACAGTAATGTGCACAAAAAATCTGTTCAATCATCTTGAAAAAATTGGCCCTAAATCTGATTTTAAATGCTTCATTAACAAAAAGGGAAGAATATGTCAAGACATATAGCATGGATACTATAGATGGATACATTATTGAGGATGAAACAGCCCGACTTTTCCCTCGAGGGGCCACAGAGAGGATGGCAGTTATGGTTTTGAAAATAACATCTCTAGTATGCATTGCCAAAACAACAACAAACGCTCATTTATGTCTCCCCGGCCAACCCGATCTCACGCCGAGGCGTGAGATACACACGCATGGACCGGCGTCTAACTCACACGCCTTGCCTGACCAGGGCGTGTGAGTTACACGCGCACCTCCCGTAGTCAAAATGGCGGCCGCGGTTTTCCGTCAATGTTTTATCTATATTATAACCTCTCCCTGTCCCCTTGCCCTAACCCTAACCACCGAGGGGGCTGCAGCTAGATAGTATTGAAATGCTGGGAGAACATGTCGTGCTATTCCTGGGAGAACATGTCGGCCCCTGTTGGTGCTATTCCTCCGTTCATTTAGACCAGGGGTGGCCAACCCGAGGCTCGCGAGCCGCATGCGGCTCTTTGCCCAGCTTCGTGCGGCTCTTCAGTTCATATCAAATTATGATTATAATTTTTTTTTTTTTTTTTTTTTATACTTTTTTTTTGTGTGGGCCTATGTGTGTGCATGTTCGCAAACGTTTCATGCGGCTCTTACGTTCGTTTTACATGTTGTCTATTATTTCCTTTTTTATTTTATTAATGTGTAGGCCCTATGTGTATGCCTGTTCGCAAATGTTTAATTGAGGACGCAACATAACGTTCGCAAACGTTTGGTGCGGACGCAACATAAAACTGCCCGCTCAGCTTGGAGGGAGGTTTTCCGTGAGTAAACTATTTGTGTCAAGTTCGCTCCGAAACAGAGTGGGAGAGTTCATATTTTTTGTTGAACGTTATGGCAGGCCATTCTGCCTTATATGCCAGGTGTCATTTGCGCATTTCAAGGCTTCAAATCTTCGGCGCCACTTCAGCTCTCTCCATGCTAAAAGTAAGTCCCACAAAGCAACATGCATAGTAAGAGAAAAACGCTATTTTAAATTGTTATATTTTTGTTTGTGGACTTGGTTGAACTGAGAGTTTGTGTGTGAGGCAGTGCACACAATGTTCATTGTTGAAAATGACTGCCCTGTCGTCTTTAGTACTGTAGGAGTCCAGTCCTGTCATTATCACAGGGGCGGCCTTAACGATCTGGGGGCCCGTTTCAAGTCCTAGTGTGGGGCCCCCTGTTTTTTTTTTTTAAATAATAAATAATGCTTGTGCATGCATGTGCAAGCTCCCCGCGAAAATAAAAACGCCCCCCCCCCCCCTGAAATCTTACTGGCCACCCCAGTGCCCCCCCCCCCCCAGTTCAAATGTTATTTTTTATTTTCATTTTATTTTTTTAATTACATTTTTTTCCTGATATGTATCCTAGTTCAGAGATGATATGTATTTTTTTTTCTTTCTTAACTTTTTTTGATAGGTAGTTGCCAAGTTCATCACACAAACACTCCAATCCACTGATATGAGATCAGTTTTCAATTTTCAATTACTAAATTAATGGTAGGCACTAGAACTGGTCTCTGGTCAGCAAAGGTCTTGAAAACAGCATAAGTGTGCTTGTGACATGCGTGCCACCCATGCATGTGTATAGGCACGTGTCCCAGCAGATTTTTGAAATCTGAATAAAAAAATTAAAGTTTGTAGTTAGCGAGTGTAACATGTTCTTAGCAAGGGCAGACTTTCATAAATAAAGGTTTATTTTTTTAGCAAGATATTTGGTCAAAAGCTAGTGGTCATCCGTCCCTCTGTGCAGTTGTTAGGCATCTGGCTGCTAGCAAGTTATGTTGTCTTGCTAATTTTACTATTCATCTGAGCTGAAATAAATATTGACTTTTTCCTTTATTATCTTCGCCAGAATGCACCAGAATGCTTAGATTACATGTTAAAAACACAAAAAAAATCTTCTGGGGGGGGGGGGGATGCCCCCAGACCCCTCTTCAGGGGTTTAGTTTTCTGACAAACATTACAATGGATACTAACATGATTTGGGCATTTGGGATTATAAATCATCTTTGAATTGGTTGTACAGCATATCACATGCTATTCATTCAGGGGTGCGATGGCCACCCCACTCTAACTCTGTGGCCCACCTTGGCCACCCCCAGTCAAAATTTCCTGGAATCGCCACTGTGTGTACCCGTGTGTACGATGTGGCTCTTTGCAGTAACACAGTTAAAAATGTGACTCTTTGTCTCTGACTGGTTGGCCACCCCTGATTTAGACTATTCCTCCATTCATTTAGACGGCGGGAGGTGCGCGTGTAACTCACACGCCCTGGTCAGGCAAGGCGTGTGAGTTAGACGCCGGTCCATGCGTGTCTATTAGACGCCTCGGCGTGATACCAGGTTGCCCCGGCGGGATGTGTTTGGAATGACAAACATTTTCAATACTTTGATGTATACCTGCAACATGACCTCATCATCCCCAGCGTTGTGTTTGTGTACTAATTAGTAAATGTTAGCATGCTGACACAAACTGAACTGAATGGTATAGTTGGCGTGGACATTTTGAGTATGTTAGCATGCATCTCAAAGCACTTCCGTGTCTAGGGTTTGTTATTGTATAATGTTATATGCCATCACATGTGTTGACCTACTGTACCAGTTCAAATTAATAATGATCCACTGGAAACATAAAATCTATATCTTTAATTGTGTGAATAAATCAAATAAGTATTACGTCAATAGTCTTAGATTCTGCTGAGTTTTTCTCAGCCTCAACTCCCTATGATGCAGCTCATTACATTAAGGCCCAAATTTGATTCATGTGCAAACTTAAATTAAATATTTTTAATTATCTTCAAATCAATTTAAACATCCAATAGTCTAATGAGCTATAACTCACTGCCATCGTTGCTTTGATAGTAGTACACCCCGTAAACAAGCTCAACATACTGTAATATCGACCCTCACTGTCGGTGCATCGCTCTCCTGTGATCACCCCAATGGACCCCTAATGACCAACAACAGCTGTAGTCGTAGCAACAGTTGGCAGGGGAGGTCTTTCACACTGAGACAAAAGGACAAGAAGAGGGTGAGGAGGAGGGGGGGGGGGGGCAGGGGGGCTCTCTGTCATCAGCAGTCATATGGCTGAATATGCATCCGTGTGTTGTGTGGACCTCTTCTCAATCCATCTATCCATTTTCTTTTTGGCTCTTGTTTCCCCTCTCAGTATCCTCATATGTCACTGTATGCTGTTGCTTAGTTTTCAAAAGATAATTAACTACTTAATGGTCTCCTCAAGCAAATGGATTTTTCTGAGCCATAAATACATAGATCGCTACCAACATCACCATTGTGTTCCTCTTTCTATGGATCTTTCTCTTCCCAGATTAACTATTCAGTTCGTCATGCGACACTAATATGGCTATAATAACTGTCAAATCCAGTGGCCATCCATCTAGAAAAAAAATAAGAAAAAAAGCTGAACTAATATCTTCACTTACTCCTCTTCTTTTATCAAACCCATTTTTCACTCATCCACTTTGGCGCTCCTTCTACCCCCCCCCCCCTCTTTCCCTGTATTCGTTCTCTTATAATGCACACTATAATTTTCTCCTCCATTCCCCTCTGTCAATGGTTCTACCTCTTCTTCCCTCACACTGTCATTTACTCTCCCATATCATACCCATGTTCTGTCTCTCTCTCTCCATCAGCGACTCCCCCTGGGCTCTGAGCGGACCGTGTTCCCCCCTGTGAGTGAGAGCGCCGAGAGAGCGTGAAATATTGATGGTCCCATGCGAAGGCCACCTCCAGCGCACTGTGCAGGGGGTATACTGTACGGGCCAGGGCTGCAGTCAGGTAGAGTGGAGAGTGGCTGAACTTTAGCAAAGGGAGGTCGGGCATGCCACGGCAGATGGAAGCGAGGTGGGGTGAAACACATGAAAAAAAAATGTTGAGTGTGTGTGTGTGTGTGCAAAAAGCCATGTTATCCCAGCTGGCTTCTTCACATGCGTCCGGTGATATCTTTCCAGGTGATTCTGGAGCCTCAACCATGGCAGACGCGTGTAAACGGAATGAATGGACTCCTAAGCTCTACTTTTTTTCCATTTAGCGTTCCACCACAACATCCAAGCCTAGCCCTCAACACAAGCCTTGCTTTAGTTTGCTTGTTCACGCACCCCTCCCCCTTTTACTGCTCTTCCTTTCTGTTGTTGTCTAACCATCTTCTGCAATCTCTCTTGACATCTCCATACCCCCCCAAAACCAAACCCCTTGTTTTGCCCCCTTCGAATGTTCTGCTCATTAGGCACACACTCTTTCCTTTCTATCTACTGTATTTCCTATGTTCCTTCCTCCTTCCTCCCTGGGTGACTTTCTCTGTCTGGTGAAGGTGACCTTGCCAATGGAGGGCCCCCAGAAGGATTGCCATGGAGACAACATCCAGCTAGGGGGATGCTTGTGGAGAGGGAGGAGAAAAAGGGGGGAGTAGGGTACAAAGAAAAGACCGTATGGAATGAGAGAGAGAGAGCAATGGTGTGAAGGCTGATTTACCACAGAGCTTATTTTCTGCAGCTCCTGATTCATGGTCCCATCCCTCTGGTCTAGATTACTGTAATATTACCTCCCTCTATATTTATCTCTCTCTCTCTCTCTCTCTCTTTCTACGTCTTGGCCTGAGTCTTTCTTGAACCTATAGGGCAAACATAAATAGCTGCCCAGTTGAAGAAATAATAACATTAAATGCAAAGTGGAGCATTGTATTTTCTTAAGTCCGTTTTGGTTTCAGAGGATCTGGAAGTCTTATTTGCACCGTGAAATATGGCTCCTCTTAATATATGGGAAGCACTTACTTTGGTCAAGGTAGATCTGTTATCCTTACAATGGAAATAAAGCAAGGTTTTTAAAGTTTTCTTAAACAATGTGCATATAAATAATTATATAAACAACTCAGCAGTAGTGTGTCCATTGACTTTTCATTTAAGTTAACAAGGTCATATTCCGTGTCCTTTAAAATGTTGGTTTGTAGGGAAGAAAATATATTTTTCATGGTTTTGGGGCCCCAGTTTGACTAGACACTCCAAAAGTATAAGAAAAAACAACCCTTACAATTGTTGTCCACCTCTACCTTTCTGGAAGCCTGTGTTCAAAAACCCCAGTCAGACCCCATGTGACGTCATAAGGGGAGAAGACGCGCCCACTCATTGCCAGACTAGCTTAGCAATACATCCACTTGTGATAAGCACACCCTGCTGTATAAAAAAAGGTTTTTTTTACTCTACACCATAAAAATTGTTTTTAGTAGAAACCCAAATTAGAATTTCGAACCTGAAAATGAGCATAATCTGACATTTAAGACTTGATGTTTTAGAAATGTGTTTGAATCCTCAATATCACCCTTTTCTGAGACCTTTTCCTGCATTGGAAAATAATGTCGTCAAATTGTGTAATTCACAATTGTCACACGGGGAGACTAACAGTCCTGTGCTTCCATGTCACTTTGTGTCCAGAGATAATTAGGAAGGACGGCTGAACATTTTTATAACTGAAGCGATTTGGATTAATATGAAAAAAAAACATAATTTCTCAACAAGCTAATTCATTCGCCTTCAGTTGGGAAAAGCAATCAGTACCGCAATGCATCGCTCTTAAAGCCGTAGGCATATACATCCACAGCTGCCTGTCAGAATTGGGGCATTGACTTTAAACTAAAATGTGGATGTGTGACATAGCACCATAAAAATGTCAAATAAATAGTTTTCATTCATTCATTTTTGAACTGGATTCAAGAGGACCACAGTCAGGGGTTTGATCTGTGTCAAGGCTTTCTGCACAGTGTCTCTCTCAGTTTATCACACACTGAAGTGCATACATCTGCATCTTGTGTGCACCACTGCAGTGTATAATTAACATGGATGGGACCACACTGACAGTCCCACACCACAACTCTGTGTCTTTTATTCATAGTAGTGACTGGGAAGTGAAAACAACTCTCTGTGGTAGCACTGGCTCTGCATACATCAAGTCCAAATATAAAGGTCTGTAATAATAAACAATATATATAGAATACAAAGGGATAGGCAAACAGATCCTGAAACAAAGTGGTACATTAACTTTTAACAAACTATTTAAGTGAAGACCTGCAGTGGCTGTCTCTTTAATTTACCCTTGTTTACTCAATCAACTCCAGTGGGAAATATTATGCTGTCTAGCTGCTAAATCCTCTAGCACCAGCTACATGCAATCGTTTGTTGCTCTGAATGAAGTATGCACTATGTCTCTCCGCTTGTTTATTTTAAAAAGCTGAGACAGTAGAGTAAAAACAGTAAAGTTGCATACCGACAGTACATCCAAACAAATTGGCTGAAAGATGCTAAACCACTCCATAAAGCTGAGGGGTAATATACAGACAGATGATTCTCCATTCACATTCGATGGAGTAATTTGATCCAAAGTCAATACAAACACATTGATTAATGCAGCTTCAAATCATACTTTTACATTTTGAGTATGTAATTGTCTGCAAGGTTGATTACCAAGTTTATATGGTTTCCCTAATTGAATTTGCAGTGCAAAACAGAGTAGTCATCCTATTCTATGCAGCTAGCAGACAGAGGGTGGCTTTATATGCCAAGAATAACTTATTGCGTGAGTTTGTGTGCACGCACTGTGTACGCAGTCTAAGGGTTTGAGGGCTTACTTGTGTCTGTGTGTGAGCGCATGAAGATTCTCAAAAATGGCCGGCCTGTGCCAAAGCTGAATGGGAGCAGTGTGGCAGAAACAAAATGTGTTTTCTAACGGCTTACTGTGGAGGACGAGATGGATGGGAGCAACTCTGTATCTGTGCCCAGTCATTGAAGGAGAGATTTATAAGGCACTTGAAAGACAGGAAGAAGGACATAGAGAGAGAGAGAGAGAGAGAGAGAGAGAGAGAGAGAGAGAGAGAAGGTAGCCCTCCCACGGCAATACTACAAATGAATTTTCATCCTCACAATCAAGGTATAAGAGTAAGGTCCTTACAGTATGCAATTAAATTTCTAATGAGTCTAGTTAAAATTCAGAGGAGCAAAATGTGATTAGTGTGAATGTGGTCTGTTGGTAACCCCCCCCACACCCATGTGTGTGTTGTGTGTATTTGTTATGCAAGAAGGGTTGTTTGAACTGCACAACACAAGACAAAACTTCCAGTAAATGTAAATTAATGGCCGATAAGACTAATTTAAGGATTTAATTAGAGGCAGGATGAATGAAGGATAAATGCAATCGTTTCCCATTTATAATTGAAACAAGAATCCTACTCTTTGTGTTCAAAAACTACAAATAGCAGCGTGTCCTTTTATATGCACAACTCAAGCATAGTGTACATGTCTACCCTGTTACTGTGTACGAGTTTGAAAAAAACTAAACAAAACAAAAAAACACAATTATATTTTACTCCTCAATTAATGCACACACAAAGTTACCAAACCTTGTTTTGAGCTGTTTTGACTTAAGGCACATGAATATTTTGCCAAGTTTGTTGCGGAGGTGTAAACTATGCCAACACATAGCAAACTAAATTAGCATGAAGAGCACAAATCTGGGCCGGGGGCAGACTGAATAATAATTACATGGAATTAGCTGCACAGACTCTTACTGTTTGAATATGTTAACCTCAGGATATTAGGCTCTCTCTCTCTATGTGGTGTACCTGCACAGGCTTCAACATGAAAACTCTCATCTCAGCAATCCACCTCACCCTTCTGTCACTTCATATTTCTGCTGTGTTAAGTCATCCCACACACACACACACACACACACACGTGCACGTGCACGAGCACACACACACACACACACACACACACACACACACACACACACACACACACACACACACACACACACACACACACACACACACACACACACACACTAAATATTTAAAATCTAACATGCTGAGTTATGTCATAAAAATTGCTCACCTTCGAGATGGATCAGTTAAAGTCGTTGGAGCTAGAAACATCTTAAGAAAATAGGACAAACACACCAGGATTTAAACCATAACAATACGTCTCCAAATGAGGTCAGAACTTGGTGGACAAACTGAGGTCAAGTGACAGGCTTAGAACAGCAGTAGAAGGTCATTCCAGTGAGCTGAATGAGTCTCAGTGTGACCTCTCGCTGACCTCTGGGCTCAGATTAGGTTCTGGTTAACCCGAGTAGAGTTTTGGCTAGTGAAAGGCTACAGCTGGTATTCTGCATTAGCGCACACATGAGCATGAACGGATTTGGCGGTAGCCAAGAGACATCACAGCAGCAAAGCATGGAAGTTTAATTAAATTAATTGAGAATAAATAAATGTGCTTTTTCCTACGAAGAATGCACCAACACTAAATATATTGCTAATGATTAATAAAAGTGTTGTTAAATAGTCTTTTTGTAGATGTCCCTATGCATATGTTTTATTTGAAGGGCAGCTGGTAATTGAATGTTTTGAAAATGAATGCACCTGACCTGTTGGACTATAGAATTAGTCATGTGTTTCCTGTGCACGTCCAGACATTTGAACAAAACACACAGCTAGCTCCACCACCAGCACCACACATAAGAACAGCAGCAAGATCCCTCCACTCAGATAGAATTCCCTGTGCCCCGAACTTGAAGCTAGTGATAGCAGTGACGACGCACACCATGCACCTGGACCAGTCACAGAAGGGCATAATACTCATATGGCAAACTCTCTGTATACGCACATTAGTTGACAAAAGGAGGGAGAATGAGGTCAGGCTTATTAGACAAATGGATTTGGGTGCACTAAAAGCATTTTGAATAAAAATGTCCTTGCTATTTTTAGCATCTTAAAAATATATTGGATATGCTTGATATTTTCAAATGTTCCAGTGCAGGAGATTATAGAAAGAGTTACAAAGATGTCTGATATTTACCCAGCAGAGGATAAATCGCCTAAGAACACGGTAACAAAAATACAACAAACACTCACTTTTATCGGTCATACTCAGATCTGCAGCCAAGCACTTTGCACGTTCATGGTCACTGAGGCGGAGGTGCTTTTGTCACAGAGACAAAACACACAAGTCTCAAAGGAATTTTGGAAAGGCCAGAAGATTTAAAGTTGTGATATTATGGCATTGCCGCTAATGGATTGGATTAAACCTTGAGAATTACAGCGTTATTATTTGATTTTACATATTACAAAACAAATCCTGTGCGATGGAGCTGAATATGGCGATCTAATACAATGTGAGATAATCTAATACATGTGATTCATGCAAATGTATTCATTATCTATAAGTGTGTGTATATCTGTGCATATAAGCACTCATTCCAATAAGCCAGGGGTGTCCAAACTACGGCCCGCCAACCCGCGGCCTGCTTTTTATTGGCCCGCGGCCGATTTTCAAAATATAATGTAATATGGCCCTTTTAATTTTTTTTTTTTATTTTAATTTTTTTTTAAATACATGTGTCCTTCTTCAATAGCTTCTAATTCATCTAACACAGTGTCTCCAAATAATTTTTTCATACAAAATTCTTCAGATTAAGCCTCTTAATTTTCCTCTCAAAGTAAACCAGATTCATGCATTTCACTTTAAAAAGTTAAACAAAATAACCCGGGAATCCCCTAGGAGGGTCGGGATCTCGGCTGGCTACTATTTTCACCCAGCTGGAATGGAGGCAATAGCAGAAAACACTGGGTGTCTGAATGGTATTTAACAATAGTCAATGATTTGGTCAGCCCTAACATTGTAGAGGGGCCCCCCTAATAAAATTCTGCTTAAGGCATTTTTCTGTATGTGGCCCTCAGTGAAAAAAGTTTGGACACCCCTGCAATAAGCCATTATTCCAACATCCAGACACGGTTATTATTGTTTGTACCACACATTTTAATAAGGGACAATTTCTACCGTTCAGTGTGCAGCGTCAGTGCTGCAAGTGAAGTGAGCTATTGGCTTCCAGCAGGGGTTGAACGAACGCCGGAAGGATTAACCGCCAATCCTTCTTAAATCTGCCCTCATCGTAGAAAAAAAATAACGTGACACAAGCTCTTACAGGGGGATACTGTTGATGCAGCTCAAACATTTAGAATAAAATACCAACAGGCCCTTGTCAGGACCCAGTCAATATCCACGGCCTTACATTACCAGCTATAGCTCTACCCTAGGGTTCAAATATCACAGACTGTCACAGCAGTTTGGCAATTCTGTGGCCCGATGTCACGCAGAGAAGATGGTTGCTTCCTCTTTGAGTGTGTGACTTTTTATTCTCCAGAAACGATTCTTCCTTTTGATAATATTTAAACAAGAGCAAATGGATGAACCGAAGTAGATCAACAAGACATGAGAAAATAAAGGGGCTAAAAAGTAGAGGGGGGGGGGGTCTCAATCAAGCATCTTGCAGTGCTTTGCTTTTTCTACTTATTTAGTTAAGACGTCCCCTGTTGTGGCAGTGTGTGCCTGTTAATATTGTTATGTGGGCAATCTAGTGCTTGTTACCCCGCAGAGCAAAAAAAACGTTTTTGGTGGCATGAGTCACATCCGTGTTAACTGTTTTATTCTCTAAAGCAACTGTGACTGCTGGGATAAACCTATTGCCATTTTCAAATGCTAGAGCGATGGAGCTGAATAAGTGGAAGATAGACTGCTGAATCATTCATTTCCGATCCTTCTTTGAAATGAAATTGGAAGGAAAATTCACACAAATCAAGCCCAATGTAAAAATCAACAGTTTGTTTATGCAACACTTCATTGTTTTGGTCTTGCTATGAGTCATTAGTGATGAAATCCAGTCTTGTTAAACCATTACTACACCCACATGTTCAACTCCTTGCCCAAGGCTGAGTGGAGCTAGAGCATGGCGTGGAGAAGAAATATGATGGGTCTTTGTATTGTTGGACACCCAAGGACATGGGTCCAGGTTATAGGTCACAAAAAGGACAGAGACAGAGGGATGATGGGGCAGAGAAAGAGAAAGAGAGGAGAGGGTGAGGAGGAGAGAGAGTGCAGAGGGAACAAAGGAGGAATAAAGCAATAGCCCTAATAGAGAAGATGAACCCGGAGCATCCTGATATGAGCTTGGTCAGAGCAGAGAATGGGATTTCAACAAATCCAATCTTTCAACTTTGAAATAATCCACATTTGATACCTTTCTATCCGCTAAATTGAGGACAGACTGTGCTTAAGCTCAAAAGCCTAGACGATTGCAAGGACACTTGTAAACATGGTCACAACATGGTGCAAGTGCACACACAAATGCACACACACTAGACTGACTGTCCATTGCCAGAAAGGGACCAGTTCACCTTCTATTTTCTCTGCCTATCAAAACCTTCGTTCTGTTCAGCGCAGTAGATTAACTGGAGAACAGCTTCCTCTTCATGTCAATTTTACAGCAGTAGCGTTGAAATAGCCTGGCTATTTCCAGTCCCAATGTGTATGTGTGTGCACGTCCGTATGTGTGAATGCAGTGACCATATGTGGCGATTTCCCCTGTCGAGACGGCCAAGACAGCAGCCCACTGCGTACCGCACATCTCCTCTCCTCTCCTCTCCTCTCCTCTCCTCTCCTCTCCTCTCCTCTCATCAGAGCAACAGTCCCTATCCCACTGACAGCACTAACAATTAGGTCAGCAGTTGGCCTATTTAAAGCATGAGGAACTCAGGGCCTAAATTTGCTCTGTCACTTAAGAACATCAAAGACTGTGGCAAATCATACAGAGACAAGTGCAAAAAGCTTTAGACACAAAGGCATCAACATAGGCCTTGTTTTTGAGGAGGTACATGCATGACAAGGCTCACCTTCTGTTGTGCTTTCTGAAGAGGTCGAGTGAGGTGTTGCATCAAATATGCATTGGCTCATGTGGCCAGATAACAGCCCCACACACACACAAGTGCAGAGTGTACTGCCGGTGTGAAGGTCAACCTTCTCTCACAGCATTTTTGACTCAAAAACAGTGGGGGTCCAAATGGCTCAGCTGAATAAGTCACATGTATTTACTTACAATGTCACGGATGGTGAATTCTGCTCATGACCTTGGTCACCTGTGACCTGGGAGATCTCAAATAAGTGTCAGGATTGACTGAATCACTAGGCCTATAGCAGAGTAGATGATTATCACCACACTTCATTCATTTTAAAACAGCGGGGTGACCTAATGTTTCAAAGCTGTCCTAAACATTACCATTTTGAGCGCTGCAAGGCTCCACACAAATATATACTGTATATAAATATATATATAAATATATATCCACACACAAGTGTCTGTGTGTTAAATGGGCTCCAAGGAACTTTCAGTTTGTGTTAACTCTTGCAACCCCCTTTGGACAAAAACAGCATTCTTTGAACTGATGGTCTCGTTTGCTGTTACATGTAATTTATGATCGTTAAGACTGAAAAGTTAAATGCACTGATTCACTTAAACTATGTAAGAAACTTCCAATAATCTACACTTAAAAGCAACTTCATTATACTTTATTAAGCTGTTATAGTGACCATCCATCAGTCTAATGGCATCATTTAAATGAGCTTATAAATTCAGTGCACCACATTGTATTTGCATGGCTCCCTTTATGGACTCAGTGGGATGAACTTATTGGTCATTATCCTGCTGCTGGGCACTTAGAAATAATGCAGTCAGGCTACAATGTAACATTTTATTCCCACATTACACGCAGTTCTTCACAGTATTACAACCTTGTACACGGCATACAATAACTCGGGTCAGTGCAGTTTCTATACAGACAAAGACTGCAGATCAAGGCAACAGACAAGGACTGCTGCAGAGGCATTCACTTTAGGATGCCTGCTCGTCACCACAGGACAAGGGAGATAAATGTCTGTCGGTACAAGACAGCCTCGAGGCAATAATTCCCATCCTGTTACAGGTAGCACTCTCGGAACAGCACTCCACTGAGCAAGCACAGGTGCTTTGAGATTCTCTTTGCCACTAAATCCATCAACAAACTACTCTATTCTATCCAAAAGAATAACATTGTTTGTCAAATACTTGATGATATACCTGATACATGGGAAAAATGAATTCCTCGTCAGCTGTAATTAGGAAAACGTTGGCTAACGCGCGGAACTAAGTTGACCAACTTGGTAAGAGGTTATCTGTGCTAAACATTAGCATGTTAGCATCCAGACATGAGAAACAATCTCAAAAGCACTGCTGTGTCTAAATAGAGCCTCATACAGCCACTACCACGGCTCCAGACTCCTGTTGAGCGGAAAGGGATACAAAGAAGAAGAAGAAAAAACTCACACACACACCAGTGACACAAAAACACAAATCACTGTGTACACACAGTCCACACGCACACACACACATGACACCCTCAAGGCAAGGAGCTCAGTCGATTCAAGCTGTTATTCACACTAAAAGCTGTAGTGGACCCAGTGTTGCTCCCCTTTCTGAAATGAATTGATTCACCACACTTACAGTATGTTATGTTTAGCAGCATTCCCCCCCAACCAATCTCCCCCCAGTTTTTTTTGTTAGCCTGTCACAGTCAAGAGAATAATGTTAGCCGCCATTGATGAAACGCGGGCCATGACTGGCGCCTAGACAAACATAGACCACCAGTCAAGCAGAGACACGCTCACAGTCGCAAGCACTACATATTACTGCATTATTCCTGACCCCTTTTAAGTGCATTGGTGATGGGTAAAACGCAGAATGATTCAGCCTAAGCACACAGAGCATTTATAAAGATTACAAACCTTTGACCCAAAAGCCATTTGTCTGTTTTTATTTCATTTAATAAACAAATGCTCATATTCAAGCATGATTTTTTTTTCTGAATAATCTGCCCTGTAATGGCATTAACTTACATGGGCCAAGTGGGCTGTATGCAGCTGGTATGCCTCAAGCCCACACATACAATGAGCACAGGAGAAAATCAGGTCATCATGGGCAAATAATAATGAGGTTACTTGAATTATATGACTTAACAGAATAGGCGGATATGACGTTAATATTGTTGAAAATGACTGGCAGTTGTGTAGAAGGAATGAAAGTATTTAACCAGAATTATTCATTCTCTTTAAACAGGCCTCTGTCGGAGTGATCTACAGGGCCTGTTTAATATTACAGCTCCCAGGGTGCAGTGTTACTGTCACCACAAAGCATAGCACATTGATCATGCAGCACTTAAAAGGTGAATGTACAGTAGGGATGTTTTCTTCTCCTTTGTATTTAATGTATACATTTGCTTGTGTCTCATTGAAATACATAAACAACAACTGAAGTAAAAAGGTTTGGAGGGAAATTTTTGATTTGTGTGTAGATGCTGTGATCCATGTGGATTTTGTAACATCTGAGAGATGATGTATGACCGACTGACAATACAAATAAAAGTGTGTGTGGCGAGGGGATCGGGGGATAGTGACAATTGTGCCATAAATTATTCCTGGTAAGCATTCCAACTGTTCTGCAAAGAACGCACATAAAATAGTTGCTTGTCTTGTATAAAAGTGTGATGAAGATATGATACAATCTGTTGATAATTTGATGTTTTTATCACTTGGATATTTGACTTTTTTACCAAGTATATTATCACGCCATCTTGGCTGTCAAAAGTGTCCGGAAAATGACAGTCATCAAAAACCATTGGATAACATATTGCATATTGACATTTATCAAAACGATCCATTGCCTCCTTATACCTGTATTGCACCTGCTCAGTAATTGCAGTGTTTTGTCAACCTGTATTACACTTTTATTGACTGACTCGTTGCAGAGGGTTGTCAATTCAAACTCTAATACAGTTGTACAGAAACCACATGGAGTTGAGACTGTGAGTGACAACTAGAAAAAAATTTAAAAGAAATACAAGGTAAGGGACACGATTATCTGCCTCCTTGTCAGTTAGACTTAATGTTACGGTCAGGTGCTCATTACCGTTGAGAATCCTCTTATATGAATAATTTCCTCTCCTGCCACAGTGCAGAATGCAGCAGCCACTACACACAGCTCTCGCTATGGCATCAGTTCAATAGTTTATCCATTTTTAGAATCCACTGGCTGATCTCAGTGACATTTATCCTCCGGTTGTACATCTGGCCTCTTGCACTGCCACTGTTGTGAGCCTTGAGCCAACATTGGTCAAGGAATGCTTAGTGCTTCCACGAATAGGCTCCATAAATAGCATCAAACATATCAACATCAATGTAGATGTATTGTTTCTTTTAGGCAGTATATTTATGAATATGTTCTATTTTCCATTCTGCTTAAAGGAGAAGTAAGTGATATGGTCCTTTTACCTAACTTCCTGTCAGTGTCTGCAGTTAGCAATCCCCTCCCTCGTCCCTACGTCACCTCCACATGAACACACAGCCATCTTCATCAGATAGTGCTGCGATGGAGAGCAGCGAATCATCGTTCACGGGCACAGAGACCCGCCCCTTAATAGCTCTCTGTCTCCTGATTGGATAGCGAGCGGGAAACTCAAAATTTTATCTGGCAATTACTTCAAAGCTGAATGACATGGGAGACCTGTGTTACGAACTGTGCATACTGTTTAAGTGATTGCTGTATGAATGTAGAGTGATTTAACACTTATATTAACACAAAATATCACTTACTTCTCCTTTAAGCAGTTTAATTTTTCAAATGGTACAACCAGCAGTATATCGAGATCATCGCAACAGAAATGGCAAAGAGGCACCAGTAATGTTTCGTATCAGGAAAGGATTTCTCCTATAAGAAAATGTGTATTGCTTCTCTGGACAGTAATCTGAAAGTATTGTGATATACAGTATTATTATGTTTTATCCTCATTGCTTGCGGGTTAAACATGATAAATGCTGCAGGCCTCCCCTCCTTCACAGCTTCTCAAGTGCACCGACAAGTTGTCAATGACTCAGCCTGACGAGAGCGGGCGAGGAAGGTTAGCATGAATTAGCTCTCTGTCGCTAAGCTACTGTGACGATGCAAAAAAAAAAGAAAGATGATATAATTAGCTGTACTCTCCCCAGATAAGCAAAGGTCTCCTCAGGGCACTTAATCAAGACCTGCTTACGATTTGACTGACATACAGTAGTAACCCTGTTAATATTCTGACTGGATAAACACTTGCTGATGCAAGGCTAATGTTAAAAACAAAGAGTTTAACTTTTACTGGATGGTTGGAAGGCTAATTTACTGAGAAGGTACACAACTTCATAAGATAGTTTTCTATTAAAGGCAGCAGTAGTATTTCCTTATATAATTATCAGTTTCATGGAGAGCATTCAAACATACATTGATCATTTATTAACAAAGGATAAAAAAGCATTACCATCAGCCAGGCTTATATATTTGCTGATCTCATGGGAATGGTACGGGTGCGAGTGCGTACAGAAAAGCAAACAAGACCTTGATTGACAATGGCAAATAACTATACGTTGGAGGATGAGAACCAGACATCGGTTTGGTATGGAAACAAGCTCTGTTTGTAGTTCCAGATCAAAGGCATGGCCTTAATATATAGATTTATTAATACACCACATGAGGTATATGCAAGTGTCTCCTGAGCATTGCTCATTTGTTAGTCTGGAGCTGGCATCCTGGCAGTGAACCTGTCGGTCTATTTATCTCCACTATTCTCTTTTCCCGCTTCTTCTCACTGTGATATTCTTTATGAGTCACCGCCAGCAGAGGACTCCAGTAATAACTCCAAAACAAGTCATATCCAAAGCCATGGCAAGTTTTATATTTCTATTTCATTTGAATGGCAAACACAGGGCTTCTAAAATGTGAAGATGAATTCAAATATCTTAATATCATATAATTCAAACTATGTGTGGCTATAGCAGAAAATAACACATTCCAGCATACATGCAGTGTGGATGCATGCAGCTGAATACCGTATGCCTCAGATCTACGCAAATAACCTAACCAATCTTTATCAAATGGACAGACCATCTCCGTTTAAAAAGAACGATCGTTCAAATGAGATTGAGGAAATGAGATAATAAATCACTCAGTAGGTGCACAAAGTAATGAACACCAGAAAGGAAGGCCGGGGTCTGCATAAAAGCAACAGTCGTCCATTAGTTATGTCTTGGTGTAACAGCAAGCAGCAGAGCGCGAACATAATCAGCGCAATGTCAGGCAATTAGTGAGGGGAACCACTCTTCAGTCTTTTAGGTACCATTCATTTTTGCCAGACTGTGTTATTTCCCCTGTGGTGAAAACTGTATCAGTTAATAAACAATTAGTGCCCGCTGTAACAGCGCAATTATTTATCTTGGAATACCTCAGCCCGCACTGTATTTTGTTGTTTAGTAATAATCTGTGGCATTTTCGTATACATTAGCTACAGTTTTGCTTATGCCTAATGTTATACACAATATGTATTTATGTCAATATGTCTTAGCTGTTTTAAACACAGATGAACAGGTGTATCTTCTTCCACTAGGAAGTATTGTGGGCATCTCTTCCCTGTTTTAAACAGTATTATCTATCTTATGTATTGGAATCCTAACATATGGTCTGATAATTAGTGATTCAGTCTCATTTTGGACTTAATGACTATACAGCGTTGGCATTACATTCAAATGATTTAATATAGCGTACAAACAGTATCAATTATTATTGCGAACTGATCTCAGACACACATGCACTGTGTGAAAAAGACAGATGAAAAGAGGGAGAGTGGTTATTTCTTTGGGCATTGAAGAGCAATAAGATAGCTATTAAAAAGTGTTTTAAAGCAGTTAGCACATCACTGGGGGATGTTTAGGTCAAGCCCCAATTAATCTGAGCACAGCCCACGTTTTGTTTTAGTGTACTGTATGTGAAGGCCAAATGGTGCAGTGTGTGGTGTTTGTCTTATGTTTAAGATGAGTAATACAATCAATGCCTACTGTGCTTGTGTGAAGAACTTGAGTGCAATTATACTTGTACAGCTGCATTGTGATGGATTTTGATCATTGTTTCGATAAGAGTTAATTTTTCCTCATCGTATTGGACCCTGTCGTTACATCTTAGAAATTGTCATTGATCACAACATGTCATTGGTTCAAAACATGTTCCCCATTTATATTGAGGGATTTTTTAAATATACAGATATCAATAGTAAAATTGACAAACGCAAACAACATTTTCGTTCTGTAACTGCTCTGTCTGTAGCCCCCGCATGTTTCAAGAGGTCTACCAATGTCTCTATCCCTTGAAAATAACACATCCATATGTATGCCCAGCTACTGCCAAGTAGCACCAACCTCTATTATATCATAACAAAAATGCTTCAAGTGGTTATTCAAATCATTCATACCCTTCTCCTTCACTGACTCTCTGGCTGAATTGGCATAAAGGCCAAACAGATCAACAGACGACACCATAGCCCTTACCCTCCACACTGCCCTCTCCCAACTGGACCAGAGGAACACACATGTGAGGGATGCTGTTCATTGACTTCAGTTCAGCATTCAACGAGCTCAGAGACCTATAGGGCTCAACACTGCCATGTGTGACTGGATACTGAACTGGCTAATGGGCGATGGAATAGGCATCACCACTTCCTCCACCCTGACTCTCAACACCGGCGCCCCTCAGGGCTGCGTGCTCAGCCCACTCCTGTGCTCCCTGTTCACACACCAATGCATGACCACCCACGACTCAAGACGGTACCAAAGCATCTGGTCAAGCTTCCAACAGGCTCAAGGACTAGCCATGAGACTGTTGTACCCTGGAGCTTTCAAGATCATCACAAAGTCACCTTACACACATTGCACTGGTACACAGTACACTTTTGCCACATCATTCTATATGCCACAGTATATCCTATTCTACAGTATTCTGTTTTCTATTCTATTCTATTTTATTTCATTCACATTTTTTTTTAAACTCCGCACCGGTGATATCTGAACGCCAGAGGCATTATGTTTTTGTGTTGTCTGTCAGTCTGGGACAAGTTTGCCCAAATATCAACCGACTCAAGGATACAACTGTTTACATTTTTGAGGTCAGAGGTCAAGGTTACTGTATTGTGAATACTGTGAGCACAATGTTTCAAGAATGCGTTTTTTTAGCACAAACTTACACTTGGACTCGAGGATGGACTGATTCGATTTTGGAGGTCAAAGGGTAAAACATTTGTAATTTATCAATCAGACAAGTTCTCCCCCTGCACTGCACAGCCAACACAGATGCAGCCATTGTGCAATAGTCACAAACAGTATCTAAGTGAAGCTATTTATCTCAACACAATGTCTGCGTGTGTGAGTGTGTGTGGAAGAGAGAGGGGGAGATGATTACCAGAGCATTGAGAGTATATTCAACAAGTAAATTGAACACAGAGGTGGGCCTCCTCGCTGCGTGTTCGTGCTTGTGTCCTCTAATTTAATTTTTTCACTAGACGGTATGACTCTAGCGGGTGGGCCTTGCATCTCAATGAGGCTCTATTGGATGGGGAAGTGGTCTCACTACCAATAAAGAACAATTCTCTCATGCTATTAGGAAGCTGGCAGGAGAGTAGATGGGCAGCTGTGGCAAATGTTATCTGGGTAAAGTGTGTTTGGCAATTTTCTTCAAGGAAGGACCAAGGAGTGTCAGTGTTTCTAAACGGTGTTTTCTAAATGTCCTCATCTAACTATTGGCAAGGAAGACACACCACATTCCATGCTGTGGGCCTCACAGGGACCTTTTCTCTCTGCCAGGCTCTCAGGTCTATGCAACGACCATTATGATTGAGCAGCTGACAGCTTGACCTCTCCTCACCGAGACGCATCCTTTGACTGCGGCCATTTTCTCACCATTATGTTTAGTAGCAATGGGCCTGTGCCCGCGGGTGACAGGGGGGGAGGCTAGTTGCTGAGGCTATCATTCATAGCAAAGAGTAGGAAAGGATTAAGGCCACTGAGAAAGAGCAGGAGAGAGGGGGTTCTGCATCTTAATGCAGGCCTGAGTGTGGAACAGCCTTGTTATGAGAACGCTCTGTGGAGAGATGCAGCGGCTGGGTGGGTTGGTAGGTGGCAAGTGAGTATGTGTGTGTACGTGTGTGTACGACGTGTGTGTGTGTGTGTGTGTGTGTGTTTGCGTGTGTGTGTTTGAAGGGTTGTGTGGAGGGTGTGGGGATTCAAAATGAGTAAAAAAATCAGGATAAGGGAAGAAGACAGATATAGAGAGTGAATGCTCAGTCTTTTTTATTTCATTTTATAGAATGACATGACAAATAGAGATTGTTAGATGTCCCCTTGCTATGTCATGCTTTTATGTTTTAATTTGACTATTGCTGCATTGATAACAGATTTTGGCACCAAGAGAAAATGATTTTGTTCTAATAACAGTGATACCATTTAATTTTCTCATCATATCTCTGTCAGAGTTTGAGCACATGCATTTCTCCATGCTCCATGTATCATCTTTTTGACTCCCAATACATCTGCTTTAGACAGCATTTCAATCTAAAAATCATCAGTCAATATTTAGGAAAGACAAGAGCACAGCGTTGTGAAACAGAAAAATCTGATGTATTTTCAACTTCATTGGAACGGTTTATGGTGTGTGAAAAGAGGGGCGAGGAAGATGACTCCATAATTCAAGGAGTTTGCATGTATTGTTATGCGCTGGAACCATTTGGCTATTGGAGCATTTTTTGTCGTTGTTGATATCATTTGTTATATGAAACAAATATAGTCAAAGCCCAATAGTTGAATGAAATGTGTATGAAGTTGCAAAAGTAGCAGCTTCCCCAATCTTCCAGCCAATGAAAGCTAAAACCGTTCAAAACAAAATAGTGATGGCAATATGCTGTAAAAGACATGTTTAAAGTTGCATTAAGCTGAATAGACTAAGAAATCATTCAGACAGAGAAAAACTATTCTTAATACATTTCTTCTGTATCGATCGGAACAATCCACATCTGATACACAACACAGCATGGCTCTTGTGCCACACAAACATACATATGGTCTACAGGTGGTAGAGCGGGTCGGCCAATGATAGAAGGGTTGGCGGTTCGATCCCCGGCCTGCCACCTGTGTCATGGTTGTTGTGTCATTGGGCAAGACACTTCACCCACCTTGCCTTGTGTGAATGTCGATAGTTAGCCTGCTTTCAGTGTATGAATGTGTGTGTGAATGGTAATGTGTAAATGGGAGCAGGTCTCACTTGAAAAAGAGTCTCCGGTCTCAATGGGATTTACCTGTATAAATAAATAAAATGTCACACTCCATTGACCGGCTTCAGTCATGGCCGTTGCTGGTTGGTTACGGGCAATTAATCAGCTCAAAGAAAACACATCTTCTCTCTAGCTGAAAAAGAAATGTCTCCTGATGATCGACTCACACTGACAAATAATTGCTGTTGCAGAGTGCAGACAGGAATCGAATCCAAATGGCGATGTAACTCAAGCCTGTTCAATTATTCTGGGTAATTGGTCTGTTGACCGCTTTAGGCTATCTGATGGAGGGCGCTTGTTTACACAAAAAGTCTAAACCTACACTTCTAAATCATTTTTCTATTTGATTTGATTCTGGGTGTATGTTCCATCGGGTTATTACAGTGCTAACAGGGCACATTAGCATATTGCCTGCTGGTCCAATGACTTGACTGACACTAGACATTCAGGTTCAGCAAACAAGACACACCCACACGTAAACAACCGGCTTTGTGCTGCAGCTGGCATTGAAATGAAAACTTGAGAATCATTTTAATTTCTCCCAGGTATTGCTTTGTTGACATCAGGTGGGTGTTTTGCATATCTTTATATGGTCATTACCAACGTTTTTAAAAAAGTACATACATAATTATTCTTCAGGTTCCACAATTTAAAGCGTTGCTAAGAAAACATTGTGGAAAGCCACAATTTGAGGAATCTCGTCAGTGGGTACTTATTTGAAAGCACAACATGCATTTCAAACAGGCAGCGGATACACATTTGACCGATCAGTATGCAAACTTTGTACATAGTGTACCTTTTTTAACATGTCTGACCATGATCCTCATATGGTATTGAATAAGCTGACATTTCCATCTACTCATGGGGATTAGAGTACTGCGCATGTTAAACTAAACATGTGTCTTGTTCATAATTCAGATTTAAATACAGAATTATCCAAACCAGCTTCCATTATTTAATGACAGGGCAATGATGTACAGCATGTAGAAGGGTTTGGTGGTCAAGATTGACAGTGTTTTTATATTTGACCAAAGCTCATATACTGTCTTATGCCAACAGTCAAATGCCAATACTTTAACAATCTTCACCTTAATTGGTCCCTGTGTTTTAGTGGCGTAAACATAACCATATTTCCTAAATAGAAAATACCATACATCCATCAAAAAACACTGCCAGTGACTGTAACAATAACACTAATAATCCTTGACTTGTAGGTGCACACAACAGATTATTCTTGCAGTGTTAATGAGTGTTTGCCACACCGACCACAGTAACATTAAATGGTGTGTGCAGAATTACAACTGCCTCTGTTGTAAAGCTCCCCCTTGTCAGCGGGAACCTGTGCCAGCCCTAGTATCCCAGCGCAGCCCCGCTAGTAGCATGCCATTAGCTACAGCCAGGGCAGGTGAAAACATGGTTTGGCACCCATTCCTGAGCTTGTCGCCTCCAGGGAAGTGAGACGTAATGTTTAATTAGTATGTATAGTCTTAGGCTTGGACACATAGAGGAGGTTTTAATTGATGTCAAAAGCGTCTTGCTTGATATCAGCTATACTCACACCACACTGCTTTGATTTCGAGGGGGGGAAATGAAGTCTGGAGCGAGAAGGTTGCAATACCTTATTTCCGATAGAATCAGGTATAGTTTGTACTTATGACGGCCAGAATGTGAATGTCATACAGGTCCGATGCAAGTGAGAAATTTTAAGCAAAGAAAGACAAATATTTCTAAAATCACACCATTCTGTGACTGTAACATTCAGTAATCGGCAGATGAGGGTGTGTAAACCGTGCCACAGCTTAATTTAAATGACAAACATTGCTTTCATTCAGTGTCATTATCCGTCATGGCCATCACTCCATATTCTTAACAAATCACTGATAGGGAATTTGAGCCTTTGCGTAGCGTGACCCAGTTGACTGACGTTATTAAAAATAGATTATTTCTTGAGCTTACAATGATAAAGTTGGTTTGTTTACCAGAGTGCAATGAAACCGGCAAAAAAATCCTTGCCAAACAAAGAGCGAAGAAGGGGGGATAATTTGACATTTGCACTGTGTGAATTATTTAGTTTTGGCATTTCTGGTTATACCTGCCATCTTCTAAGGATATAAATAAACAAATGGGATGTCTTTTTTTTTGCACTCGTATCAAAACAGGCGAACTCATCCAAAACAACAGGTGACAAACACTGTTTATCAATGGGCGTGAAGCATTTTATTTTATTTTTTTCTAAAATGTTTTATTGAGAACCAGCCGGAAAAAGACACAGAGATATGAAATATCTGTCTTCTACTGCAGGCTCAGTTTCCAACTAGGGGAGGATGACGACATCGTATCTCTACAGTGAGGCAATTTAAATTTAGACTTCTGCAACTTTATCAGTGTCTGCAGCTTCACAGTCTCTTAGTACTTGATCATAGACATCCTTTTCATGTATTCACCCCAAAACTTCAGCATCGGTGACACACTTTTTGTCTTTAACCGTCTGTATAAGAAACCATATTTATAACTTATATTTTCTACAGTGACATAAGAGGCATGATGCACCATCATTTTAATTATGAAGAGGCCTTTTTTTCATTTTCCCATATTGCCTTCGTCTCTTCATTGATATGGTTTAATCTAACTACACCCCCCCCCCCCTGACTGAACAGTGGAATACACAACTCTGACTCTGCGGATATTTAATACAGGACAGCCCTATACATTATGGATGGCCCTCAGCAAATATACCTTCCTTCTGAAAAGTAAGCCAATGCGCTAATAGGGAAAATAGAAATGACCTGCCCTTGGAATACCGCCGGGGTTTAGGAGCTCTTCTCTTCTGGTGCTTTTTCATTCCGTCCATACAATACATCGCATTTAATGGAACCCACTTAAATAGACAGGTCACCACGCCCTAAGGTCAATGAGGTCATCTTGTACAGTAGAAAAAAAGAACTCTAGGATAGAAGGAGAGGTGGGTGCAAAGATCACAGGTTTTGTGGGCGGGTATGCTTTTTTGTGTGTGTATGTACATTTGTGTGTGTGTGTTTGTGTGTGTGTGTGTGTGTGTGTGTGTGTGTGTGTGTGTGTGTGTGTGTGTGTGTGTGTGCATGTGTGACGGAGACAAGCAGAGAGGGCAGAGTGCCACTGAGAGTGATGAGATGCGATGAGACACAGTTGGAGATAGTGCATACTAGCAGGAGGGAGAGAGAGAGAGGAAGAGTGTGTGGAAGTGGATGAGAGAGTCAGAGGACAAGAGAGGGAAGATGGACATAAATGGCTATGAGTTAGCATAGTCTACTATTATTTTGGGAAAGGGGGAGGGAGGTGGTTTCGCAATTGAAGCAAATTGAGGCCACTAACGCATCAGTTTTTCAGGTCACACAAAAAGCTGCGCTTAAAAGGGTAGCTGCTGGACCTAAATGCATTGCTATCTTTTGTTGGAATGAAAGACACTGCAACCCAGTGAAGGGGCCAAGCATGGAATAGTACATAGTGTGACTACAACTTGTCTCATGTCATCTACAGAGCCCCACTGGAGTTCATTTGATTCAACTGTTGGGAACAAGTACTATTGATTTTTCATGATCAGTATCCCTGACTGATTACAGCTATGCATCACTTAATGTTGCTGAGCTAGAAAAGCCGGATTTGTCAGTACTCGTTTAATGTTTTAAACAGTTTTTTCTAGTGTGTCTATATATTCCTGATATATTTTGTCCTGGTTAGCCTACACATCTCCTTTATCCTCCAAACTGTGTGCTGGCCCGGGCTCAGACACACTGCTGAGTGGACAGAGCTGTATGGGTGGGTGATTCACTTGAGTTTTAGGAGTAACTGACCTTGTAACTATAGGACTGGGAGTCTGAGCTTTAAATCTTCATCTCTTTCAGCGGGCTAAATGTAAGGATGCTCCAGTGGCAACATGGCGGCCATTTGTTATTTTCCACTTGAAAGACCCACCAAATCTTTAACTACACAATAATGTTGTTCATCCTCAATCCAACTCATGATGACATGTTCTTCTTGGCTGTTGTCTGTGCAACAAACAGAGAAAAGGGAAAAACGTAGCCTAGTTGGTTTGTAACATTTAAGAGTCTCGTTGCTTGAGTGTGTTCAGCCAATACAATGATGTTTATTAACACATTGGTGTGCCAATAGTGATGTTTCTATTTGTTTTGTGACACACCTGCTTTTAACTCGTTTGAACTATACTTCCCCCACTCTAAATGCTTTGTAATTTACATGCAAGCAGGGAACTACTCTTGCAGTCTGAGATCACCATGTTTTAACCCAATCTGACAAGTCACAATGACAGCTGGCCAATTCCACCCGAGACTCCAGCCCTCCATGACGCATTGCTTCACCTGTCAAATATGATGCTGAGAAATCCCGTGGGGGAGGAGCTGCATCATTTCAGACACACATCGCAACATCACACGGACAGATCGCCCACTGTTATTTTGTTTACCACGCAGACACCGGCGAGCGAGCACCGACGTCCGGCTTGAGTGCCTGTGAAAAATGTTCAAGAAATAGCCCACACACAGCCTGTGTGTCTTTTAAACCCGCAGAGGCGCGGTGTAAATACTGACTCCAAAACAGCGTTTGGATGAATGAGTCACCAATAACCACCCACTTTGAGCGAGGTATTCACTCCTGTGGAACATATTTTACTTAGCCTAATATCTATAAAACACACACACACACACACACACACACACACACACACACACACACACACACACACACACACACACACACACACACACACACACACACACACACACACACACACACACACACACACATTCAGTGGACGATTCGTAGGCTGCGAGACAGCAACAGCAACCGGCAATTCAACAGTTTCGCTCTCTGTGGAGAACGTTTTACCTTCGGGGGGTGAGAGCGCCTCTTGAAAATTGGTGGTGTCGACTTGGTTAGGATGTATCCGTGTTTTGCCCGTAACTTCCCGTGCAGATCATCTGTTTGTTCTGAAGACGTGTTGATTGAAAGGAATAAGAAGAACCAGAGAACACGAGAAAGCGTCACTTTGACAAACGGCGGCGGCGAGCTTTTCCGATGACAGCCGGTGTTTTGTCGCTCTATGTGTCCGATGAGTTCGTGTGTCTCCGGCGGGGAGTAAAGCGAGAGTCCCGGTCCACAGCGGTCTCCATTACCGAGCTTTATATAATATTCAATTCAGAGACGAAAGACAGACACATACACAGGCAGCAGGGCAGAGAGATGGGGAGGAGGACTGCCTCTGTCTGTCCGTCTGTCTGTCAGGCGAGCCGGGAGAGATACTGAGCTACTGCTGCAACGAACCAACAAAGTACGGAGAGAGTGAGAGTGAGAGAGAGAGAGAGAGAGAGAGAGAGAGCTAAAGAGAGCTAGAGAGAGAGAAAGAGGGAGAGCGAAATTGAGCGAGAGATAGAGAATAGTTGGCTACCAATCATTAATTTGGAGTATCCAAGTATATTTGTAAACGATGCTATTATGGCTCAGAGCTTTAACAATGTTTAGGGCCCCCACGCTACACATTATTTGTAGCCTACTTTTCATCAAAGCCAATCATTTTGCAAACTGCGGTATTTCTTTCTTTTTTATTTTAATGTTTATTTGACAGGGACAATACATACAACATTGCCACAAAAAATGGGAAAATGTGATGCATATAAGACGTCTAGCTTCAGCTAATTTGCAGTCTTTGTCTTTTGACTATTTTTGGCAGCCATAGGCTTCCATTCATTTCTGTTTGTATGAAAATCTTATTAAAATGACAGTGAATGGGCAAGTCTGAATCAAAGGGATTAATCAAAGATCAAAGATCTTAAATATCCCATAATGCAGCTCATAAAGCATTATTTCATTTAGACTGTCACTGCCTGGCAAATGAACACATCTTTAAAATCAGCACAGTTTGTTTTCAGTTGAAATAACCCTGATGAGTTTGAATTTGACTTGATGTTCACTGTGATGGATGACATGGCATGAGATGGTAACAATGGAATACAGATAGAGCACTGAGCAGAAATTATATGGAAACCAGTGGCTGCATAGAAATGTAGGAAAATATATGAAAACATAAAACCAGCAACTCTCAATTTGAATAGGTCAGTGAAAGATGCAACGTGAATTGTAGTTAAACTAAACACACACAATGATTGAAGGTATTGAGCTGAATTTCCCTCTTAAGAGTGTATGTACGTATCTCTCAACACATAGCGTTGGCTATATAAAGCTTACTTCCTCTGGTGAAAACAATAAGGCAGATACGGAATGAAGTCAGCTGAGACACAGCAGAGAAAAAATATATGGGTATTCTTTCTTTTTTTCTGCAAGATGTGCTGATTGTTGTCTCACATTAAAGACCTACTTCACCGGTGTAAATATGAAGGTGTATTGAACTCAGAGATCCTTCGTAGTATAAATAGTTTTTTATGGTCTCACTGTCTAACCCTACATGTTCCCATTTGTGACATCACATATGGTAAAATGTAGGGTTAGGATTAAAAAGAAAGCTGGGCCAAGGGAAGATTGAGGAAAGGAAAACCTAATTCATTATATTATAATAGCGATTTTATATTGATAGAACGCTGGTTCCTTATGGGTGAAGTATTCCTTTAAGGGAAAAAGGCAACCCTACTGAATACAAAATCCGCCCATCTGTTCTTATCAGACTGCTCTTTCTGTGCACGGAATGTCATTACTGCCAACCACTGCTGCCTTAGCATTGTATGCAATCTGTATGTTATGCTAACAAAGCACAGGCTGAGGGTGAACTGAAAGAGAGTAGAGAGTCAGAGAGATATGAAATGGATTCAGGACCATGGACAGCTCCCGTGTATCCTAACTAGGCCAAACACTTTGCTCTTGTTTCTTGCTGCCCCCTCTTTTATCATGTCAATCTAAATTCAGCTTGGAACAGACTAAAGATATGCTGAGGTTAGTGCCGCTGCACTCTAACACACATCCACAAACTACTAACAAAGAACACACAGGAAAACAAACCCCATTGTCTGTAGACTGAAAAAAGACAGGAATGCATTATGAAGAGTGGTGAGACTCATATAAGATTTAGTCAAGCTAATTCGGTGGGAGGAGCACAGGGTTATTGTTTTATTGTAGGCCCACTTCCACCTGTCAAATTTGATCGCTCTCATCCCTGGGAGACGAAGGCCAGGGAGAAGTATGTCTTTAAAGGTCGACATTTACCTTGATGTGCTATAAATCTGAGCGCACTCAAGAGCTCTTTCTCTCAAACACACACATGGAGGTGAGAGTAACCCCATTAATTTTTGTTTCAGCACTGGGAACCCGGACTACTTTTCTGTGAACGATTTGGGGCAAAAATTGTGATTTGAAGGTTTGCTTTCAGATAAAGTACAGCAATCACTGCTTTTATTTATTTTTGTTAATTTTTGGATTCGTTGTTAACACTTTTAACTGATAACTCTGAACTGAAATATTGATAAATATTTTCGAAATGCAGTGGTACAATGTGGATATATTCCAAAAGCATCTCTCTCTCTCTCTCTCTCTCTCTCTCTCTCTCTCTCTCTCTCTCTAAATCAATACATTTCTGCAGACTTCAGTAAACACTGTTTTCCAAAGCGGGGCAAGCTGTTTCTCATTGATCATTCTTCCACCAGAACTCGCTCTATGTGCCTTGAGGAAACAGTGTTAAACTGACCTGGTAATGAAGTGTCTCCTCAGCCATTGTTCACTTGTCAAGTGAAGTCCAGCATGTAGAGAGAGAGAGAGAGAGAGAGAGAGAGAGAGAGAGAGAGAGAGAGAGAGAGGAGACTAGTGTTTTAGCATTTCACATTCCTTTTTCTGACAAGTCTGCTGTTGCATAGAATGCAGAGAGGTAGCTGAAAGGCACCAAAGAGGACTGATCTGATGGCAAAAAGCTCTCAAGATCCAGCCTTGAACCCACAATGCATTTCAGCCCTCCCCCGGAGTGTATTCTCTATCATGTCAGCTGCAACATAAGCTCTGCAGAACTCATGTGCGTTTCTGTCAAAGTGGCTCCTTATTGCTCTTTCCCTCTCTGAGCCTATGTCTGTCAGCAGCATCTGTGCCATTTTGGGAAGGAAATGTGAGGGCGGATTACCTGCTTAATTAGAACGGGACGTGAGGTTTGCGCACGTGCGTGTGTGTGTGTGTGTGTGTGTGTGTATGTGTGCGCGCACACACGAGGGGGGAGAGAGATAGTCTAATCACAAGTAATCAAACACCATAATACGCATCTATTAGAGCTTTTCTCACATTCATTTGCTTTACAAGGTACTGAGTAACTGGGGTGTCTAGTATACCATGTAACCAGCTATATTAAAAACACATTAAAAACTTAAAAGCTTAAAACCCTTTTCAAGAAAACGCCCCCTCCCCCCAATTGTCACTTAATCGGTTCAACATGCATTCATAAGATACAGTTTCAGTCATTGCATTGACCCATTCTTCAACTTGTGGGGCCTTTGGTATCTTCCAGTGTCTTAAAATAACACGGCAAGCCGTTACTATACCTAAAATAATTACAGAAAACTCACACTTCGATACGTTAGGTATTTGAGATGTGTCCCCTAATAGACAGAGCTCTGGGCTTAAAGGAATTTCTGAACCAAACCAATTGCTTAAAATGAAAATAATCTCAGTCCAGAGAGGCCTGACCATAGCACACTCCCAGATACACTGGAGAAAAGTACCAATTTCAGTTTTACATTTCCAGCATAGGTTATCATTCAATAGTTTCATTCTGTGGAGTTTAGAAGGAGTATACTAGTATCTATGTAATATCTTGTATTGTGTGAGCTTTCCCCTCGCCTCTCTCACATATTTACCACAATCAGCCAACATATTTGCCCAGTTGTCACACTTAATTTCTCCACCTATATCTCTCTGCCAAATCAATCTCATAATATTTGAATCATTTCACATAGAAGCATTAGCAGTCTTGTAAAATTGGGAGGCTTTACATTTTTCTGGTGGTAGTTTCATATAATTCATCACATTATTATCAGCAACACTGTATGGCTTAGAACTAATACAGCTCCGTATCTGCAAGTATTTCCAAAAGTGATCCTTTCCCACCAGGTTAAATCACTCTAAAAGTTCATTGTATGAAAGGAAAATAAATATTGTCTCTTATCTCCACATGGGTGAAGTATTTCTCACATTTTTAGTTTTTTTATTTACTGTATTTATTTTTACTTTTTTCTTTCTTATTTATAATTGTTTTTATATATGTCGCCATGAAAGCAATGATATGGAAGCCATGAAATATGATTTTGTATTATGAATACAATCATGTGTCCCTGTATCCTGTGACCAAATACCACCTGTGTACATTTAATAAATGTGTGAATTACAAAAAAGCTTAATTGCCGCAGTAGCCAGCAATACAGTTCTTTATTGGTGCTAAAGGTAAATAGGAATATTAGCAATTCATTCATGGATTAAAAGGGGGCAGAGAATGATTGTGGCAGAGAGCAGTAGGTCATGTGATGGTCCAGCTGATAATAAACAGATGGTCTCACTCCCTCTCAAACAAACACACACACACAATTCAAAGCCGCTTAATGCCCTTACTTCCTCTCAGGAGAAAAAAGATCAGGAAAAATTCTGGAGAGTATTGATTAAAACCCCACAACAGAATTAGTGGCGGCATTTCATAGAAAGGAAGTGACCGTCCGTTTCCCTTTTTCCCGTGAACAGTGGTGTGACCGTGGCCTGGGCCAATTAAGGGAAATGTCTTCGTAATGTCTGCACCTGCTCATCAACATCCCTGACAACACTGATTAACTGCCTGCTGTGTAAGAGCAGGGAGTTTTAGTGCTGTTGTCAGAGGGTTGGAGGTTTGATCCCCGCCCTGCCACCTGTTCATAGTTGTTGTGTCCTTGGGCAAGACACTTCACCCACCTTGCCTCGTGTGAATGTCGATAGTTAGCCTGCTATCGGTGTATGAATGTGTGTGTGTGTGTGGTAACGTGGGAAAGGAAAACAGGTCTCCCTTGAAAAAGAGTCTTCGGTCTCAATGGGATTTACCTGTATAAATAAAGGTTAAAAAAAAAGAGAGGTGTGTCGAAGATCAGAGCTCTGTGCCTCTGTATACTGAGGTTTGAGTCCTGAAGAAAAAGAAAAAATAGACTCCATCTTTAAACAAGAAAGTTTTTCCAAATAAATGATTCAAATTGTTTGTGATATTTTGTGAGACACATGAAGACATAAGACATAGAAGAAGAGGTACAGGGAAGACGGGTTGTATTTAATGCATCCCTGGAATCAAATAAATCAAATCAAATCAATACATCAAATGTTTAATATCATTTTCATCAGATTCTTTTGATTGTAGAAACAAACAGCTCCACGTACTCTACCTTTGTACCTTTTAGCTGACACCTGATTTAAATGCAGCCATTTAATAATACATTGTTTTTCTCTGGAATACAATCAGTTCAATTAGACAAAGGTGCTGAGAATACAAACAACAGAACATGCCTCCATTTCTCAATTTGCACTTTACCCACCTGCACTCTGACAATGTTCAGACCGTACTCTTGCAAGTCTCTGATCACTCATTTTAAATCAACCACTGAATGCATTATATGAGTCAACAGAGCAAGAGAGTGCTGCCAATTTATCAGTCAAACACACTTCATGTGGGCAGACACACACATACCCTTTTGTACATACACACGCATACACATTTGTGAACCTGTCCACCTCTGCTAAATGTAACTATCTGAACAGGCTGTCAGCTTCAATGGTCGATGGCAGGCCTTTTTTTTCTTCTTCATTTTGCTAGGTGGGTAATGGATTTAAAATGTAGAGCTTGGAGAGGACATGGTCAAGTTATTAATGGTGGCAAGTAATATATACAGATACTTTGCATTCATTGCAGAGTGTTTGTCTTGCACTGTTGCCTTGTGCAGTTTATTGATCGAGGGTGAAACCACCAGTTTGGACGAAGAGCTCTCCTACTGATCTCCAATAAAATAGTCTTTAAGAACAATGATCGTGTTGAAATATTTCTCAATGCATCCAATGAACACTCACTGCCTGTAAAGAGGCCTGCACATTATACAAGTGTCACTACAGTGTTTGAGGTATGTTCACGCCGTATACTGTATGTGTGATTTTTGCCAAGGGGGAATTCAGTGCTATATATTGCCCTGTCAACACCTCACAGATGTGCTACAAACGAGTTCTAAATAAATTATCACTGCTTATTTGATTCATAATCACCTTGAGTGCTGCGTCCATTCTCGATAATGGGGGGCGGAAAATACCCGGGAGTGTGTGTGTGTGTGTGTGTGTTCAGTATAATAATTAAGACTTAAACAAAGTTTAGCTAGAGACACCGCCAACATTTTTAAATAGCTTAGAAAATGCTGTTGTAAATGTATTTTGATAGTGCCTTGCAGCATATTTGCAGCCTGGTCCTAACAGACCACCGTACTTCATCTCATTATACAGAAGGTCTGGAATCGCTCAATTGACAAACGTTAACTCGCTTGAAGGCGGGTGTCTGTTGAAATGTAAAACTATTGGATCTGCCCAGTGCCACTCTGGATCTACCAACCAATCGCATAACGTTTGGTCGTGATGTATGTCATGCGCTGGCTTCTGACTACAACTGAAACTGGAATACGTCATTGTTCTCAGACACTCCATCTGTTCGCTGATTGGACTGTCAAAAATCTGTCCAGAGAAAACCCGCAAATATACCGCAGACCCAGACTGACTACTGAAGGGAAATGAAAATTGAGCGGAAGTACATAGGCGCGCGGTGCCAGGCTAGCATAAAAAAGAATTGTAAGTTATATGTATTATTCCCATTGCACGCAACTATGTGGTGGCATAATTGTAGACCCACCGTTTTTTCAGTCCATACAATGGCTGAACTTTTCAGACCCTCAGGATTTGACAGGTATAGGTAACTGTGCAGATCATGATTATGGCCCCTGGAGTGAATAGACACCAAATAGACTTAAGGCCAGTGACAGGCAAACAGGGGAATTGATTGGTCACTGGGAGAAACCGGTGGCTGGTGATTGCCAGTGGAGGTTGCTGCCTCGGACAAAATCATGCCTCAGCTTTTAGCATCAGAACTTCAATATGGTGCAGACATCTACCTTTGTGCAATCAGGTTAAAAAGCTTGTAGTTAGATTCAGGTCTAATCAGAGCAGAGTGGGCTTTTCGGAAGTTGGAGCTTAAAGGGCCAGGCCCCAAAACGGAGTGTTTCAGACAGGCTGAAGGTTCAGCAAAGACACTGTGAGAACAAATAAAGGTTTTTTGGACACTAAACCATGAGCACAGTTTCTAGTAGAAACCCAAATTACGATTTTGAATCTGAAAATGAGAGTAATATGTTACCTATAATGTATCCCATTTTGATTGTACTGAGATGTCACCACTCCCTGTTGCAGAATTCATCCATCCTCCAGCAGTATCTGTACATCTGTAAACTACAATCAGCCAGTTCTATTCCTTTTGAAATAACATCAAAGGTGTTATGTGCTTTGCGAGACCATGATATGATCCATCCGAAAAAACAATACAACATTTTGCAAAGCCTTCTTACTTCACATGCTGCTCAGACACCCTATGCTCTACCACCAACTGGCTTCTACCTTTGCAATGAGCTTCCACCCCGACCTTTGCCTCAGTCTGGCTGTAGGAAGACAGCTCTGACACAAAAACACAGATAATTGATCTGTGTTCGGCTCCCAGAGGTCACACCAATTATTTCCTGTGTGAAAGAAAAGCAAAAGTATAGACCAACTGCCAAAGTCCTTCATGAGACGAGGTGCACTGTTTTTACTTTTCTATGTCTTTGTATTTTCTTCTAAAGAGATTTTAGAAAAATATGCCGCCTTCCAGTCAACCCAAAGAGAACCGGTTTATTTATAATTTCTTACTTTCTATTCTCATCAGCAGGCTGACCATGTCAACATACCCTGACACATGATCTGTTAATGGAACCGAGGCCGACATTTACACACACACACACACACACGTATGCTCTTGCACAAATGCATAGCCACATATGCACTGTACGGGCGAACAAAGGTTCAGAAAGTCTCAAACACACAAATACATAATGTATGTGTAGCGATAAAGCTACTCCGAGGTTAACCTGAAAAGCTGATATTTACATGAAGAAAAACAGCTGAATAAGGTTGAGGCCATGGAATTTGTTAAAGGCCTACTTCACCGGTTTGAATATGAAGGTGTATTGAATTCTGAGATCCTATGTAGTATAAATGTGCAAGAAAAATTAAAATCGGTTCATCCTAGCCTGAGAAAAGGCAGAAAGTGTTTTTTTAACCCTATATTTCTCTTTCTCGTGACATCACAGAAAGAGAAATATAGGGTTAAAAAAAAACTTACTTTGTAAATATTACTGTGATGTCTTTTACTGTGACATCACAGTAATATTTACAAAGTAAGTTTTTTTTAACCCTATATTTCTCTTTCTGTGATGTCACGAGAAAGAGAAATATAGGGTTAAAAAAAACACTCTGTCATGGAATTGAAATACCAACCTTTAAAAGATGAGAATATAGTCAATTAATACGAGGTGACACAATGTTTAAATACAAAAATAGAACAGATCTTTAATGTTTGCAAACATGAGTCAAGACAACAATCAAGCAATGGGATTGTGTGAAATGACCACCGATAGGCAGTCAGACAGAGAAGTTATAGCAAAATCTAAGTACGCACGAACCTCATCCTACGTAAATAGCTTTCAGGGTTGGAATAGTGAGACATAACAACCTTCACCATAAGGTCAGGTCAGAACTTTTGTTGATTAACTTCCGTTTATTTAGAGTCAAGATGGCATTAGTCTTATATAAACACATAATTATTATGACTGTAATAAAGAATTCCACAACAACTCTTTCTGCCTTTTCTCAGGCTAGGATGAACCGATTTCAATTTTTCTTGCACATTTATACTACATAGGATCTCAGAATTCAATACACCTTCATATTCAAACCGGTGAAGTAGGCCTTTAAGTCTTTCTCTCTCCCTCCACTCTGTCCTTGACTTCTTATTCCTCTGCATCATCCCTCATATTGTACATCTTCAGCTCCTTCCCACACACATACAAGGACGCACACACACACACACACACACACACACACACACACACACACACACACACACACACACACACACACACACACACACACACACACACACACACACACCATTTTCAGTTCATAAAAGCTTTTCGATTTTCATCAGTGAGGATAAATGTTCAAGAAATATGATAGGCAAGCATTGTTGCGTCCAGCATTCTATGAGCTGTTTGCGTGTTCTCTCTTTTAAAGGGGGATTAAGTGGGCAATTCAGACTGGAAACAGCCCAGTGATAAAACTGCAGGAAGTCAAGTTGGAAAAAAACATTATTGCGTTTAGAGGCTCATCAGATTCAAAAACACTCCAAAATGCTTTGCAATTCTTAACGTTATTATGGCATCATCTATTTTATTCTTTTGTCACATCGGTCTGAGGAAAACAGTAGAAAAAATATGTTATTATATTATAACAGGAATGTATATTTACATGTATTTGATTGGCCAAAGCAGTGTTGTGTCAAATACATTTCTGTTGAGGTGTTCCTGATGACAACATTTAGGAAGTTGATAAAAAGCAAATGTGCTACAGAACTATAGTAGAGCCTTGGAAAAAATCGCCATGTCCTTTATATCAGATCCTCTTGGAGGACTAGCCATTACACTCGTTCCTGTTTTTTGAGTGTGCCCCAATTTGACTTTTTTTGTATCCTCTAATGCACTCCAATAGTCAAGCTGACATACTCACACAAACAGTTCAAAAGCCTGACCAAGCTCCATTTGGAGCTAACTCTTCCATTGCTTCTATTTAAAAACCAGAGCCTTTAGCCACTGGCCAATGAAACACAGCCACAGATGGTTCCTTAATGCTAGCATGGACATTTAGAGATGGGGGGAAAAATATTGAAATGAGCCAAATGGGAGCAGAAGGAGCTTTGCGACAAAGGTAGAGACTAAGGGATTAGCATGACTGCTAACGTGAAAAGCTAACAACCATAAACGCATATTTGACCCCTTTAAAAGAATACTGAGAAGAAATTTCTCCTTTTCAACACAGTTGGATTAGCTATGGCACTGAAAGGATTTTTGACCAGATGAGGACAATCCCCTGGAGCATGGAGGCCATTAACTAATTGTGGCAGTGGCTTATCTCAAACTAAAGATCATATGTAAAGAGCTTAAGTATCTAGTTTCAAAGTGGGCATTTTGTAGTCATGTGTTCTGTGATAATTCTTTTTTTTAAATCTGGTCAAAAACTTACTGACCTCTTATTGAGGATCTGAAAAAATGGGAATGCTTTTAGTTGCATTTTAAAATCAAACTATTAAATTGAAGAATTAAACAAAGGGGGATAATACAGAATACAGATTAACGACTGTATGTGGGTACAACAGGGAGATGTGGGATTGCCAATCATGATTCAGCTGGGAAAACCAGCACCAGCTGCCAGTTCATTCTCTGAACGGTCTGATGTATTATAAATACATGGGCTACTATGCTTCTGTTCTGCACCAGTGCATTGATACATTATTCAGACCTACAAGGCATTGGGAAGACTCATGCAAAGTGTCTCTATGCTTTTGTGGAAATACTACTACCTTAACATTTAAACTACTGAAGCAGCGACATGTTCTATGGCAAGATGCAGAAGGAAGGAAAAGGATGACAGGAATCCTCTATTTATCTTCACCGCCCCCTTGCACTGCAATGTTGTTGCTAATGCAAACCATAAATAAACAATGTATCTCCTTTATCTAATGGATGCTTAACAACAGCGTTAAATCTTTGGCTGTGTTCAACGTATGTTGCAAACTATGTCACTGACATCATGCATGACCTTGGCTTGTATCTGTTAATAAGCTTGGACATGTGCCATGACGTTTAATCACTCAAACACACCATCTCCAACTGTTATGTAACAGTAGGAGATTACTGTTAATTCTGTTGTACTTCCAATGACATTAAATTGACTTACATGCAGTCCTTGAAGGCTGTAGTTAAGGTGGCCATTATTCGTCGAGTAAGTGGCTTGATTCCCATCACCTCCTGTACACATGTTGAAAAGTGTAAAAGAAGAAAAATGTCAATTTAGATGACAGCATCTCACAAATAAATGTAATGCAATTCCTATCTTCAACGTAACTGGAAAATCCTTAACCTTACACCAACATGTCTGACCCTCTTAACGTATAGGGCACTTTCAAGGTTGCCATTAAACATTTGGCTTTGGCTCAGATAGGAGTCAACCACTTTTATGAAAGGTTGCTTTTACTGAGAAATATGACACATTTGCTGTAACATTTTGTTGAACTAGGAACTATTGAACAGAGGTCCCTATAATCTTCATGTGACTTGTGACACCAAACTACATAGTCTTCAGAACCTGTTATTGCAGATACAGTCCATGTGATGGCAATTATAAGTGATGTGATGCTGGGTCGGGTTGTTTCTTTGAGCCTGCTGGTGTTCTAACAGACAGTATTAAACCCATTTTAAAAGTTGTCTGTGTTGGTTGTGCTTCTAATGTTCGTGCCAATTTGATGTCCTTTATAGTTGGTGTAAAGACAATCTGAGAGTCTGTGATAAATGTTTGTGTGTATACAGTACTGTGTTTGTGTATGTGTTGTTCTGTGTCTTAATCTTTCCATCTATCCTCAGGCATCCTATTTTCATTCTACAAGAAGTTAAACTCTGCCATATCCCCAAGGGATTCTTAACTGTGCATCTAATGCAAATGAGCCAAATCCAGTAGCGAGATAACAGCACAAACAGAAAAGAAAAAATCTTCAAAACTCTATAAACTCAATAACTTTAGTTTCTTTATGCGCTAACAGCTGCTACATTTAAAATGTAACACTTATATAATGCTACAATCTGCATACTGCCTTGCAGTGTTTTTCTGCTGCAAACGAGCATTATAAACTGTGCTGCAACAACCTGAAAACAATGAAAACTTGTTATTTTTATTTTCATATTTCTTAATAAATATTTTTTGTAAAAATGTGTGTCGTTGTGATTTCCTATTTGCAGACTTTGTTCACTTGTCGCACACAATAGAACCCCAGAGAAAAGCTTTTTAACTCACAATATTTCTCTTGGGAGTTTGTCTTGGAGGCTCTTTTTCTTTCCTCTTATTTTTGTTGTTTCGTGCAACAAAAGCCAAATGTAGGCTTAGCAAGTTATTGCGATTTGGAGAGTGACATAATAGACACACCTATCTGCTAATAAAACTTTATTTTGATTCAACTTCGAATTCATCAAGGAGATAGGCTATGTCTTGTTTGGATTTGGGAAAACAACTTGCTACTTGGATAGTGGGTTAAACATTGTTTAGTGCAGTGGAGGGAATATATTTTTGTATTTTGTTTTACATTCAACCACTACTAGGTAGATAAACAGACAAAGGATAAAACACAATATAACCTGACTTGTTAATATAAACCAAGCAAACAGAAGTGTTTATTTGGTTTTATTGGCCAAAAGAATCAGTCCACACTGTGGTGCAGCTACTGTTAGCATCTGATCTCCTAGCATGGGTATGTACATGTATAGCTAAAATGCAAACACAAACAATTATATATATTTTACGTTATATTTGACTCTGTTAACAAAAATATGTTTGCATAACCACTAACCTTGTCAGATGCTTTCTTAATTTCTGTTAGTGAAAGTATTGCTTTTGGTTGGAGTCTGTCATAACCTGACAAAAACTGAAACTTTGCCTACTCTGTTCCTTAGCTTTGATAGCTAACGGTGAGCTAGCTAGCTTTCTGTTGCTTTTGTGTTAGTATCTAGCCTAACTCAAATATTGATTAAGGTAACTGATGAATATCAAGCTTTTTCAGTTTTTACATGACCACTGATATAACCATAGTTACACCCACAATCCACCCTGTCTTTTCTGTGTCTTTCACTGATCTTGTCAAACAAAGTGCCATTTATTGACAAAGTGATTGACTCTCCCTCCCTGTAATGGTGTACAATCAGGGTTTTAACCCATGTCAACTAGCATCCGCAAGAGCAAAGTATATTTACTAGCATTGTACATGCACTCATCTCTGTTTGATTATAGGCTATGTATGTATGTATGTATAAACAGTAGCCTACTGTATAAACAGTATAGAGTATACTATAGCCAACTGTATCCTATGATATATTTATTCTTCACGGCCGGCATCTTCAGATAGGTAGGTGGCCGTCACTCTCTGTGAGGATCATTTCTGACAATAAACGTGTGATCATCTCTTGTAGCGTCTAATTAGGAGGCCCACATTTTGTGTCTGTATTTACCCCCCTGCCACCTACTGATTTATGTCACTATCATTTTTTTTCTTGTCATTAGGTCATCTTCAGTTCTTCTTCTTAAAATGACAAAGTGATTATAGTGTAGGCCTATATATCCAGATGAAAGTGAAGTGACATACCTAGCCCATCATACATCTTTATGAGCCTGTGACCTGCAGTGGCATGCATCATGTATTTTTACTGAAAATCCATTATGTTTTCTGTAGCTTGGGTTATAAATGGCTGTGCTGCAGCAGCAGTACACACTACAACCTGCTCCACTCACTTCTAAAGCCAATCCCAAGCATTCATAAATCTGGTAATCCTTGTCTATTCATGTTTCAAACAGGGCACGTGTTAACAGTATTCCCCCATATAGGACCGGTTTTGTCATGTGTCTGCTTTTTTTTGTATCCCAGCCCAACCTTGTCTCAGTAAATCCTGGATATAGTAGTCGAAACCCAAACTATCTTTTGGCTTTGGATTGGACCCATTGAAATAAAGCAATCACAGTTTATAGCCTTAGTTTGGACAAGAGGTTTGAGCAACCAAAGGGGGAATTTCCATGTCACATTGTTTCTGTTGAATTAATGTTCAGCCCTGAACATGTAAACCTGTTCAGAAATGAACTACAAAGCAAACAATTAGGGACAAGTCAACATTTTTGAATAATAATAATAATAATAATAATAATAATAATATATTAAATAAAATAAGGAGCTGAGATGCCTCAACAGGTTTACTTGATATGCAATGTGCCATAGACATTAAACTGCCATGCCTTACTTGCCCTTTCTTTTTGTCTCCTCTGCCTTCCACCTGTCTAGGGGAAGATTAAATAAAAGATGAAATGAGGGAGCAGACATCAGACAGAAGTAGAATCTCAAGGCATCATTCATTCCTCTACACCATTCTCAGCTGGCAGCATGGTAGGACAAGATCATCACACACTCTGCTGAAAGGATCATTGACATACAGTTCATTCGTACATTTACACGTGGGAGGACATTAGCATATAGAACTTCTGACGAGTGGATGGGTTTTGGATGGTGACATGGACAGCTGTCAACGCTGCATCTGCTTAGAAGGCCTCACACAAAATGAGATCCTGGCTCCCACATATGAAACTTTGGTGATTTTGTTCTGATGTTACGTATGCAGCAGTGACATAATTGTGTCCCTAGGATACTGTGCAGCTACAGTAGCACAGTTGGCTACCACCATTCATCTGTGTCCTCTTTTTGATGACATAAATTGAAATACAGTACATTAAAATCATCAGTCATTCCGACACGCAGCAGGACAAACACAACACACACGCACTCATACAAGCGCACACACACACACACACACACACACACACACACACACACACACACACACACACACACACACACACACACACACACACACACACACACACACACACACACACACACACACACACACACTCATACAAGCGCGCGCACACACACACACACACACACACTCTCTTTTGCTTCCATCCATTTTTGTGCTTATCAACTTTCTGAGCTCTGCAGTCACACGCCCACACTATTGCAGTATCTGCAGAATTCACAATAAAAATGATGTCAGAACACCTCCATACCCTCTCACTGTCTTATGTCCCTCTTTCTCACTTACTCACTCATACAGGCCTGATACAGGATACAGACACACATTCTCCAACAATCTCAGTGTTTCCACAAATCGGCCGCTAGAGGCTGCTGTTGCTCATGTGTTATACACCTTTGCAGTGTCCTAGATTTCCTTTCGAAATAGCAGCCTCCCCTTTGTTCACCTAGCACCTTAGCCTGTGCAGTTTTAATGTCCCTCCTTTGCAATCACATATGCTACGCTACTGGCCTAACAACTTTTAACTTTTCAAAACAGCCTAGTCCACAGACCGGGGAGCCATAATAACATTAGTCAGGCAGCGTATCAGAGCTTACAAAAATATTTATATATAAAGAATAAGCCTCCATTTAAATCTTCCTTTTTTGTTTTGGTTTGTGTAATTCTTGAGATGTGAAACACTGAAAGGCAGCGTCATCCAAGGCTGCATGGGACTGGGAGTGTTTGTGGTAAGACAGAGCGTGAATGTGCTTGTGTTTGTTCACATTTTTGGAGCTTAAAAGCAACTGTTTTAAATTGCACTGAAAGTATTTTATATGCAACCGAATTCTGAAGTTTGCTTAATTCATATAAGACATATGATCTTTTAATTTGAATATCGTACCACCAAACAACATAAAAATCATCAAACATGAAGCGTTCTGTTTTGGAACATGGAAGGGCGGCTTTTGAAACTTAAATAAAATATTTATTTGTCATCCTAAAATAATAATCTTTATTATCATCTAAGTTATTTTGTTCTCATGATATTTGTCTGATTTCAGAAAAATCCCTTCAACTTTATCTACTGTCCAAAGTGAGATTCAAGGGATAGACGGTGTCTGTGTGTTCTACAGATTATAGTCCCTTTAGGTAAATCTGTGTTGTGATTTGGGGGCATTAATTAAACTGACTTGACCTCATGTGTTATGAGATACTTAGGTTTGGCATACATTGTATTGCATGAGTCATTTTGGAACAAGAAAGCACATACAAATGTTTGTGTTTGCCATTTGGGTGAGCACATTGTGGTCCTGGCAGAAGAGAGACTGCAATAGTTAAATTAATACATGCATGAACTGTGCATGTCTGATACGTATGCAGTCCTGCCAATGGACAGCACGTTACTGTACTACACCTGAGGTGGTGGTTTTGCAGGTCAGTGGCGCTGGAAGATCAAGGATTCCATTAACATTCTCTTTAATGATACAGATTAATCTTGTGCTGATTTGATCTGTTTGTGTGCTTTACCCATTGTTGAATTTTGTTAAATTAATTCTCGGCAAGTTGTAGACACTGCCGAGGCAAGCATGCTATTACCGATAAGCTTGTTTTCACCAGAACACTTTCTATCTGTACGTGTTTTGAATCAGGAGATCAGTGAGCCGGCAGCACTCTCCATATGCACAAGATATGATCCTCAACAGTGTCACAATGCACTGCAGGACCGCCTCCTTTGATTGGTCCTGTGGTGAGGCTTTTAATAACATCTGGGACGGAGGTGAATTTGAACTCCATGCAAACTCAAATATCTCTCATGAGACGCTGTTCAAAGGTTTAGCGGGGATGGGGGGTGGGGTTGCAGACAGGTTGGAACATACTGACTTTAGTTTACCATGTCCAACAGTGACTTTAATGCAACACACTACACAGTACAACATGTAAAGCATAATATCATCTGTATATTTTCAATCTATAGAGAATGATCATTATTGACATGTTCTTCTGTATGGTAGACCCAGGATTGACATTTCATTCATACAGCACAAGAAAGTATTTGTGCCTCAAACATGCCTGTTTGAATGTACCCCCCAGTGTTGACATGAGGAAATGAGTCATATTTTCTAAAAATACACATCTTTGAAGCCAGAGTTAGCCTAAGGACAAATCATATTCCTAGGGAGGAGCGTAGTCATTGGGCGGGTAAGTGCACACCGCATCGCAGATCTCATCAATAAGATCAGAAAGGCAAGGCAAAAATGAATTCCTTACATTTCCCTTTGGTCTCAGACCTGCAGCTCCAACAGCATGATCAAAAAACTAACTCATTAGGCTTTTGAATCAGCATGCCTACTCTCAGCACTGCATATCAAGCGCTTTCATTAGTTATTATTCAGGAAATACCTGAATACCCTGGAGCAAGTTCCTATAGCTGGAAGCAAAATGTAACAAGGTTAAATTTAGCTTAATTTCTTGTTAAAAACTGCTATAGAGCAACCTGACACGAATCACATCACAAAAAACCATGTAGATTTTCGGGACACTCTTCCTCTCACCCTAGCGCGCACAGCAGTAACTCTCCACACACTGCTTTGTGCTTCTCCGCCCCCTCCACCCCCTCCTGCAAACCCCACTCCATTGTGATTGGTTACCTTCCTTCCGGAACAATTTCAGCAGCGCGTGGGCAGATTTCTGAAAGTAATTATTTGATATGCTAGTATAACATGACTATAAATCATTATAACAACGTTTATAGGTCATAAAAGTCGAAAAGTATAATAGGTCCACTTTAAGTACGATAAAAACTGATAAAAAAACATTGGGAATGATATTTACCTGCTAAGCCATTCTAGCCTGGGAAACATTCAGTTCTCTGTGCGTTCAAGGGCAGAGAGACCCACCTCTTTGCAAAGTTCTCTCTCCTGATTGGATAAAGGGTTTTGGGACACCAGAAATGTTTATCGGCTGATTACTGCAGGGCAGAGTGACTGAGAGGCCTGTGTATGAACCAAACACACTGTATAAGTGATTGATATATGAAAATATAGAACAATGTAACACGTATATTAACAAATTTGTCGAGGGCTGCCAAATATTTCTCAAATTGTTGTCATCATAAAGAGAATTCCCATTGTAACAAAGTGAAGCTACGAGGAACTTTCAGGTTTTGTTGATTCTAGCAGCCACTTTGGACAAAAGCGGTAGTGTTTTTCCTACACCAGCGCCTGCTGTCGGCGGTATGTGCATTTGTTCTGATGGCATACACCCTCTAGTTATTACTAGAAAATGCATGTTTCATAGTATGATGTGTCGTGGAAGTACTGTATTTCTGTACTCTTCTGTCCACTGCATCGGCAAAGTCAAAGCACGGCCTGAAGGTTAAAAGGACTTCCAATCTGTTGAACACCTCTGAACCACCGTCAGTAATTAAAGACTTGAAGAGTGAGGGATTAGTTATTTGACTAAAACTGACCGCAATCTCTGCATGAACAACACAGCATGGAGCTGCTGATAACTTGTCTATTGGAGGAGGCTTAATCATTCTGACACCATCTTGGATGTGGAAAACACTGCATGCCTTATACTAAATACAGCATGCAGTCAACCTCAATCAGCATATTGTATGCAATAGTCTGCATGGTTGCAGTTGGCAAATCCACCTCGCTCATTCTCTAAAACCACTGAAACCACTTTGTTTCCACTTAATTATCTATGTACGGTGGCTCATTCCCACCTGATAAGAAACTACTGTAAAATAAAAAATTATCCTGGTAAATCAAAAGTTACAGTCTTAAAACTAAGTTACTCCCTATGTCACCATGTGTTTAAAAGCATGACACATAAGGAACAAAATAGTTTATGAATATGCTATTACTGTAATATCATGTATAGCACTTTCATATGAATAACATAACAAAATATGTCACTATTCTTAGATTTAAATCCATCCCAAATAAGTATCTAGACCAAAAAAATAAAGCCGAAAGTTAAAAGGTAAATAGTTGTCATGCATCTTCAGACATCTCTTTCAGTGATGGACTACTATTTGATCTTTTGAAAGGATTCTTCATGAGTCATCTAAAAAAAACAAGATACTGCAATGGATGGGCAACGCTTCAATATCAATTAGAGGTGTTGTGTAGCATTTGGACAATGAGACTAACGATGCATGTGTGGAGGCACAAAGTCTATCACACCTGTCATCTTTGTTTGGATGAATGCACTTAAATTGCATATGTGATTCCATGTCAGAAGCAGTTCATGCTCACATTTCCTCTATCCGGTTTACCAACCCACTGACATTTTAGTGAGTTGTGAATAATTGTTTTCAAAGTACATGGGGGTAAAAGGGAAGCCTGTGATTACGGTGAATGTTGCAGAACACCTATTATAATCCATGCAATGATGCGGCTGTAGTCAGAACAAGACAGCCTGGCAACTCCCGGGGCTGCTTGACCCAAATTCAGAGATCCATTTACTGTGACGGGTGCAAGGCAGGCATACAGCGAGGACAGGGTCGGATGTACATGAGATAGTACACAGCTATATGTGTGCTAAAGAGGTTACATCCAGCAGCTTCTATAACCATCTGACTTTGAAAAGATTATGTTTGACCAATCATTTTGTCAGGGCAATTTGAAATTGTAAACAAAGACATAACAATAGTACAGTAGTTTTAGTTTACCCTCTCGTGACAACAACAGTGCAGTTTTTTTTTGGAAGACCACAGCGAATGAATACCATTGAGTAAATGCATTATGACAACAAGGCTTGCTGTAGCATGACCACAGGTTCTCGCCAAAACAGGCCCAGCCTCCGCCCCAAAATGAACTCCAGCCCTCCTTCTTTCTTTTCCTCCACCCTTCCTCCTGGGCTACACCTGTTGCACAGGACATGGCATGTTGTTGCAGCTTGCCCTCCGATGTTTGGCCTAAAAAAAGAGCAGATTACACACAGGCAGCGGGATAACTCTCCAGTTGGACATCAAGGTGACATTACAAGGTATGCTTCAACCCTTTTTTTCTTCATCTGACTTGTTTTTGTCTTTTTTTTACATTGAGCTGTTTAAATAGTCTAATCACGCTTTTATTATGTCGCTCAGTGTATTGTAGAACTGAGAATAAGTGGTTATTTGGGGTTCTCTCAATAGTGATGATCAGCTGGGAAAAGTCTATGTTGGCCTCCAGGCATGTGTGAATCTCTCAAACTGAAAAAGCTCCCATTTTCCTGTGCTTTATGTTTAGGAGGGAGTGTGAATATTTGATATACACAACTTAATGATCTGATGTTTGGGTCACGATTAACTTGTGATTTTGCAATTTCGGAAATATCTGAACAGCATGAGCAGGAACCCTTTATGATGGCAACTCAAAGGCAAACAAATAACAAGAAGAACAACAGGTTCCTTAAAATGTATTTTCATACATACATTTTCATGTGATAAAAAAAGAGGATTGAATACAGTTGCTACTTACCTTACCAATGAAAACATGTCATATCTTCAGTAAATTTAGCTATAATGTACTTCAAGTGTTGCTACAACATTATTTTAGCATTGCTATTTACCTGATGGAGAAATGAAGCTTCCCAACTGGTCAAAATATCAAATATGATAAAGATTTTGAAATGTTGTAGTGTAGGATTTTACGTAGGGCCACATACACAACGTGCATGGCAGTGAGTGATGGCTGGTGGCACTGATTAGGACACAGCTTATAATAGAGACGATGTCCCAGAATTGCCACGAAAACCGTGTGCGGCATGTTTATGCATTTGGTAGGCCAATTACAGCATGTTTTCTGGCTACAGTAGGAGAAAATTCTGTCTCGCTTTGAAGCTCGCCTCAGCTCAGCTGTCTGATGTTGGTTTGACGGTTTCAGATCTCTTCAGTCTCCCGTTGAGAAATGACAGCAAGCAGGGTTGTTTTTTTGTTTAGTTTTTTTGTGAAATCCACGCAAAATTTCACACCCTCTAAGAAAAAAAAGATGCGTGTTGATGTTATCCAAGCTGTACAATATTGTGTCAGACATAATAGGGCAGAAAGGTAATACATAAAAAAAGACAAAGGGCAAGTAGGTCAACGTATCTTTTTAACGTGGTAAAAGCCATTCATTGAATCCAGGAGTTCACATTTCCTATACCCGTAGGCCTCTCAACCTACACAAAGACCGGAGGTTTGACATCATTTTCTGGTCAGGAGTCTGTCTTCCATGAAGGATTCCCACCTGTCGGCCACTGACATTTATTTAGTCACGGAGACTAAAGGTCATGACCTCTTAATAGAGTCCTACGGCCCGTCTCAAGGGGTCAGCTGCCTCTGTCATGCATGCAGATTGCCTTGGTCTTTATTTGAGCACTTTGTAATGAGCTGAGCTGTCATTTGGCTTTCACATCTTAATATGATCCACCTATTGGGTTATCATGAGCTATGAGCAGTGTCGCGTTTTCTTTGAAAAGAGATAGATACACACTTTCTTGAAAATCATTTCTTTTTGTATTAACAGGAAGTGTAGTTTTGAAACTAAACTTCTTTCATGAAACTATTCCGAAGTGCCTCAAAATGTTGCAACACAATGTATTGATATGCCATTTATTATCTTACATTATAGAAAAAAGAATTACAACCATGAAATACAAAATCAAGTCCGTAGCTGTTTCTCTGTTACATATTAATGCCTCTGTGTTATTTTTAGATGGAGAGGTTATAATAATCCTGATTATAGTTGCTGTTTTATGTCTAGAGCTGCATTTCCCACATTGAAGCTTTCAGTGTTTCTAAGAACGGAAACCCTTACAATCCTAGACAACACAAGTTCAGACAGACAGGTGTGTCAATAAACCCATCAAAGGACTCACGCACAGTAGGTGTGGGTGTTCTTTTTTCTAAATATATTTCAGACTTAGACTTCCAGCAGTGATGTAAAATGCTTGCATAAATTAAGTGATAATGAATTCAGCAATGGCTACATTTTTTATTTTCTTGTTCTCACCTGTACCTTTATGTAAAACCTGTTATCCGGTAGCTGCTTCTTCTACACTTTTTGACATTTGAGAATTGAACGATACATTTTGTAAACATTTTAGATCTATAATAAGCATAACTTGTTGGTTAGCATGAGTAGCTTGGGTTCTGTTCCCCTTTAAGAACACGTCCTGTGTGTGTGTGTGTGTGTGTGTGTGTGTGTGTGTGTGTGTGTGTGTGTGTGTGTCTGTAAACATGAGTTAAAAGACTAGGCTATTTGCTACTAATGCCCCTGTCAGGTCAATTGCTTAAACAGCTGCACACTAAAGTACTCACACACACACACACACACACACACACACACACACACACACACACACACACACACACACACACACACACACACACACACACACACACACACACACACACACACACACACACACACACACACACACACACACACACACACACACACACACACACACACACACACACACACACACACAATGCCTCAACCACACCCTATGTTAGACAATGTTGTTTCTATATGAAAATGATTCACAACATGGCGCTCTGAGTTCGTTTCTCCACTTACACAAGATAATTTGGAGTAAGTCCAGATGTAAAGCAAGACACCATGTTATCAAACCAGGAAACTATCTTTAAAAAGTCTTTACAGTTTTTTTACGATTGCTAAACCACAGTGGGCACAACTGGAACGACAAGTGCAACTCTAACACTCTAACATGCAGAGCAGCGGTTCATTCGGACCAAACTGTAGCTCGTTTTAGCTCGTTTTTCATTGCTTATACACAACGTTCAAAACTCTACACACCTATCTCATGGCTTAACCACAGCCTGCACAACACTGTGGATTTCCAGCACTTTTTTCAAATGCTAACACACTGCTGCCACAACTATAAACCACACATTCAAAACAGAATGAATCCATTTCAAACACTGCGGATTGCAATTTCAACTCAAACACTAAGATGTCTTGTTTAGATTTGTTAGTGAACATATATACAGTATAAAGGGAAAGCTCAAAAATATATATTTTTTTGGAAATGGACCCAGGAAGACAGGTTGTTGGAGGTAGAAGAGTGGCATGAGAGTGTGGATGTGTGGAGGAAGACCTAGAAGACATAGAGCTGTAATGTCTGATGAAATACAGTAAGGGCAACACTGATAGACCCTGTTGTGAATCATGGTCTCTCATTGAAAGAGGCAGGGTTGAGAGTGCAACCCAATCTGCAAAAATCTAAAGTTGCATCTGTAATACGAATTTTCCAGCAAACAAACCAGCTTAGAGTTGCATCCTTACAGTAAATGACAACATTACAGGAATTGATTTCTGTATTACAATTTTAGAATATTTACACAGATACTACATTTAGAAATGTTTTCAATAAAGTATACAACATGTGTATCTATTGAAGAAAACTTCTGATTTTCATTTCTTTTTGTTTTCCTAAAAAAAATGGTATGTTATAAAATAAACCATTTCATGTGAAAGAATTTCTCCCTTTCATCAAAGAAAATATTATGTAATTTGTGTGAAATAACTCATATTATTCAAAATGTAAAGATTAAAAGTTTGTAATTTGTGTATTGGGGTTTGATGCTAGTGTTTATACTCTGAGCAGGTTCTGAGTGACAGTGTGTGTTATCTCAATGAGGCTGGTTCATAGTGTTTGCTGCACTGAGCCTATTTTGCAGGTGAAGTGAACTGTTCAGCTCCTATGACTGTTGGTAGTGCAGACTGTAGTTAGAGTTTTGCACATTGAGCTACAGTTGTGCCCACTGTGGTTTAGCAATCGAAAAAAACTGTAAAGGCAAATGTGAAAACATTGCGTGTGTGTGTGTGTGTGTGTGTGTGTGTGTGTGTGTGTGTGTGTGTGTGTGTGTGTGTGTGTGTGTGTGTGTGTGTGTGTGTGTGTGTGTGTGTGTGTGTGTGTGTGTGTGTGTGTGTGTGTGTGTGTGTGTGTGAGAGAGTGTTTGTGTGTGTGCTCAACCAGCCAGATGTTTTCTAATGTAGTGATACTGATACCTTACAATAGGGCAGGTGAGGAGAGGGTCATTATGCTAGTAACGATGAGTCTCCATGCCATCTGGATCAATTTATCCTGCCAGGGGAAATGACTGCCTTCACCTGGCAGCAGAGGAGGAAACACTTATCATTAGGCCGTGTTTGTTTTCAGGCTTGTTTCAGTGGCTCATCATGTCCTTTTGAGGAGAGGCCACGCCCACTCCTGCACTTGAACTGCACGTTCATGTCCTTTTTCCCTCCCCGGCTTCAGATGCATTAAAGTCACGAGATGACGTGTGGATGTGAAACAGAGTGCTGGGAGCGTATACAGCCCTCTATTTCTTTTTGAGAGGCAGAGGCTGCTCAGTGTCTCAAATTACAGTCACAACACAATTGTGACAGTATGACATGACACCTAGTGGTCAGATGTTTACACTGCAAGTTCAGGGAAGGAAGCTCATATAAGGCAGGGACGCAGGCTCGACACATATGTCCAAGTATGAAGGTGTTCATTTTCACTGTATTCTTTATTTGAAATGTGCTTTGAATGAAATTTTTTTCAAATATTCGCAATTATTTCTCGCTCTTACTCACAGGGGACATACATTGACGTACATGTTTTCTTTTAACCCTTTTCTGTTTAAGAAAAAAGAAAAGAAACATAGTCACCACAACATGCCAGAATAATAGAACATTTTTCAATTTGCACAACTCTTTTAATCGTAGACCCCATTTAAAACTTCTATATCTTAGCGGAACGGTTAACATAAATAACCATTGTTATCAGTAATAAAACCCTGATACAAAGAAGAACTGTTGTAATCTGCTGAGGACAGAGTGCACCTTTATGAACCATGGCACAAGTGAAATGTGTCTTTTTAAAGTAAATATCTTTGTATCCATCAGCTATAGGCTATTGCAAAGGAAGTGAAGAATGAGATATAGATTCACAGCATATATTTCATATATTAAATAAGAAAAATACAAAATACCCTCTCCTGTTCTTCTCAAATGTCAGACTATGATACCTTTTGCCAAAAGAAACATTTCATTATCTTCCGGCTTTCCTGACCACCTCCCCCTTACTAATAACTTTTCTACAGTCCCTTCTCCATTGGCTCTCACTCCCTGATCTCTATCACAGGTACAGTAAATCTTGCTCCTGTTGTGCTTTCTTTTTTTTTTTTTTTCCTGTAGCTTGACAACCCACAGCTTTGTGGCAGGGTTTTTATGGTTAGGCAAAACATCTGCTGCGCCCATAACCTCAACCCAAACAAGACTGAGAAAAAAAAAATATGAATGCAACTACTGTAAACATGTTTTCACGCCAACGGACACGCCTCGAAAGAAATGGGAACCGTATCAAAGAAGAGGAAAAGGAAGGATGAAACCAACAATGTAATTGTCTGTAGCGTGATTTGGGATGAGAAAAATAAAAAGGACACATACGTGGCTTTGGAGAACTGAGAGACTAGAAATGACAACAAAACAGACTATCATCATCGTCCAATTCAAGTTCCAGTAACAGAGTGATAAATCAGTGACAGATTAGCTCCTCCACTCAGTCGCAGCCACTTCCCAACAGCTGCTTCTGAATGTTTTACTGTATAAAAAAACTATAAGAGGGAGGATAAGAGGGTGAGAAGAGCAGGAACAAACAAGCTGAAAACAGTGAGTGCAGCTGGGATATAGGAAACATGTAAAAACAGAAAATAAACAAGGCAGAGTGGCAGGAGGAATTAACACAGGGAGGCCAAACGGATGTAGCTGACGCAGAGTGATCAGTGTCAGGGAAGGTAAAGCAGTTAGAGAGTAGTGATCCCAGGAGACACTGTCAGAGACAGTCTATGAGCCGGATAGCGGGGAAAAAGGACGGGGAAATAAACAGGGCTGGGTTCTTCTAGCTGACAGATCAAATTAACACGGACTTGCGGTGACTCAGTGGTATTTTAATAAAGCTCACATATTATTCCTTCATTGCCTCTGGCTTTTCCTCAACAAAATTAACACCCTTGTTTACTCATGTGTCAAGCTCTTGCGAATCGCACCATGAATTCGTTGTAAATGTTGCCCGCTGTGCATTCCGCTCCGTCTGAATAGAAGCCTTTTCAAATAAAGCTCTTGGCCGTCTCTCTCCGAGCAGCCTGTTTCCTCTGTTTATTAGTGGATCTGGTGGGAACCAAACATCACAATCTCATATGTTCATGTACTGTATGTTCACTATTGACTGCTCACGTGTTAGGAGGAGGATTGGAGAAGCATGAAGATATCCTCTCTACTCCTCTGTCTCTTTCTCCCACAAGCACTCACACTCACACTCACACACACACACACACACACACACACACACACACACACACACACACACACACACACACACACACACACACACACACACACACACACACACACACACACACACACACACACACACACACACACACACACACACACACACACCTGTCGTCCTCCCCCGTTTTCACCTGAAACAACATTGTGTGTGTGTGTGTGTGTGTGTGTGTGTGTGGCAGTTTTACCCCCTCTTACTCAGCTGCATGTTTGGGTCTTCCAGTTTCCCATGGCCCGGCAGCAGGCCTTGTTTTCAATGCACCGCTCTCCCAAAACACCATTGTGTCGACAGCTTTGCTTCCACAAGCAAACAGGGTTGAGAGTCGACCATTATTAAATGCTGTCTTGGTGTAGTCCTCATGGGAGTCCCTAATGATTACTTCAGTTCAGTGACTTTCCCAGGAGAGCTCTACTCTGTGTCTGTGAGAAAGACCTGGAAGCTAATGGGATTATTACAGTACGATAAGTTGTTGCTTAGCAGCACGGTACTGCTTAGGATACAGCACCTCTAGCCACGTCAGCATAATTTTAACATGGGAAGATGGGTATATCCGTTGGTGGGGCTTGAGATATAAATTGCTTGGAATTTGGTAGGGAACATTCATGCTGTCAAGAGAGATGAATCTCACTGACTTTGGTGATGCCCAGACTTAATTTAGTGCAACTAATTTGTTAATAATGGCCCCTTAGTTCCTTAATGACAGTATCTCTTTAAACATCCTTGTGTGAATGCAGCAAATCGACTGACACATTTAAGTCAGGTATGACAATGTAGTGCTGGGCCTGACAATATGAATCTGAGATGTCCCAAAATAGTATTTAAAGTCTTTGCTTTTGGCTTCACTCTCAGCTGAGGTTTTGTCTAGGAATCTAAGAATAGATGAGGTCGTTTTTTCATTCATTTACTGTAGAAAAGTGTGTCCTTGTGTGTAATGAGCATTACATCCTCACGAGGCCGCTAGCGTGGCTCTCCAGACAATTCTTTTATCCACTAGTCAAAAGCGGGGAAAAAAAAGAGTTTGAGCCAAGTTTCTCAAGCTTCCCACATTCTTGTGCCTCAGTTTGTAGTCCCTCTTTTTTCACTCGGCTTTCTCCACTGTTGTGAATGTAGCACCTGCTTTTCTTCACTGGACCGGGACCCAGCAGTGGCCAGCTGAGGTTAAAGCCTCTCAGTGCTGTGACTCTCAGGAAAACACATCAGGACAGACAGGGACCAACCAGAACATGTGGAACAGCTCAGTGGGTCTGCTGCCATACAGCATGAGGTGTTTGTTTCACATACGATATGAATCAATATTGCTTCATTCTGTCGACCAAAAAAGCTGGCACATATTCCACAGAGATGGAAAAAGTATTTGATTTATTTTTTTTCTCTCTGGGAAAACAATTACTCTTTTGAAGCTCATTGCGCAGCCCTCAATAACTACACACTAAATTGATTTGATATCCCTAAACCACAGACACTTAAAACAAGTACGCACTTGAATGTCCTGTCACATAATATGGAAGCATGCTTTTTTTTTTCATTTTCAGCGATTGGTAAATGTGTTTCCAGTTTGCTGTATATTTCCTCTCCTGCAGAGAATTCATTGGCCATAATGCTCTGCATTTGATTTGATTTGCTAAGCTCTCACACAGATGGACTCAGGCTATATACTAGATTGCTGCTGAAGCGCATTGTTTTCCCAAAGGGGATTGAAGTTCTCATTGTGGATTTACTCAGAACAGGATTTTGTAATATCATAACACAAGGACAGTAGTGCCATCTGGGATGTTGATACCATGACCTAGAGGATATATCTGAACTGCTGCACTACAGGCATCAACAGAGGATTACAGTATATTGGATATTTCCATACTGATCATTCATATTACAGCCCATTATCAGGACGGTTGGCTAATTCCTTTGGTACAGTTTTGTAAATTACAGTAACCATTACTTTTTAATGATACATGCAATGGATACAACTTACCGTTAGACATTGAAGGCCTTTGTAAGAGTCTATTGTCTTTTTATAGTATTTCGTAAGAACCAATACATCTTTAATGATAGCTGGCTACAGTGACAAAAGGACATACAGTATTTGTATCCCAGCTAGACCTTCCCTTTGTATTAAAAAATGTGACGCCTCATTATAAAAATCTCAGTCGGGGGAAAAAAGCAGTTAAAGTGGGACAGATGGAAAGCAATTTAAAGTGTTGGACAGTGTCTCTGTCGTGGCATAGTTTTATTAGCTATGAAAATAGAGTGTCGTATGTAGAACCTCGACAGACGGATTGATGGATTTACAATCACAAGGGAAAACGGGCCTTCTCGGGAACATTCAATGTCACGGCGTATCACTCGACGGCACCTGGATGAACAATGGGAGACAAGTAGCGCGCATGCACACACACGCACACAGGGTCCATGCTTACCCTGCTGGAATGTCCTCCAATGTACTACCTTTCTTCACCAGAGCTTTATTTTCTCTGTGGTACCACACACACACAGGGTGACACGCTGCTCAAAACATGTCTTCAATCCTCTTTTTAGAACTCCACACAAAAAAACATCTGTGCTGTGGACAGATCACCCAATTGGGAAGATCCCTGCACTTCTAAGCCTTCTGTTCGCAACGAAATAACTACCAAAAAGGTCTAAATCGCAAGTCTCCCCCCCCCCTCCCCCCCCGAGGGCCCCTAATCTTGACATGCAGGGGTCGAGCAGGAAATGATGTCACAGTCGCTGCAGCAGATCTCTGGACAGTGATAAGGTTGCCTTCCCTGGGAAAGTAAAACAAGGGAGGAGACAGATAATCAGATAATCCCCTTTCTCTTCCCCTTCCTCCTTTCATCTTGTGCCATCAGGACAGGAACGATTACGGACGAAAAACCTATTGGAACGTATGTCACTGAGACAGCGCACTTCATAATAATGTCACTATGGGACAGGCCTGAAAGCGTTTGGGTCCGATCCAAGCGCACGATAGCCCTGGATGAGTTATCAATGCTGAGAGGGCTGTTCTCCAACCTCTTGCTATAAATGGAAACAACCCGCGACACATAAAGTTAATGAATATGGGCTTGGAGAGCTAAAATGGAGACGAGTTAATTGATCCAAGACCCGGTGCAGGGGGTGGATTGCCCAGAGGACATTTGCTGTTTTTCCCACCCTTTAAATGACAACATTAGGAGTGTACACTCACTGTGAGTCATGCTTTAGAAAACCGCCAAGACAGCAGGCTGCTGTGTCTGAATGTACATGGGGAGGCTATGAGGGCGATTGTTAGTTTGAAGTAAGTCACTGCGGGGGTCCTGCCTAAGCCTGCCTTCGGGGGTCCCACACTCACAAGAAATAAATGAGATATAAATGAGGGGAAGATGTAGCGCTGAGGGTCCCATCCTGCTGTGTTTGCGTGTAAGGGCGCGTGAATGCATAGTGTTTATGTCTATACTTGAGAAATTGCAGCTCACATGCTTGTTTATAAGTCTGTGTAATGAACCCCGTGTGGGCGTGTCCTCCAAACTTCCTGGCTGCAGAGGAACTCTGGTTCTTTATCTCTGTGTACATTTCCTCGTCTAGTTTTGTCTAGTTCTCTCCCTGTGTATGTACGTGTGTTTATGTCTGCATTTCTAGGAGCGAGCCTATCAAATCTCCACATTGACTGACTCACTGACTGAGTCTCAGAGAGCAGCCCCCCCCTCTCTCTCTCTCTCTCTCTCTCTCTCTCTCTCTCTCTCTCTCTCTCTCTCTCTCTCTCTCTCTCTCTCTCTCTCTCTCTCTCTCTCTCTCTCTCTCTCTCTCTCTCTCTCTCTCTCTCTCTCTCTCTCTCTCTCTCTCTCTCTCTCTCTGTGTTGGTTGAGATGGACAGCCCATCTGGTTTTCATGAAGGAAGGATCAAATCTGAGTGTCACCCCGCTGTGGCCGTCTTTCATCCTCCCTGAGAGTGCCTGGACCTTAACAATAAGTGAAACAAAAATAAAAAGTAGATTTCATGCTGCTCTTTCTCATAACTCAGCTATAGTCACAGAGCCCAACCGACATATACTGTAGAGGGACACAATATTAATCGCTGACTTTAGTTTATCAGAGATATTTTGAGTGTATCAGTGGATAAGTAACAATATCTTGCCAATGTGCAGTATGTTTCAAGTCACCTAACCTAAGCAACAATATAATTTATGCTAAAAACTTAAAATTGAGTGATAGATTCCTAACAATTTTTTAAACTCTTGCTGTAATCGATATAATACTTTACAGAACTTAGAATTATTATTATTATTATTATTATTATTATTATTATTATAGTATCTTCAAGCTTATTGTTTTGGTTTCACAGTGTGCAACTTTACTGTGTATGTTTACTCTAAATACTTTTTAGCATAACCTCTAAACAAAGTTAAAAAAACTTTCTTTTTTTCTGAAAAAAAAGCTCCAATAAACACCTGCATGCTACCTGCCCAGCACCAAATGGCAAAAAGACAAAGTCAGAAACTAGAATGTGAAAAGTTAAGCACATAATAACTAGGGGTGTAACGATCCATCGATGTAGATCGATCCATCGATTGATTTGCGAACGATCCAACTGAATCGATACAACGTCCAAACATCGATACAAATCGATGTTGTATATGCTTTTATTTTGACAATGTCCTTGCCCGGATGTTTGTGACACCATTTCCGCCCGACCGCAGCAGGCTTTTCACGCTTGTTATGATTATCAAAGTTCATTTCGGACACTGAAACCATCGGTAACAGACCTGTCGGTGTTTGCACCATGGGCAGAGGATCATATATCCCCGCTGACAGAGCAGTCGAGCCGGCGCTTACCGGGGCAGCGCGCCGCTCGACATGCTCGCGGGGTTAGCAGCCGAGCTAGCGGGGCATTCGGCTGTTATCCCCGCGGGCTGTCCAGCACAGCGCTGCGTGGCTCGCAGTGTAAAGTTCCAAGAATGCGCGGCTCGGCTGCTCTCTCAGCGGTGAGAAGCTCCTGCGCTCCCCGGGGCGGTCACCCTCTCCGCGGGGTGAATTTACAAGCCACCGCAGCCTCAGCTAAAGAGAATAGCTCTATTAGGCTAATGAGCTAAGCTAGCGAGGAATCCACCAATTCAGTCCTGTGCCCTGAAACCCCACACGGCCCAAAACTACTCAAATGTCACTCCAAGCATTACAGAACCGTCTGAAGTTTGCCAATGAACACCTGAACGACTCAGAGAATGCTTGGGAGAAGGTGATGTGGTCAGATTAGAACAAAATCAAGTTCTTTGGTATCATAGTGACTCGCCATGCTTGGAGAAAGAGGAATTCTGACTATGACCCCAAGAACACCATCCCTAAAGTCAAGCATGGAGGTTGAAGCATTATGCTTTGGGGGTGTTTCTCTGCTAAGGGGACAGGTGGACTTCACTGCATCAAAGGAAATATGGATGGGGCCATGTACCATGAAATACTAGGTGACAACCTCTTTCTCTCAGCCAGGTCTGTAAAAATGGGTCATCGATGGGTCTTCCAGCAAGTCAATGACCCTACAAATATAGCAAAGGCAACAAGGGAGTGGCTCAAGAAGAAGCACATTAAGGTCAAGGAGTGGCCTAGCCAGTCGCCGGACCTTAATCCAATAGATCTGTGGAGGGAACTGAAGATCAAGTGACAGCCTCAAAACCTTAAAGATTAGGAGAGGATCTGCAAAGAGGAGTGGTCCAAATATCCTCCTGAGATGTGTGCAAACCTGGTCATCAACTACAAGACACGTCTGACATCTGTACTTGCCAACAAGGGTTTCTCCACCAAGTACTAAGCAATGTTTTGATAGGGGATCAAATACTTATTTCACTCAATGAAATGCTAAATAATTTATATCTTTTTTGTATGTGATTTTCTGGATTTTCTTTTTGATATTCTGTCTATCACTGTTAAAATAAACCTAGCATTAAAATTATAGACCGTTCATTTCATTTTAAGTGGGAAAACTTACAAAATCAGTGAGGGATCAAACACTTATTTCCTCCACTGTATGTCCATATATTTGTATTTGTGGAGACCAAAAAAGGAGCTAAAGGGAGAGTGAATATAGCACAGCTCTGAAACCATGCTAATGTTGCTCACCTGGGTGTTTGATCAAGCTTCTTCTTTCTAACCTGTCTTCTATCCAGGTATCATTACATCATGTATGTTGGCGATTACATGATGACGAGTTATTCTTGTGGAATATTAAAGACACAGTTTTTGGTCCTTGAGAAAGTAAGAAGGTAAAGTAAGACTGATTGAAATGGAGAGAATGAAACAAGAGAAGAAAATGGGAAGGATATTCCACATTTTTCTCACCTACATATTTTGTGGCCTAGGGAGATAGACAAATTAGCATTGCTTTGTTTCTGTCGAAGAAAAACACAAGAGGAATGTTTGAGAGACTGCCGTTTCTACAGAGCGGGAAACCACAGATACCTTGAGAGGTCGAGAGAGAGAGGGAGACTGGGGCTGATGTTGTATATTTTACAGCGGCGACTCCACCTGCCGAACAAAAAGACACTTTTGATTAAAATGTATTCTGCCCTTTCTCAAAATATTCATGGACTCTCGGGTAATTTTCTGGAATTTGAACAAAGAAAGAAAAAAAACAGATTGGGGCCAAATGTGACCTGCTTGTCTAAACCTCCTCACTCACTCACTCACTCACTCACACTAACTCTCTGGCCTTCAGCCGACAGAAATAAACGCTGGGCTGTCAATCTTTTCTACTTGAAGAATGTCTCGAGTGATGAACCTCGCATCTCGTGGCGGCAGCAGGTCTTGGGTTTCATACTCTTTGCGCTTTTCGACTCCAGATGTAAAATGCAGTCCAGAGGGGTGTAACCCCTACATTCCTTGGGCCTAAAATGTGGAGCTACAGAGCAACTCTCCTCACAGGGCCTGCATGCTGTTTGGCCTGGACCTCCGCGGGGAAGCCCCCTTCTGCTGTCTCACCCCTTTGATATGAGTCAAAGGCTGGGCAGTCTGCCGGAAGACAATTGCTGGAGAGAAAAGGAAATGAGAAAGCCCGGCGCAGACAGTGGATTTATACAAGGGACAGGACAGAGAGGAGAAAGACGGACTTAGCCTCCTAAAAGCTTCCAGTGATTAAAATAGAAAGGAAGGGGGCCACAAACGAGGGGCTGGATTTCTACGGCTCTCTGATGCAGGGCCAAGGGAGTGTGTGTGTGTGTATGTGTGTGTGTGTGTGCATGTGTGTGTTTACATGCATGTCAAAGTAGGATGTAGGGACTGTATAAATTCCACAGTAACACATGCATTCTGTGCAGACATGTGCCTTTGTGCGTCCACTTGTGTCCAATTGTGTCCGTGGGTAAGGCCTATGTGATAAAGCCTGTGCGCGTTTTGAGAGAGAGCGAAGAAAACTCTGAAAAGCCTCAAGGGGGATTTCCTCTGAAAGGGAAAGCTTTTCTCCTCCCCCTCTCAGACACTGTCTCCCTCCCTTCTTCCCTCCCTCTCTCTCCCTCCCTCCTTCCCTCTCTCTCTCTCTCACCCCCAAACACTCAGAGAAGTGAAAGAGGAGTTAGAGGATCAACAGGCAGCCTGACAATTCTGCTATTGCTGCTTTCTGTGCTGTGCTACACACACACACCCCAGACTGTTGGTAGAGTCTTCGGAGAATGGGAACAACTTTACTTAACTTTTTAGATCAAGGCAACTCTCCGACATGTGAATGTTCTTTGGTCGGCTTTTGTTGCTGATGCGCTGAACATGGCAAGTCTCTCAGCACGGAGCCCAGGGAGGCTGTCTGCAGAGGATTATCAGGACCAAAACATGTAACAAAAAAAGAAGAAAAAAAGCTTTCTGCCAGAAAGAGGAGAAACTACTGCAAAGATGGTAATGTCATGTCTTAACGTCTCACTCCTATGTGCCATTCTTGTCTGTTGTTGCTCTCTTATTTAATGTGTTGAAGTGCTCCACTGACCCAGTAACTGAGAGTGTGTGTGAGCTTCTTGGTTTGGTCAAGTGACTTTGTTTCTCTGCTTCTTCTTGTCAGGCATGTGTGACAGAGGGTTTAGAAGCAGGATCTGTTAAACAAAACAAAAAAAATTTATTTCAAGGCTTTCATTTTCGGGTGCATTATACTTATTGCACAACAGTGTTGACACACATTGTTTGGTCTCTTTTTTTATAATGAAACCTTATCTTTGTGACATACAAAGGCAGCACAAGACCACTCGTTACTGCAAACCTTATTGTTGTCCATGGGCACAGTTGGTGAGTTTGTTTCACACCAACAGCCTCTGCAGCATCTCAAGCTTTTTTTTTTAAGGGTGTGCGCACAGTGACAAAGAGAGAGTGACAGAGATGGGGCTCATTGTCTTTTGTTGCTGCATCTTTGAGTCCTTTGATTAGGACTTCATTGATGTGGAGGGTAGACATACTTCAGTGAGTGGAGAGTGTTATGGTGGCGTATAAATTATTTCACTACTTTGCATGTGCACATAATGGAACCCTCCAGTTCAGTGTAACCGAACTTTACAAAGTTCTAACCACAGTTTTTTTTTCTTTACAACTTGAAAGAACAAGTCTAATCTCAGTCATAATGAAACTGATTAACTAGCGAGGGAGCCACAAGATGGGAACATGTAAGACTTTGATCATGAGCTTGTTGGAGGATGTGGTTTATATGTACGTTTATTCATATAAATGCAGTTAAAGAGTTAGTTTTCGATAAAGATGAATGGTGCAATATTTCTCCAGCGTATTCAGCTTTTATATTTATACAATGTAACTCACTGTACCTTTCTTTTCTTTATATGGCAAAGTCAGTCAGTCTGACCCATAACATATGTCCAAGCACGCCAGATATATTTACAGAGAGCAGGAAGGAAGGATGTTTAAAAGGAGTCCAGACTTGGCTTCTCTCATCATGGCCACCACCGCTGCACTTTGTCCTCCCTTCACATCCACCGCAGCGATTGTTTGACCAGCGTTTACAGCCCCCACCATGTTTGTTTTACTTATTGCACGACTGAGGTTGCGACCACCCTCCAATTTACCAGTCATGAGCCCGCAGAGTCCAAATGATTAGATTAGCATGCATGGGGCAGGAGTTTGTATCTTGGATAAACACTCAGCAATGATACAAAACCCAGCGCCCATTGCTTGCTGGTGTACATTGTATTTGCCATTAGTAACTGTGTGACAAGGACAAGCTAAAGTCATTCATTCACCAGCAAGGTCAAGTGCTTTCTTCTTCTTGAGGCCTCACTGCAGCAGGTTTTCATTCATTGCCCAGTACACATTGTGAGGAGGTGCCGTGCAGTATCAGTGTTATTGGCTGTTGCAGTATTCAAAGTTGATTCAAAGTTAATGCAAATCAAAACGTGCTTGATGCTCTAATCTTGGCAAAACATGTTTAGCATGAGCTTTGCTTGTTTGTTTTTCATTTGACCTGAAAATGGTGAATAAGGTCAACCTCGATAAGCAAGTTATTAATAAAAGAGACACAGGGAGATTATAGTAGATTTTGAAACAGTGATGGTGGTAAACATCCAGCAGATACAGAGCACCATTAGCTTTAATAAGGTGTTGTGTCAACCGGTTGAATACAAGTAAATAGTACATTGTCTTTTGGCTCTGTTTTGCTTTCATCCAATAAATGGATATTTAGCTGCTAACTAATCCACTTTGTCATCCAGATAGGCACTAACTTTGTCTGTTTGCTGTGTGTTGTGGCAGGTAGTGTACAGTGAGTTTTTTTTTTAACCAGAGCATTATGACAAAAAAATGACCTGCTTGTTACATCTACAAATGATGCAAATGAGACCACTGATCAATGAGACTGAACAAAGACAGTTACGTTTTGTGATGAAAAACAAACAAACGATGAACAGCAATGAAGAACTGAAGACGGCAAAATCGGTTGATTAAAATAGTGTGACATCACTATTTATACCACCCGACGTTGTAGTCCACCTCATAGGCCTACATGTATTCCTTTGACCCATTGCTGATATACATATATATTCATCATAGCAGCGTTAAGTCACAGACTCTATAGGAGTATATCACAAACCCGCTTCATATTATCAGCCAGCTTTTCAGGCCACTTACATCCAACCTCTGTCTTTAGAGTATGTGTGCACATCCCTTAATCTAATAACTGTTGTGAAACACTGTGGACACGCCACGGGAGAGCTGCCAGATTTTGTTTTGCTGACAGTACACGTACTTGGCTTTAAAGGGTCACAGCTGTGTCTCACTCTCTCTCTCTCTCTCTTTATAAGCCATGGGACAGTCATCAGTGGCTACTACTGCTGCCTGTAACAAGTCATCAAGTCTTCAGAATAGTATAGTCTGTGTGCTAATTTGCCATGCCCACTAAGATTTTCTGTCTTTTTTCCAAAGTTCTTTTCAGACAGGGAAAGTCGTTATAAAAAACGGATGTGATTTATAGTATGAAAATATGTCGGCCTATAATTGCAGACATCTGCTGAGTGGAGGTGCATGAGACAAATTATGTTTTTTGGGCCTCAGTCAGCAAGGCAAGGTTTCTGAGAGTTGTCATGGAGCTGTGAACAGTATTTTCAGTGTTTATTATCCCTGTATCACAAAAGTGGGTCAATCTCAACGGAGGCTGTGCAGTGTATATTCAAAACAGAGCCACTGGAGGGGAAATGTCTGCTGAGCTATAGGCTGTTTGTGAGTCAAGTTTTAAGGACGCATTGTCTCTAGAAATACAGTTACTGCCACATTGTTATTATCGTCCCAGACTGGGTTTGAAAATGACTATTGCTACTTCTCCTCTGGTTGCCCTCTTTTTGTTGAGATGGATACTAGTTGTATTATAGCAAGTTCAGTGGTCAACACATAAGTCACAGTTATGGGAATAAGTTATTGCTTGCTTGAATGCATAACCAGATGAAGAACCTCAATCAGAACTTTGGTTCAGAGCATGAGATGACATCCCCTGTGTGCAAGGCAACATTTACTGAAAGATAACACCGTCCATTTGAATATTTCTTCGCTCAATTTGACAATTCAATGTGTTGAGAAACACAGCGGTAACCTTCCAATTGAGGGGATATGCGAAAAGACACATTTCAATGTAGCCATTGACTAATACAGTAACTTAACTTAACATATGTCTTAAATTTTTCTCTATTGCGGACGATGCCTTTTAGACTGCTGCTCTGTTTGGAGTTAAGTGCACTGGTTTGAACTTTGAAGGAGGAGCAACAGATGTCAGTATTTAGTGCAGTCACACTCACGTGCTGACCAGCAAGTTCATAGCACTGGGGCTTAATGGATTTCACAATGTCTTCCTGCACTTGTATTCTGAATCTTTTTTCAATTTTCCTGAGCTATAATGGTGTGTCTCAAAAAAATAACCATTTACATTTATTTATTCCTGATGGTTTTCCAGAATCAAACAAGCTTTGGGAAACGAGCTGAGATCCAGGAGACTTTGTTTTGTTGTGTTGAATGGGAGCAGTTCAGTATGAATCTTGGATATATTCCAAGAAAAGAAAGAAAGAAAGATGTGAATGTTTCAGTTGTGTAATAGTTTCTTCTGGAAGCCTTCCAGGTTTTTGATATTTTGTGTTCAAAAGTCACATCTGTACCTACTGCAAATCCCGCAGCACTTCCCCTTCTTGCCAATCACCTAGTCAGGCATTGGCCAACGTCTATAACTACACACCTGTCTGATCCTGTAGTGCTATTTAAAAAGAACGCTGACCTGGCAAGGCAGGAAAACAGATATTCAGCCTTTTTTTATACCCAAAACAGTAGTATCCTCAGTTCAGAGAATAATGCGGGCATTATTTCAGAGCACTGTTTTTTAAAACTCACGTAGTTTTCATAACATGTGGCTGCCATTAAAGGCAGCTGTGAGTCAGTGTTTTTAGAAATTTCAAAAGAGATGACAGAAAAGGGGATTGTCCTACAAGATAATAAAAGACAGATATTTTCAGCAGTGGTGTTCGAAATTTCCAAGTTACATGTTTGTATAGGCTATTACGAAAATAAACATTCATTTTTGATTATTAACAGATTTGTGAGTCACTTGTGAAATCAAATATCAGCTTCCCCTCACACAGTTACTGTTAAAAAAAACAAAAAAAAATAACCACTTTTAAATTCTTGGCTCTGGTTTGATATGAGAACAAAAGCCCAGCAACCTGAGACACTATTTATGTGGCCTCTTCACTTCACAAACATAGCTTGAGTTCATACAAGCTACAAAATGAATGAATTCGAAAGAATGAAGAATAGGAGCTGCTGCCAGATTAGCGAACACACACCGTGTTTACCCCCCGGCGGCAGTGTCTCTTGAGAAAATGATGTAGGAGTTTTGTCTCTTTAGGGGCCTTTTTATTGATTGAAAGGATTAAAGATGGCTTAGCTGTACAGAGTGCCCCCCCCCCCCCCTGCTATGCTGAGTTTAACGAGAGAGGATCATCATCATACACAAAGACAGCACTGTCTCACTGCCAAACAGGATATACCCAATGTTTAAGGAGGAAGGAGTGGAGAAGGATGGGAAATAACTGAGCGGTACTGGTAACATGTTTTTGATCATGTTATGACTAAGACTGCGATCTTGATTATGTTCATGGTCCCTCCCCAAGACTCAACATCTTCTCACTTTTGGCTTTTGTGTGAAACCATGTTAAAGTGATTCACACGCTGCAGATTATTGCTACTTTTTTATTGCAATCACACAAGAAGAGAAAGAAAGAAGTAATCTGCATATGGACAACACACCGAACAGATGCCAAAAGCTCTTTGTCTCCGTGATAACATTTCTTGTGGTGAAGTGTTAGGGTTGAGTTGGTGATGTGTCATCCGAGGCTCCTGGTCATGTTTGCGTGTCCATACAAGCAGAACTCAGGCAGTCTTCAGGGTTTACCGGCAGGTCCTTGACTCAACTGTCACTTCTGGTTATGTTTTGGTTTGAGCCCGGAGGTGCACTGCCAGTCCAATTCTCATTAGGATTTCCAACAAAATGAGATAAGGAGTCAAGACAGAGACATCAACAAATGCTTTCAGCGTGTCGCATCAGGAGCCGTGTCCATTTAGTTGAGGTTAATCTTCCTTACCATCACATTCTGGTCAGCTTACCTGTTTTTAATCTCTTGAGCCTGTGTGGCCGCTGACACAGATACACATTTTGAATGACACACCTTGACAGCTTGTTTATACTGTGGCTCAAATATGGGTCCTGGCTTGTGTTCTTTGGCCACAGCCCAAGGCAATATGGAGAAACCTGTAATTATCTGCTTTATACTCAACACTGTGAAAAATTCCCCAGGGGGGCGGGCCAGACAAAGACAGAGTGGACCTTCATAACAAATGCCTGTTGTCCACACTAGCATGCCGACGCAGGTCAAACAATGACCTTTGTCAAGAGACTGGAGCTCTTTATAGAGTTAAATCACGGACTGCACTGGACAACAGTGGGCAGAGGGGGAATCCCCTTGTGTTGAATGTGTAGAGGAGGGGGGCGGCGGAATGTAGTTTTCAGCTGGACATCCATCAAACCCAACTGTTTCTGCAGACCGAGATAAAGGTACAGGATTTAAGCTTGATGGAGTGCTTCTCACTGGCTGACAGTGGGAGTAAAAATAACATGGACAAAGAAGGCAACTTTATTTCTGTCAACAAAAAATGAGGACTAGATGCTGTACACTGATAAACAGTAAAAAAAGAATAAAGTGTCATTGGGTGATCACATGGGACTGAGCAAACTGCTGTTAACCAGGAGTTTTTGTGACGTGCGGAACTGTTGAATGAACCAAAGCAATGGCAGACAAATCGTCAGGAAGACCAAACTCAACAGACAGGGTTTAATGCAGACGTTCTGCACACTTTTATTAAAAATATTTAAAAAATTAAATAAAAACTATGCACTTCTCGACACAATTCCTCACATACTGTATGTAGAACCATAAATTGATAAATATGTATTCATTTAATTTGTACAATGTTCACTGATCTGACTTAAAGTGTAACTGCTAAATTAACCAGATTTACTAACATTTTCTGTAGCTCCACAGGTGTGGTTTCGGTATTCTGGTCATTCATATTTGAACCCTTTACATGAGTACATCAGTTATCTCAACGTTAACTTGCCCCAATATTCATCAAAGGGATGCTCCATCTTTTAATTCATTCAAAGGGAAACTGCAAAGAGGTATTTTTAGACCAGCAAACTCCACTTAGAACGTAAGGTCAATTTGTGGCATTTTCAATATGGAGGGCTTGTGTTGAGAGCAGTTTTACTCAAGGTGGGCAAACACTTCATGCCACTGTGTGCCCAAAAAAGCCCTCATTGGAATAGGTCCATAAAGAACACATTTTCAATTGCTCAACAGCTCTTTGCCATTTTTAGTTCAATTGCAGCTGATGCTGAATGTCTGCCACTAATTGTGTTACATGCATACCCTGAATTTTCCAGAATGATTGCACTCAATGGCCTATAAAGGCCTATTTTAGAACCGAATTCCTGAATTATGCAAGTGCTCAACTAGCACATTTTAAACAGTTTACCTATGTGCATTGGCCAAAAGAACTGCTCCAACGTTTCCTATTTCTTAATCTGAATTTTTATCATAATGATTCAAATGACTGTTTTTATATACAAAACCACAGTAAAGTATATCCGGACACAATTTAGCCTTAATTTCATGCTGAACCTTTCACAGTTTGGGCCCTTTTGACCAGTCTGACCATTTGTCAGATGTAATGAGATACAGAAGAATCCACAACACCGGCAGCTTCCCTCCCTATACCCTCAGTCTATTTGGCGGGCTAGTCTGTCTGAACTGGGTCCAGCTGAGCTATGCTTAGTGAAATCTCAAGAGAGTCCTCACTCATATGAATATCACTAGCCAAACCCCCCACAGAGAGGGGTTTTGGTCGGCGCCTTCAGCCTTCTTTGTTTTCCGAAGAAGTTTATCCGGGCAAAAGCGTATGTCCTTTTAGCCAGAGTCTAAACAAAAGAGGTTTGAATTTCAAATGGATTTGAAGTAATGTTATGATAATGAGCCACTCAAACTTGATCTTAATGTTGGATTGCAGTGAAGGAGTGATTTAAAGTCAGGCCACAGTAAAGTGGACAGTTCACACGCCAAACTACACTTATTCAAACATATCTTACACACAGTGAAACTGAATGTCTCATGCCTGTCAGGTAACTTCACATAGCTGTGTATTATCATAAGTGACCTCAGGTGTAGTGTTAGCTTAGAGAAATACAGTAGAACCCAAAGTTGAATGGCTGCAGTCAGCTAAACAGCTGTGATGCATTACCACTCAAGACCTAGCCTCCAAGGTATTCTCTTCTCCATTTCCTAATCTATTGTGACAGATGTGCACAATCAGAAAAGGGAAGCATTCTTTTCCACTGAGGACATGCAATGTCTACAAGACATACAAAGACTTAGCATGAGTGCTCAAATATTGATATTGATCTACATCCAACATCCCATATTACATTACCTGCTCCAAATCAACTGCTTGATTTGGACAAAACCACCTTGTATCCAAATGGAAAATATCAGGTTTTAACTAAAAGTGAATGCAAGCACTAAACCAAGTGTTACAATCAAGTTGATTTAATGATTTACAGAATTATTCAGTGAATCGTGAAACCACATAACCTTTGTTCCCAGTGTTTCATGACTGTCCAGGGTGCTCACATAAGGATAACCAAACAGTCAGCTCAGTCCCAATGCTAACCAGTGTGAGGTCTTTGAAGCTCCTGCACTTGTGTTTACCCTGGGCTGGGCTCTGGTATTGGCTGGACCATCAAGCTAAATGAGGCCAGGCTTAAAAACAGGCTCCTTTGTGGGTCTGGGAGATGATTACAGCAGTGTACTGTGAACTGATTGTATGAACAGCACGCCTGATGTGGTTAGCGGCTAAGACCTGTCCGGATCCAAAATAAGTGTCAAGTCCTTATTTTCAGGTTTCAACACAACATGAAGATCTTCTTATTTTCGTCAAGAAAATAAATCATTGTTCGCGAACAAATTAACAAATCTGCCCATCTCCAAATACTTGGGTGCTAAATGAGACAAACTAGAGCAAATCATAATACGGATAATAATCTTTACTTGTTTAGCACCTTTCAAAAAATACTAGTACTTACACCTCTGTGAAACATACAACACACATACTCATTTACCTCGTATATGAAGTACACTTATTTAGAGAGATGGATCTACCTATTATAATGTAGTTTGTAAAAAAAAAGGTGGGACGTGTTTGTGATATTTAGCCATGCTAGCAGCGTGGCACTGTAATTGCAAAGTAGGTTAGACTACGGTTGGATTACTACACCATGAGGTTGATGTTTTTGTTTTTACATGCAACTATTGCAAGGAATGCCATTTTAATTGACATTTATTACAGATACAAGATAATTGGTGCCCAGATGACGGATCCTATAATGACTTTGGTGCTACCTTAACTTTTCCTCTAACACCAGGGTCACATCTGTCAGACGTGTAGTCCCGACAACCATTGGATGCATTGCCATGAAACCTTGTGCATATATTGATACTGTACCTGCTCAACATGGCCATGTTAGCATGCTGACATGTGAATGTTTCATCAATTACAGCCTTGTGAGGTGACCTACAAACTGCACTTTGAGATTCATTTAAATTATTTGACAGGATAGATGGCAAAGACTTATGTATTTTATATGTTTGCGCACTAGCATACTGTGAAGCCATTGTTTGATTCGTGACATACAGTACTTCCAACCCACAAAAAAGCCTTAAAGTCATTCTTCCGCTGTTCAATCAAATATAAAGTACAGTATTTGCAGTGACCACATTCTATTAAAATTAATGTTCGTTTTTTCTAATCTATGTTGACAATGCTTACATCTCAAAACATTCCCAACTTGAATACCGGCCAAAGGGCTGGTTCACCAGAAAGGCTTTAAAGGTGGCCTCTTTTTCATCCGAAAGGCTGTTCAGCTGGTATCATTTGGTGTTGTGTTATGCAGTTGCATCTTTGTGGGCATTTCGGATAGGTCTCTGCATTCTTTTAGTCTGCTTTGCTTCTTCTTGTCACTTTGAGTAAGATCAGATGTTGACCCTGGTCTGCTAAAAATATAACCAGTTTAAATGAAGCACATCCTGGCCAGAGATGAAACAAGCTGCACACATTCATGCAGGACAGACTTAATCATCTCCAGATAAAGTTGAAAGCTTTTTCATTTGGCTCACTCCAAACCCCCTTTTGATCCCCTAAAAAGGACGGTATAATTTACCTCAAAGCTTTATGTTAACCCGATAGAACTGTTTAGATCTAGGTGAATTTGATCTTTTGCTGCATGTTTTTGTTTATCGGAAAATATATTGCTTTCAGTTATACAGGTACAGGCCAAGTAATAATTCAATGATCTTAAAGTGCACACATGCGGAAAAGTATATTACTTTTTCTTTTTTTATTCTCATTCTAAACATTATATATCTAAACAACCACAGCGAGTGGCAAAAGGCCAAGAAAAATATCTGTCCTGTCATTTTGCATTTTTGTAGAGCATTTGTTCTCGACATTTCATGGCCATGTGGACCTTATCCAAATAAGTCAGTGTTTAGTCAGTGTTATAACATGTCAAGTCCACATGCGCATTTGCCTTTGAAATCCATAGTTCATTTTATTCAGTCATTTTTCACTTAAGGGACCACAACTTGCACAGTCTGGGTCACTATGAAAAAAGATGTGGTTGACCAGCTGAAACACAAGTACAAGCACATTGCACACTGTCTTTAAATAGTATTAACCCAACATTAACAAAAGTAAACATACTAAGAATGACATAACCACAAAAAGGCTCTCACAGTGCGACTCCATGGCCACTGTTGCAGTAAGTGAACTACTTCTATTAAAGGGTTATTTGATCTCCTTTTCTCCACTCTACTACAAGTTTGTCCTACTATTTCTAGTCACAATATTTTGCTGCCTGGTTGGTTCAATGTCTAATAACAAATTCATATTTTTGGTCAGAGGAGGCCATTAAAAAGCCATTTGATGAAAATGTAAACCATAATACTCTTACATTACCGCAATACCAGGCTGTATTGATTATACAGTATTATAAAACATAAAGGGCCAGTTTCACAGACATGGATTAAGCCTAGTCCTGGACTAAATGGAATTTTGAATGGAGATTATCCATTTAAGGTACAATTTAGTCCAGAACTAGGCTTAATCCATGTCTGCAAAACCGGCCCAAAGTCTCTAATAGAAGATGGATACTGCCTTAATTAAATATGTTATTGTTTCTGTCTCTTGGTTATGAAGTCAGCACAATAGACCTTGTGCATCACCATCAGCATCCCTTTATTTGTGCACCAACACTGAAGTTCTGTTAACCCTTATAGTATTGCTCATGTCTCATGGTATACTGTATAGGATGATGGTATTAAACAAACCTCATCTTACTGACCACTATCTGTTCTTGTCCTTTAGAACCCAGAATCTCTGGACTCGTCCATCCAGAGTGCCCTCTCGGCCCTCTTCCCGCCTTTCGAGGCCACAGCACCCATCGTCCTCAGCCAGCTGTTTCGCACCATTGAGGAACGTTACCACGGTGATGCATTGCAGTGCATGCTGGACTTCCTCATACCCTCGAAACACCTGCTGGAGAGTGTCCAACAGGCTGCATGTGTGAGTATCAACGCACTTACACTTTACTGCATACTGCATACTGCATACGTTCTCTCTTCTCATGAAGATGCACTAGTACAAAAAGCCGTTTAGTTAAGAGACAATTATTATGTCAAGACGTATTCCACCGTTGTTCAAAGAGACTGAGCAGCAAGTTTGATATACAAAACATATTATGTATTGCATACATTATTTAAGATAGCTGTAATTAAATGCAAATGGACATTACATCTTTGCATAATTAACAATGCCATATGCTTAAATCTGTTAACAGTGAAAACTGTCAGATGTATAAGGGCCACCACCACCTATATGTTAACATACATGCAGACATGATACACATATTATCACACTCACTATGACTTTTACCTCAGATGTATTGCTTTCTCCGCTATCCAATACACTTCACTTCAGTCAGCATGACTACAGCATTTTGGTAATCCACATATGCGAATTCCACGAATGAAACTGATCTGTCAAAATGTGATAAAAAAAACTGGGAAAAAAAGCCCACAGCATAATCTCATTGACTCCAAGCCAACATCCTTCTTCCTGTTTACATTAACAATAGCAAAGGAACCATAGTTCAAAAACTTAGGGCATGTTTATCCTTCAAATAGAGATAAGACAAAGAATGATGACAAGAGTGACACAATATATGAATATTCACTTTCTTGTTATGTTATGTTACAGTGATTTAGTGATGTCAAACTAAATATGTATATGTCCCATCAATGTTTTTATATTCCAGAAACACTGTTCCTCTCAATTTTTTTTTAACTCTCTCTTTCTATTTATGTTCAGTTTTTGGATAGTGAGGAGGCAGTTGTCTATGTATTCCATAGATCACTTAGTGAGGTTGCGAGTTAAAACAAAATAACACTAAAATGATGCTCATCTCATTTCTCTTCCAGGCTGGATACTCTGACGTGGTATTCCGCTGTGAGGGCTGGCCTCTGTGTCTCCACGACAAGACTGTCATCCAGTTAGCACCTGTGAACCCTTTGCTGCTGCGTCCTGGAGACTTCTATCTACAGGTGGAACCTTTCGGGGACCAAGCAGCTCGCATTGTCCTCAAGAGTCTTCTAGAAGAAGGCTGTAGAGAAGTGGAGGAGACTCCCATCCCTGAGACGTCCTACCCATGCATCTTCACTGAAGAATGGCTGCAAGACATCAATGAAGGACGCTGTGGTGCTCCTCTCTCACGTTGCTTGCTTTGCACAGATCAAGGAGTCGTCAAGTTGCCCTGGGATAAAATCGCCATCCCAGAGTTTTTAGACCGGCCTAAGATCATGCCCATTTATCGGGAAGCTACTCCAGAACCAAAACATTTGTCCGCTCCCTCCCATTTTAACTCCTCCACCCTGCCAATGGAAACTATTCTTTTTTCCGCAAAAGACAGAATGTCAGCATCCCTTAGACCTGTGGACAGTTCCTCCAAGCTTGTCAAAGTGGAACATGAAAGACGTATCCCGAAATCCTGCACCAGAGCTTTAATCAAACCCGTGGGTTGGGTTTCTCCTAATACCTGGGACAGTCGTAACTATCTAGAGATTGAAGGTGATTATGTAGACCTGGTGGATATCGCCAAAGGGAAGGAGTTTGAAGAACAACAGAGGAACTGCCATCTAAATCCAGTCAATTCAGTTGGGTTCAAACCTGTCAGACCACCTCCACCTGTACCACTTGGGTATAGCGTTTCCTGTGGAAGCACCCTTCAGTTTGCAGAGGCACCTTGTACACCATGCAGCCAGGGCAATTTGGGGCATGAGCCTACTGATCATGACTTGAAGTGTCGGTACAGAGACTCGTACATGGCAGCACTGAAAAACCCAGTCCCTTTTGAGAGGGGGAGTGTTGACCTCCTGGCTGCACTTGAGGAGGTTGGCCTTTGCAAAGCAGGAGAGTTAAGGTCCAAGGGTACATTTGAAGCTCAAAGAGACAAACTTGGGAACTTTTCTAACCACTATAACAAACCCGTGAAAAGTAACGAGCCTTGCCAATACAGACACTGCTGTGAACCAACACCAGAAACTTTTGCACGTCATCTTAAAGACCCTCACACAAGTTCTGACTCAGAAAACCTCATGAAGGAACCAGCCGTTGTTTTAAAATCAACCCCTGGTTTGAGCCTTAGTCAAAAAGTGCACATGAAACTAATTTCCCACCAATCAGGACATAATGTTAGCGTGAATCCAGGATCAGATGTGTTCTTCCAGAACTGTGATGGGGACATTAAACCACACCAGAAGGTTGACGCTGTGAAACCCTCAGGGAAACAGAAAGTTAAGGTTAGGTCTCTGTCAACGGTGTCGGAAACCGCTAAAGGGACTCCAGTTCTCTATAAACTCAACAACAGGAGCCAGAGTGATATCTGCCCTGAAACAATAAGCAGCATGATGCAGTGTAAGAAGGCTGACCTTTTGGATCAGGTGACTCAGAAGCTGGAAAGACGGAAGTCACCTAAAAAAGGTAAGCATGGTTTGTCAAGTCTGAACATTCAAAGTTTTCAAACTGCTTATTTTTCTTTTTAAAATATTTTTGTCTCTTTTCTTTCCTATCTTCTATTCAACACCCACTCAAATAGTTTGTACATTGTTATCACTGCACACACAGCCTTTAATCATGATCTGTTGCTCAATGGCCTCGATGGTCTGATGAACATTCACACCAAACACACCAACTGAAACTCGACCATGACCTTGCGTGCTTGAGGGATCATAAAGGCTCTTTAGAAAAAGGGGTTCAAAGGTTCAGACTTGAGTAGGATCTTCCCATTGCTGTCTGGTATTTTTTCAGCGGTATTGGCTACATTCACGGTATTCCCATTCCTGAGAGAGTGAACGGAAATAGCCTGCTGCACCCCAATGAAAGGGAGGGCCTGAACCCATCAAAGCAGGAGCAGAGCATTCCTCTAATGTAGAGCGACAAAATAACATGCAAGAAGGAGGATTCTGTCTCCTGCACCCGCTGGCCTGCGCCCTCAGAGCGACATGTTGAGATCTTGACTGGAGACATGCTTGTCATGAACTATTAAAGTAGCACAGAGGGAGAAAGCACAGGCAAGGCTTTGTTGGCTCTAAGGGAAGGCCAATTAGGATGTCTGAATTCAAAGCCAAGCTTACTAGGCAGGCCACCACAGTGTTGTGTGTCCTCTATGTTTAAATGCTGTCTACACACAGCTGTGCAACTACATCCATGTTGATTGAGGACTATTAAGCCCTGATTTAGAAGAGTGTTCTCAAGAAAAACAGTCTCATGGATAAAAAAATAAGCAACAAAATAAGCACAACATTTCATGCAATGCTCCAATTATACTATGATCAATTTGTTTTTCTTTGATTTTTTGGGGGAAACATTTATGTTTGTGTTTATTGATACAGACTCCCAAGCAAGTAGGAGTGAAACCTCCTCCACCACAGATGGACCAGATTCCAAACCTCGTGACTTAAAGATAGAAAAGCCATGTTCTCCACAAGTTCAACTTCCTTCTGCAAGGTCTGATGCTCCGCAGTCTCCACGAACCGAGGAATCCAGTTTCAGGAGCATCAGTGGTCTGCTTGAACTGGGCCTTATTTGTTTGCCAGGTACTTTATATGTAACACATTTCTGCAGTCAACCAAATAATCTATCCTCTATGATTTTCTGTTTCAAATATTTCCTGTCTTGTAACTCGCCAGGCAGCAGGGACAAGACAGGCAGGGCAGTGGTGGAGGTCCATGGTGCCAGAAAAGAGTGGACCTCCCCTCTTGTGTCAGCCCAGAGTGTCTGTGAATTACTGCTTTACTTACACTCCATACCAAGGTACTGAAAACAATGCCTACAAAGTGTTTCTGCATGAAAAAAAACAAACAGAATCTGAAATGTAAAGACCTTTATTTGTCTGAATCATGTTCAGAGGACAGCTTGGTACATACCAAATATGGGCTGGTGATCTCCTCCTTTGTATAGCAGAGAACAGCTGTTTTTGTTGTTAGCTTGTTGGGTAGCTCCCATGTTGTTTGGCATGTAATAAAATATCTGACCACAAGAGGGCACCACTATACCATTTGAAATAATTCCTGTGTTCAGTGGAGGCTTTGAAGGAAACCACTGAACTAAGTCACCCCCAATATATTTTATGCAGAATCACAGCTTTATGAACAAACCAATTTTGCCCTAATGTGCTGCACTCTAGGATCAGCTGGCAGTAGTACTGACCTGTGCTGAACCTCATCCAAATGTGCCAAATGAATGTCAACATTCACAGCTCAGAGGTCAACTCGCAAACACTTTAACAGTGTTATTTGTTTGCACAGGGTTTAATGGAGTCTTTGAAGTTTAAAAAAAGCCATTCTACCAGATAGCTTGGCCCTTCTCTGTCCCCACTAACGAGCCATACCACAACAGTCTCTATGCAGGCTGGCTGCCAACTGTCTGGTATGCAGTGCCTTGCTAGAGTTAGTAGCCATGTCTCACGTAGGCTCACACAACAGTAACCCAAGAAGAGGCCATTAAGAGGGCTGTGTGAAAGCGTCAAAGTGTGGAATAGGGATGTGTGGAGAAGTGTGCAGATGTCAGAGAGATGAATACAGATTTGAGTAAGTGGAAGAAGTAGATAAGCCTAAAAGCCTTTGAATGATGTGTTTGTCACACAAAGAACACTGTGTTGATGTGAACAAGTTGCAGTGTGCTGTAACATGATTCAATGTTTTGGTAGGAAAGAAGTTCGAGAGTTGGGAATGACTTTGGTCATCAATGCCAGGAAGAAGCCTCCCTCACCTCACCTCTACAAAGCTCTCCTGATGGCTCAGGTTAAACCAACAAACCTGCATGCACATGTCAGAATCGGCAACACCTGCACTCACCCCAAAACACACACGCACACACGCGCACACACGCGCACACACACACACACACACACACACACACACACACACACACACACACACACACACACACACACACACACACACACACACACACACACACACACACACACACACACACACACACACACACACACACACACACACACACACACACACACACACACACACACACACACACACACACACACACACACAGATGTCCAATCGTCACGGCCCTTTATTCAGAGATACGGAAAGTGATGCCAAGATTGTGTGTCTAGAAATTCTAAACTCATATACTGAATGACAAGCTAATGTCAAGTTTGTGCAAGTTTATGATTTGATAGCAGTAGAGTAAAACATGATGACACTGTTAAAGATGTGTTTATACACTGTAACGCATTATAGGCCTATTGTATACAAGGTTTGCTATTTATTAAGAGATAAAATGAACTCATCTCCTGTCTTATTTACCAGAGCAACTAGTTGTCTAACCTACAGTATGTTGACTTAAAACACATGACTCTCTGCCCTGATTTCTTTAACTTACTGACTCCCTGCTACAGGAGCAAGCTCTGCACGCTGTCCACAGCATCGTGATGTTGGTGGATAAAGACACCTGTCCTCGACCCGAAAAACAGCCGGGGTTACAGGTCAGAAATGAAAAAATGTTTCCAAGTTCTCCTTTGATTTCTTACCTTTTAGTCGGATCTGACACTAGACATGAGTTTTACTTTTCATGCCTAACCTTGAGGTTGTTTTTGTCTATAAGATGGACTTGGTGACCTCTATGAAAGCCCTCAACAAGACAGTGGAAGCTTCCCAGCTGACTACTGACCTGGGAGGGACCTTTACTTACAGTCATACCGACTGGCTGCAGTTCCATCAGGTACTGATTAGCGTGGAATTTCCCGTAAACTCAGAGGAAACTGCTGTTTATAAAGCTGGGGATAAGTCTTTATCCAAACACCATCAGCAAACATTCACCCTCTCTGATGTTCTTTACTGCAATGCCATATTTAGTTTGGTATTTCAATGGAGGGGGGGTCACAGCAACAACTCTCACTCGCTCAATAGCTCAGGTCCACTACCAGAAGCTGGCTATGAATAATGCTCATATTAAATATTTTTCTTTCTGTAACTGAATGGAAAGGGGAAAATAATGACTGAAAATGAAATGGGTATATGTTTTAGGGTGGATATTATACTGGACTACAGTATCCATACACTGATAGAAAAGGTTCTTGTTTTTTTGATTTAGTTTGCACGATAGGGCATTCATCTACAGGTCAGAGATGAATCAGCTGAAGTTTGTCAACCCTTTCCCCCTACAGTATAAATCTGATGGGATGTAAGTTAATTGGATTTCGACATCTTTGTTGCCTAAAATACAAACAAAACTGAGAAAGAAAAATTACTATTCAGTTTAATGGACCAGCATTTGTTGACATACATGTCAACAAATGCTGGTCCATTAAACTGAAGAATACTTTTGTCTGCCTCAAGGCTCCTAGGTTCATTATAATGCATATATATTATTTATTTTCACTTCACTGAGTCTTACATTGTATTCCCCTTCAGAGACTGATTTCCTTCATGACTGCCCTGCGAGAGGCAGACAGCTTGTTGCAGAGGGCAATCAAGAAGGTGGATGGCAGCAAAGAAATAGACAACGGCCAGGTAAAATAAATATACTGTACATGTTTACAGATGATATGTAAAGTAGTGTGCCACACAGTTTGGACCAGGTCAGACATGTTTTCTTTTTTTAATTATTTATTTATTTATGTTTGCTGTGGCTGCTAAAGGAAGTGCAGCAATGCATTCAGGAACAGAAGGGCTCAATGAAAGAGGTGCTGGAAGACACTCGATTGGTCACTCTGCAGAGGGAAGGAGGGGCCGTACTGGCTAGAATGAGGAGGGAGGAGTTCAGATTTCCGCAGTCTGAGGACTACAGGTATCAGATGAGTCCAGTGATCTTTTGCTTCTCACTCGAATCAGTATAGTTCATCCTCAGAGACCCTACACATCCCAGCAACATCACGTTGCGTTTTGATCTCATTTAATCTGAAAGACTGAAATACTTTACTTTACTTTACAAAATCCAAGCTCTGCACACCTACACAGATGTATTCAAGTAACCTGATTGGTAAGACCTCTAGTTAGGTGATAGTTGGCTGGGAATAACGCAGTGCCATCGAACACTACTACTTATGAGAGCGAATACAGGCTAAGTTGTCTCACCCTTACAGCTAAAAGAAAGCTAACATAAGTGGTGAGGGAGATGTCATTAGAGCAATGGGTACAGACCCTGTGCAAAGGCCGATTTGGGAATATAAACGCCACATTATTTATATTATACTTTGAGGCATTTCTACGTTAACCTGAGGAAATACAGTAATCCGAACACTCCACCATCTGGAAAACAGATGGATCTGTTTCTCTGTTTGGCTGTAGTTAAAGCTACTGTGTGAACAGCTGCAAATAGATGTCATTATTTTTCAATGAGTGTTCATACACGACTATCAACAGCAATTCCATGCTCATATCTGAAAAAGTATAATTATTGACTGAGTTATGCAGAAGGCATAAATATGTGTTAACATTAATCTACAGCAGTATAACGTGCAAACATTTTTATAATGACAGCTGTAAAGCGCCACAATCTATCAAAGCAACAAGCAATTGAAGGGCAAGTCTGGAGTTATTATGCGCTCCATCTCAAAGCCATAATTACCTTTCATAATAAATCTAGCCATATGCAAAAACTTGTATGCATCTATAATGCTTTTACTTTTCTGAGGTGATTCTGATGAAACACTACCGTGTTTTCCCCCCATGCTACACTTGAAATGACAGATAATACCATAGTTTCTTGTTTGTTAACATTTGTTTAACTTCCATGCAGAGATGCTCTGGAGTCAGGGACCAGTCTGTACAACCAGGTGGAGGAAGAGCTCCACACTCTGGTGATGAGATCAAATGAGTCACTGCAGCTCCTTGAGTTCCTCTTCAGGCTCAGAGAGATGGAGGCCAAAATAAGCACGGTATACTGCTGTTTCTGTCAGTCGGCTTTATACTTGTACATTTTCATTAATGTTGCAGTTTTCTTGCTCATTGTTTGCCAAGCCATGAAGGACATACATTGTATACTTGTACTTTACTTCCCTAAGGCTGGGATGTGGTTCAATACAGAGGGCGAACAGGGACTGAAGAACTCTCACACGGCAGATGGTACCTTGGAGTCCTTTGAAAAGGCCTTGCAGCACTTTGATTTGTTTCTCGCTCAGTCTAAGGTATTGCAGCAATATAATAGAAAAAAGTTTCCCTTTTTTGGCTGTCTGTGTTTGTCTTGACATACCAACCATTTAAATAACTGCAGAGTAAATAGTCGATTAGGGACTTGCATAGAGTAAGGAAACACAAGCTCCACTTGACACCTTATCATTTATCACAGGAGAAACAACAGCACGCCCTGGCCCTAGTGGCGGAGTCGGAGAGAATTGTGTCCACCGGTAATTCCAGTCCTGCCACTGATATTTTTCGGACTCTGGTTGGCACTTTCAAATCCAATATGGAGGATTTTACGTTGCGGGCAGAACAGAGGTACAAACAACTGGACTCACTGGTTCATGTGCACCGCTTTTGTGAGCAGGTTTGTGTTCTACAAAAAAAGTTTTTTCTCCCATCTGTTTTCAATTAAAAAACATATTAAATCACTGTGTCTCTTCACTTCCCCTTTGTCTACATATTTCTGTTGACCTTTAAATCTAAAATGGTAAAAATCCCTTTTCTGTCTCTCTCTCTCTCTCTCTTTCTCCAGGCGTCTGCCCTGGCCAAAGAATGCAGTCATTTCTTGGAGAAGGTAGAGCAGGGGTGTTACTCCGCTCAGACCCGGAGCACAGTCCAGATGTATGAAGAGAGATTAGGTGGCGAATTCTCAACCCCGCACTTCCAGGCTCTGAAAGCTAAGGCCTGCGCAGTGGGATCAGAGGCCTCTGGGGCGATGAAAGTGTGGAATGCAGCCTGGATCCAGTGCCAAGAAGTCAGGCAGCTTCTTGAGGAGATGCAGAAGAAGAAAGGCACAGATAAGAACCAGATCCAGCAGACCACAGCTGCAAACTATCAAGGGGAAGATGGAGGAATGGAGAAGAGGAGTGAGGCAGGGCAAGATGAATGCTCCCTGACCCAGCAACTATCCTCTCAGAATGAGGGAGTCAATATTTCAGAAATTGAAGGAGAAAGCACCACTGCGGCATCCTTCAATCCACATTTAAAACCAGAGTCGAAAGGGAGCGGGAAAGGAGTATCCCAGGCCCAGGAATTACCTGAAGCACCAGTAAAAAATAAGAAAATCAAAACTTTTCTACAAAATGTCGACGGTCACCCAGAAACCAAACGCAGGCCAAGAGAGCACAGCAGCGAGGCAGATCTGAGGAGCGCAGACTCCGTGAAAGGGAGCGATTATTTTCCATTGCACAAACCCCTGTGTCGGTCCCTAAGTGAGGGCTCAAGTGTGAGCCCCAGCTTCACAAGCATCTCTGGCTTTTCGCCTCTGGATGTAAGACATAAACACTGTCGGAACAAGACGCAGCCACTGGAACCAAATTTGCACCCGGTCCAAAAACGACCCATTTCCCATGACGAGTCAGGAAACCTGAGCAGGGAGTCAAGAGGAGACAGTAATGAAGATGAGGGTGAAGGATGCACAGCCTCCACCCAGAGCCCTACAGACTTAAGGACCCCAGAGACATTACTCACACCCTCAGAAAACAATGGCAGCAATGTTTTGTAAGTAGCAGCCCCCCTCCTACAGCTGTGATCCAAAGCTCAGTGCGATGATGTCAGGACATTGCAAATTGCATAGGTTATGTTCATGAATGCGACAATTGTTCAGTGTGTCAATGGGAATGTTGCTAGCTACGGTGGCCGTCCCTTTGTTTACATTCACTTTAATTACATACCCATTTACAGAGCCTAAGCTGTGCTATAACATCGGATATATTTTCAGCGCACACACACACACACACACACACACACACACACACACACACACACACACACACACACACACACACACACACACACACACACACACACACACACACACACACACACACACACACACACACACACACACACACACACACACACACACACACACACACACACACACACACACACACACACACACACACACACACACACACACACACAGTGAGGAGATATTCACAGATTTTGACAAAAAGTGACATTGACAACAAGCATTCTCCATAATCTCTGACTCAACCTTTCGAACAATACTGTCTTAGTCAAACAAATTAATTGAACAAAAAAATCCCGAGCTTGAAGTTTGATCCCGAGCCCACCTGGGTGTAGTTAAAAGCTTTGATTAAACTTGTTTTCATTTCCTATATGTGGAACAGGAAACTGCGGCGGATCATGGAGGAGCTGCTGTCCACAGAGAGGGAGTACGTGAAGGCTCTGGGTTACGTCAGAGAGCACTACTTTCCCGAGCTGGAGAGGGCCGACGTACCCCAGGACCTCAGGGGCCAGAGGGGGAGCATCTTCGGCAACCTGGAAAAGCTCCACGACTTCCACCGCCATCATTTCCTGAACGAGTTAGAGAGCTGTGTGAACGAACCCTTCAGAGTGGGACGAGGCTTCCTACGCCATGTAGGTGCCACGTGTACTAGCCTATTATTGACAGTGCACAGAAGAAAGTATTGAATATGAATTATAGTCTTTTTCTGAAAGTGTGGTACACGTTGTTCAGGATGAATCACTGATGATGATCTAATTTTGAAAATTTTGACATTTTAAAATGCTGCGAGTTATTTTTGTTTGCCTTGACACAACCAGGTTTTGGCAGCCGCGAGTCCGTATAATTTCAAGTAGAGGTCAAAGGTATCATGTTTTAGAACCAAAGCTAAGATCATTTAGTATAATTGATTGCTAGGAAAAGCCCCTCCAGATGTGTCCTTACTGAAGACTGATGCTATGTCTTCAGCTTTTCCAAGAAATGATTGAACAGATTCCATTGGAAATAGGGAGTATGTCTCTCACACAGCTGTGTTTACTGTGCAGTCAGCATTTGATATTGTGAAAAAATGATACTATATATTATTGGTGGCGATAATGAAAATGACTAATGGTATTTTTCGTATATCCTCTTCATTTTAGAGGGAGAACCTGGCTTTGTATGCCCTTTACAGCAAGAACAAACCCCAGTCTGATAGTCTTCTCATCAATCATGGACAGGGTTTCTTCAAGGTGAGAACCGCAGCCAGCCTCCCTTTGCTCTTCATACCACACCATAAATGTTCTCACACATGAGGATTGGGGGTGTATTTTAACAAGATCAGATTGTATGCTAGCTTCTCTGTGATGCTTTTCTTAGGTAGAGCAATGTTAAGTTTAATGATAGCACGTGGGAAACTAATGTTTCCCACTTTAACCATTTTCAATGTCTTGGTTTAGGGTTTCTACACACCAACATTGGCTAAATAGGACCTAAAACAAAACACAGCTGAGGCAAAATGTCATTAGTTTTAGAATATTTCATCATAAACCATACAGGCAAATTAAATTTGTGACCTAATGATGAAAAATCTTGAGAATTATTAAGTTATAACGATTAATCCTGTGGGGAACACAAATATCTGCACAAATGGTCATGGCAGTCCTTCCCATAGTTGTTGAGATACAGTATTACAGTCTGGGCCAAAGTGGTGGACCACTTTGGCTGACAGACAGACTTTGCAATCCCTAGAGACGCCCCTTACAAGGAGTCTGGCAAAAAAAATATAATATATTATAAAATAAAGATGGTGTAGCCAGAACACTTTATATAAATCTATTCTATCAAAAAAAAGTGTTATCATCTCCATACATCATTTTAGTCCTAATGGCGGCCTGCCAGTCCACTTAACACTAGCATGTTCTCATAGTGATATTTAGTGGTATACCGTTGTAGCTCTGCTGCAGGTTCACTGTCTCCTCTTTTACACCAGCAAAAGCAGCTGAAGCTGGGGGATAAGATGGATCTGTGGTCGTATCTGCTGAAGCCTGTGCAGCGGATCAGTAAGTACAGCCTGCTGCTCCAGGACATGATGAGGGAGTGTGGTCCGGGACAAACCAGAGAGATGGCTGAGATCAAGGCGGCCCTGGAGGTCATCCATTTCCAGCTCCGCCACGGCAACAACCTGCTGGCAATGGACGCCATTCACCACTGTGACGTAAGACACTTTGTTTAGTTAAACCTCTGTGCCATTTGTAAACCGAAATATCAAGGAAGATTATTAGAGAGGGAGGATTTCATGTCCCATAAACAGTCCATACATAAACAGGAACACTGTTTAGATACAGTATGAACCAGACTGTGATAAGAATGACATCGCCATCTCATTCAACAATTACGCAACACCAGTGGAGACCGATGCGGAATGCAGAGAAGTTAAACAGGTAGTGGCAAGACTTTGACAACCTACTCACCACACTCACAATCACCATGCATATTTGGCTTTGTGCGATATTGTGGTTTAATGATTAATCTGGGATGGGTAGAGCTGAGGATGTAAAGGAAAGGATGATAGTTGTAAATTTCCCAAGGAATGTAAAGGGGAGTGCCGTGTGTGTGGGATGATGGTGGTCTGGAGCTTCAGAATCTGGAGAGCGAAGATAGAGGGAATGAATACTCAGTGAACTTTATGAACTCCCTTTTGCACCTCAAATTCATAAAAAGTTTTAATATTATTACATTAATCTTATAATAATATTATGCTTATATTGGAATTACCACAGACGTATGTATATATTAACAGATTTTTCATTGTGTTTTTCTTGGTATTAGCAGCATGGTTTTCCCTGCTTTTTTACTATTATTGAGGAGCGATGGTGCATTTTCGTTGGTTGGCTACACTTCAGTGAGTTTTTTCTTTTTGTGTGCTGCAGGTTAATCTGAAGGAGCAGGGGCAGCTGATACGCCAGGATGAGTTCTTCGTTACATTCAGGAAGAAGAAATGTCTACGCCACATTTTCCTGTTCCAAGAACTCGTCCTCTTTAGCAAGACCAGGAAAACCGACGTGGGGAATGACACATATATCTACAAACAGTCGTTCAAGGTATACACATAGTGCTACGGGCATACACGATGTCATATGAAGGTCAAATGTATTCATGTGACCAGTGAATTACCAGTGAAGTACCAGTGAATTCCGCAATAACAGCATTGGAAGGCTTTGCTACCACTTCTTCTTTACAACAAGTCAGCTCAAGGTTACTTCCTACATTTAATTGTCAGTTGCGACATGCAAATGTACAGTATGAGCAAGGACCTGTCATTGACTCTTACTTGCGTCGGGCAACATGTTTAGTCATCATTTTACAGAGAAAATGAAATTTTCCATTACTGATCACAACTTTCACATCCACTACATGAGCGGCCCCCGAGGACTGGACTTTTGACCCCTTGTCACACATCAGAGCATAACCCATTAAGACTAGTAGTCCTATCTGTACATCCACAAATTTGCCACTCTGATTGACATTTTGCTAACTACAACTTACATTATCACTTTGTTTGTGTTTCTACTTAGACATCAGATATAGGCATGACCCAAAACAGCGGTGACAGTGGCCTGTGTTTTGAGATCTGGTTCAGGAAAAGGAAAACCCAGGACACATACACACTTCAAGCAGTTAGCCGGGAGGTGAAGGATTCCTGGACCAAGGACCTGGAGCGCATCCTGTGGGATCAGGCAGTACACAACAGAGGTACTGACAAATACACACAAACATGTAAACACTTTGAATACAGATTAGTGAGACGTATACTCACAACTTCACCACCTGTACTGTATGTGCAGAAATGAATATATGTGGCTGAATCTTGGTAATGATAAGGCGATGTCATTTCTTAAATTCGATATATTTCTAAACAAAACATTTTTTCAGAGGTCCGCATGCAGGAGAGAGTGTTCATGGGTATTGGGAACAAGCCTTTCATGGACATCAAGCCCAGTGAGGCAGCTATCAATGACAGAGCCGTCAACTATGTGCTGATGGGGAGAGGTAAAGCAGGTTTAATTTGTTACATACATTTTGATCAGTATATATTGTGTTAGTTTTCACCTTTTGGCTTTTTCTCAGCTCATTACACTACCTCCCATAAACTGTATTCTCACCCTATCTCTGTAGAAAACAAGGTGCTGTTCTCCGCGGGATCCTGTGGTTCAAAGGACGGGCTTCCTGGGGGGCGGCCCAAATCATTGGGTTCAGGAAGCAGTTCATCTTCTTCCTCTTCCTCTGGCAGAGGTTCCCTGTCCCCTGGTGGATACCTCTGTGGCCCAAAGCGGAGGGTGGTTTCAGGGGGTCCTGGAGGATATGTATCGCCTCCCGGAGCTCTGGAGGAAGATGACCTGGACCATGAGGGTGGTAGTCAGAACTTATTGTGTAAGTTTAGTGTTCTTACCCTACATATATGACCAGAATGTTGGTTACAATTTAGAAGATTAGTTGCAATGGTGCATCCAGGAACCTATCCTTGTCATGTCTGACAGGACTGTGTTGGTGTGACCTTATCAAACTCCATGGCAACAGTCGTTTTTAAAGAACGTTTGGGCAGAGAGCTGAGATGATTGGTCCTAAATACTTACTATGTCATAAGAACCAGAGCATAGCCTGCCTAATGTAAACCACATTTCTGTATAGTTTATTAAACTTAAATGACAACATATTGGATTGATACATATGCCAAACTCTTTTCAGAGGCTTACTATCATGCAACTAACCCCCTTAAACTACATAGTTAGGAGGAGTTTGTGGATTGGGGTTTACAGGGGCTTAAAGACACTTTTACAGTTTTATTTCCCAACAAGGTCGGAGGCCAGAGGTTTGGGTCAAGGATCTTTAAAGGTATTCAATGACTTTTCAGTTGGGACTTTGGTTGCTGACAGTGTTTGAACTCTCTTACCACCATGTCAAACAAGTTGCTTGGTTGATCGGATCATCCATCCATCCATCCATCCATCCATCCTATGAATAATCAAGTCTTCTGTTTCTGCCAGTGGACAGCTCAGAGTCATCAGGAGAGAGTGTGAGCGGCTTCAGCAGTTCCGGTTACAGCCACCACTCTGCTATAGGAGGAGAGGTGGAGGACACCGCCTTGGTCTGCGCCTCCACACACACTGTAAAGGAGGCAAAGGTTGCCCATTCCCACAAACTAAATGCTCCGTCAGGATCCCCAGAAAAAACCCATCCACCAGTTCCACCCAAGCCCAAGCCAAAACCAGCATACCATGCCAAGGAGCTGCCCTGTGGCAAGGTGCAGTACAAAGCACATGATCAATCATTTTATTTAGTTTTAAACACTATGAATGCATAGTCCATAATGCAAGCTGAACGTTAATTACTCACAGACTCGCTTAATTAACTGCCTCGTACCCGCCTTATACTGAAAAGTATGTTTATTTACATTTTCTGCATGCCAAGTGCATTTTTCCTCTGTTGATATTCAATCTTCTGGTGAGTAATTAATTATGTTAATTATGAATCTCTCAGAACGACGCTGTTGGAAAATCCACTGAGGTTTGACGTACGAGATACGATACAAGGTGAGCATATTGGGATAAAACATCATCCATCTTTCTTAATCTGCTATAAAACAGAACACATTCTTGAACAGTTAGGTATTATGTGTATATGAATAATAAACCCTGCTGCTGGGGAACAGAAAGGTTAGTTTAAAGAATTCCTTTTTTCCCCCTACAGATTTGGAGGCAATCCAAGAAAAGCCGACTGTTGGTGTCGGCGTTGAAGATGAAACTGTTTCAACAGCCTTCCTGTCACACCAGCTGTTACTGTAATACATTACCACTCTGTAAATACATCTTTTTAATCACACCACTAAAACAATAGGCCAGAAAAATGTCTTTAAATGTACTGTACCTGGCATGCCTAGCTGTTATTCATAACATGATGTTAAACTGTACAGTAGTCAAATAATGTGTTATTATAATACTGGTGAGATAAAATACTCTAAGCTTGCCTTATAAAGCCTGCGAAAAATGTTATCGCATTAAAGGCAGGAAACATCATAATGCCATCCCTTATGTCCGTGTGTTTTGCCTTCTGTACAGATATGTCAAACTAAATGACAGCATATTGATCTTACTATTTCATCTGAAAATAAAATGCATTCACTCATTGTCCTTTTTTTCAATTAACCATTTTTTATAAACTAATGTGTTACTGGTATGGAGATATTGATCTATGTAACAGTGTGTATGGCAGTTTTGTATGGCTTTCTATTGAAATACAGAATCTTTGCAGTGATAATGGATACCCTGTTTTTATAAGCACCATGGCATTTTTTCTTTGCAATCAACTTGAATAAATGCATGTTACGTTGGCTAAAATCTGTCTTACTTTTGCAGTGTTTCATTACTTGTTTAAGTGTCAAATAAGCAACTATATAAACCTATACATAATACTGATGTATTAAAGATGTATGATATGCCGTAATATGTAATACAGATTTATTTTCCTGATTAATAAAATCAAATGAGCAATCGTTACATCATATCCTACATGTTTCCATAAGTCATGTATATAAGGGGAAAAACATCACATTTAAAGAAAGTGTCAACAATCACAGCTGCCACAATATTAAAAATGAAACCTTGGATCCACCAATCTGCATGATCCATCACAGGCAATTACTATATAGTATTTAAAAGAAGACCACATGTATTTTGATTTACTATAACATCTATCGCAATGGTTATTTCTGCAAAGCTGAGAACTTCCCTTTATCCATACCTTTTCTTTGGAACTACTTATCTGCCCAAATATACTTGTGAGTCAGTGACTAAGGTCATTTACTAGACAGTGAGTATTTATCATTCAAGCGAATGTGGGGGGATTTTACAATACATATCTTTGCTCTTCCCTATTTCCAATGTAATTCACTTGTGTTCTTTTCCTATCATTTAAATTCTGAAACTGACCAACAATCACACACATGCACATTTCTAATTTAATCTGGAAATGATCCCAGGTAATATATGCCAGTCTATGTGAACTAGCTGAGCATGCCTTGGCAAAAGCACTGAGTTATTTCCACTGTGTGGGTTTGGCAAGAGCTCTGTTAATCACTTTGCTGATGTAATGCCCAACTTTGGAGCCAAGACTTGTGTTTGTGGTTATTACTAGTCTGGCCCAGAGTGCTTAAAACCATATGACTGGCCTCATCCTCTATTTTTATTGACATAGTTACGATTACAAACTCATCATTGACTTTACCGATTTAATGCATGCATGGTACTCAGATTCTTTTTTTTTGTGGAAACAGGCAAGTCGATGTTACAGCACAGGACAAGTGTTTTGGATAAGCTTACTTAACACACAAGCTAAACTTCAGCAGTGACATCAAATGTGTTTTGGACAATTTGTCCCATTGTGCACTCCGAGCTGTGCAATCATCTCTCATCACTTAATCATGTAATAGTGCAAATATCCTCTATGATGAAGCTGCTGTGTTGCAGCCCAAAATGGGGCAATAGCTTTTGAACCCTTCACAAATAAGTCAAGACTGATGTTCTGTATTATATATTATTCTATTCTATATTTATAAATACACCAGTGGATGGTGTAAATCTTTAAAAAATCGGTCAATGTATTGATACAAAAAGAACTATTTTCTGCCACAGACTAAAAACGCCAGTGAGCCTTCATGGCAGCAGTATGGTGTGTGAATTTGACTGAATATAAATTACAGCTGTCATGTTCACAGTTATAAAAGGAATTCACTAAATCTGACAGACGTTAGCCTACTTAGAAACAATTCATTTTAGCATTAGTATTTTCCTAGTAACCTTTTTCTAAACAATAAGAAAGAGGTGCTTTTTTAAATTAGAATCTATTTCTAGTTGTATCAAAGCTGTATAAAAAAAACAGCTTCTGGACACATAACTTATCTTTACTATATTTGAAGTATCTTTCTGGCAGCTCATTACTAAAGTAAGAAAATAAATTCAGAGATTGTCGCAATCTATTCTGTGGGAAAAAAAACGCAGTAGCAATAATACAATAATCAGTTTTCTATAGTATAGTCTGTAATGAATCACCACGTTGTGAGTAGTCCTACACGCAGGAATTGGTGCCTTCTGCTTAGGGGGAGGGTCGCGTCACGCCCACCACCGGGGCTGAGTTGCACTAGAACTACAAGTAAGACCGCAATATCTGAGAGGAGAGACACACACACACACACAATCCCTCCTCTGAGCTGGATATTCACTGAAAACACATTTCTGTCAAAGAACACTGCAGCAGGCATGGCTCAAAGTAAGTTGTTCACCTACTACTTCTACTTTATTTTAATTATTTTTTTTTATTTAAAAGCACACCTTTCATTAACTTTATGTAACTTCAATATAATGAGTGAAAGCTATTTGCCATTTAAAAGGGACAGTTGGGTCATGGTTTAGTACTAGACAAATGGTGAAAAACTCAAACTTTCAGATCATCTGAAATGATTGATTCTTGCTCTGATGTTTCTTTCCCCCAACCATTATGCGTTTGTGTTAATGTGACTTGGAATGTAGGAACTCACACTTTCCGTGCATTTTGGTGGTGTGTGCACTTACTTCAGCCACTAACTGGGTAATTAATGACCAGGTAGGGCCCTTTCACAGAATCTAGGACACTTCTGTCCATAGGCATGCTGTACACATGCTGCCTGAGAATAACAAAGGAGATACATGTATTAGTTATGACAGCCTGCAGCACATACTGTAGCCTATATCACCATCCTGTATGAGCCGGTTTCAGCACTGCAGGAGTAACTCGGTCAAGCACACGCTCCTCTGAGATCTAAAGACCGATGCATCTAAAAAATGTTGCACCCCCCCTCATGTTAGAGCAGCAGACGATTGTTACCCTGGGACCTTAAAACACTTGTAATGGCAGCTGAGAGCAGCTGGACTACACATCCGTTAACTGCAAGTATGTTTATAGGCACTGCAGAGAACCCTACAAATAGTTTGCTTTAACCCCTCGTAGTGGCATTCAAAACCTTCTGAACAAGAAAACGGCCAAGCCCCCAGGTTTTGCTCTAAATCACATTTAAAGGCGGACATATTTTAGTGTAAGCAGCATGTGTAGCATACCACAACTATATAAAAGGAGGCTGTGGGACATTCTATAATGTTGCTATTGTAGAAAGATACATGCAATCTCCATGTAGAGAGTGTGTCTAGTGAGCCTGCTGCAGTATAGTCTGAAGTTATAAAACAAATGTCTAAATATCCATTTGGTATATTTATATTTTATTTATATCTTCACAGTAACATGATGTCTGCAACGTGCCTGCATGAGCAACGACACAGAAATAAGAACAAACACAGGCATTGAATCATTGTCTCCTGTTCTCCATCTGGTTAACCTTCACAAAGCGTGTCTTTGAAATTGACAGTGTCCAGGGGCCAGGATGCAGCTCTGAAGTCAGCATGGGTGTTACCTGCAGGACTGAAACAAGTTATTTTACTTCTAATGGGAGTTTGCATGTTTATTTTCTCAGGATTAAAATGGTGTTTACTGTTCCGGCCCAGTTGACGACAGCTAGACTTTATTTTAACTTCCTTACATGGCTTATGCTGGCCTCAGTGCTTCTCAGGGAGACTGAGTGCCTCTGGTCATGACTGCCATTGGCTGATAGTCTGGGATTGAAGCGTAGGCGTACATGAGTAATGTAAAGGTTAGTGAGGGAGGCATGGTCAGAGCAAAGGAGCTATGCAAGTTATGTAACCTTATTGAATCAACTGCAAGCCCCAGTAAAATATATTAAGTTTGGCTTTACACCACACATGCATACCATCCGCTATACAAAGGTTGCCTCACTTTAAACTGCACATGCTGTTACACAAGTTTTGGGTGGAATCCAAACACATTTTCTTTAATATCAACTATGAAAACACATTAAGAGCCCCCTAAATCAATGCAGAAGGAATTGTTTCAGTTTCCAATCGCGTTTAGAAGCATTTCTGGAGGTTTTGGGTCACAGATGTTAATTCATATGTTATCATTCTTTTAAATTGTTTTCACACTCTATGAGCTCAGGCTCCGATTTATTGGACTCTCTTGTTTTGAGGTTTAAACATTTTCTTCATCAAAAGGAAAAAGTGGCAAAGAAAAATCGGAATTTCTTGGACCCAAGTGAGATCTTGCTTTCTCCAGATGGTTCCTCAACAGAGGGTTAAATAGCACCAGTGGTCCGATGGAATGCTGGTATTTACTTGACATTTGCACAGATTAGATGTGAGCTAAATGACTGGAGAGTAATGCACTGGACAGGACACACAGCAGAGTCTTCTCATGAAACCCCTGACTACAATCTCCAGCTGTCCCAAAATAGGCGGCGATGTCATCGGCATTTGTCCCAATTATAGTTACACTAACATGTCTTCAATTAGGAGCTGAACTAAGGTCAGTTTCAGTAAAACATCTGAGGAATACTCAGTAATGCTCCCTCATGGACATCATGTAAAACAGCAGAGAGTCTTTGCAGTGTTGCCTTTGTTTGCTCACGTCTACCCCAGCCTTCACACAGCCACCTCATGTCTGTTTTTATGGCTCGTCTTAACACTGCAGGAATAATATATGGGGAGTGGTTAACCTCCCGACATGTCATGGAGCAGCCTAGCCAGTGGTTAGGGAGCAGTAGGACCGTGGAGGCATTATACTCAGGGAATATAACTTTTTGTGCAAACAGGAAATCAGAGGGTGGGATTGTCTTCACACACAAGTTGCCCTTGAGAGAAGGAGCGGTCGTGTGTTTGCACACTTCACAGGGAGTGAACCTCTTTCTGTGTTGACCTCTTATTAAAATCCCAGCGGAAAGCCCCGTGACACACACGAATGATCTTACCATAAAATGACTGCGAATGTGTGTGTCCTGAAGTCAACAGTTTAATTCCACATCATTTGCAATTGCTTCCACGATCAAATGGTATATAAATAGTTTACAAATACACCTTTACAAAAGTCATTCAAGGAATATTTAGTAATTATAACTGAGGTTTGTTTTAGGAAAACTTTAGGAAAATATAAACATTCATAGCCATGGCAGGAAGAAACCCAGACTTTAGTTAACCACTGTTTCCTGGTTAATTGACAGCAACCCTTTCAATAAAAAAAAAGTTATGTTTTAAGATGTAATAGGCAGACCTTGTAAATGCTATTAATTATCTTGTAAACGATACAAAGCTATACATTTTACAACTTGTACTTTAACAAGAATCAGTTGTGAGGCATTTGAAGTGCTCCATAAACATATACACTATTGTGAGGAATGGGGGGGTTTGGGACGCAGGTGCGGACCTAAGGGTGTCTGAAAGTTATCCCCGGAGTTAACCACTAAATCGCTATTGCGAATATGGGGAAGGGGAGAAAACAAAAAAAAACACACAGAACTGTAAAGGGCCACACCGGCTACCTTTAAGAAAACACACTATCAACTATCAACTAATCCACCACTGCCAAGCAGCTGAAACCACAAACGAATAACTCAACAGTTATCGTTTGAACACTAAAGCCAGAGAACAGAGAGAACCTCTCACAACCTCATAAAGCGAGACAATGAGCATCACAGAGCACTGGGGGTCTCAGGGCATATATAACCTCCTCACACCTGGGCTCAATCAGCCAATCATTGCCACACACACCTGATTGGAGTGAGTGAATCAGTAACCATTTTCACGGAGCCGAAAGATTCCGTGTTCTCACAGGGCTAAAAGATTCCGTGTCCGTACACACTATCCCATACGTTTTGGATAAGAGCATGTCTGGAGTGCTAGAAAAAGATATATGTTCTACTAACTATAATACTTTAATTGCTTTGAAGCACTTGCTGAGATTTTTTTTTTTTTTTTACGATTTTTTTGGCATTTTTTATGCTTTATTGACAGTGTAGACTGGAGACAGAGTTGAAATGGGGCAGAGAGGGGAGTGACATGCAGAGAACGACCGCGGGCTGGAATCGAACTCGGGTCCGCTGCTGGCAGAGCCGCCCTACCAACTGAGCTAAGGGCGCCCCCTTTGATGAGAATTCTTGTTTGGAAAATATTGTAACATTGACTTCATAATGATGATTCTTCTACATCTATGTTGTGTGTTTATGAAACATCAAACAAATGCCTCTTCTTTTAAAGTGTTTTTAAAATCCCTTCTCTCTCTTCTTCTAAGCCATGGACATTGAACGCTGTAACTTGGAGTGTGAGTTCAACAACGCCGACCACCGCACTGATCTCAACGGCGTGGATCGCCTGATTGTGAGGAGGGGCCAGCCATTCACCATCGGCTTGTACCTGCACCCCGGGAGCTACCAACCGGGAGTCAGCTCTTTTGACTGTGTCGCGGAAACAGGTGCTACTCCCTCCTTACCTGTTAACATGTTGCATATTTCTAAACTACGTCCACATGGAACTTTAGAAATAATAGTACTAGAAAGTAAACGAGCAAAACCTGGTGGTGTTTGTGTCCTTTCAGGCATGACATTAGGGTCACATTGTGTGTTTCTACTGTAATTTTTTTCTGTTTTGCTGCCTATTGTTATTTCAAAGAGGAGAGGGGAAAGGAGCGGTTATGGAAAGGAAAAATTAAGTTATATCCCCTTTGTTTGGGGGTCAGTCACACCGCTACCGGCTTCTATGTGAACTTGAATGAACTTACAGTAGCTCTGAGCTGTTCTGTTGGTATTTCCATTGTTAACCAAATGTCCTTCATTATTGTTCTGAAAGTGTTAATGGACTACATTTTTAGTACGCACTATTCCCATGTTTTTGCCTTCGGGATACCCTTGAAAAGCATATCTTCTACTCAGTTCATATTTGTTTAAACTTCACAAGTATGATCCGGCTGTTACTTGCACACAGACATTAACCGTTAACACAGGAAGTGTTGTTTGCCAAGAAAAGCATGTGTATAATCATAGATAACATTATCAAGTCAAGTGTATTTGAATGAATCGGAGAAGGATGCGGTTCAGCAACATGTCTTTGCTTTAGTTGGCTGAACTGTGTGGAAGATGTGAAGGAATGAACTCTTTGGACTGAGGTGAACACGAATGATTCTAAGTTTATGTAACTTACCAGAATTTCGAAATCTGAACTGAGGTCAATCAGGGAGTCTTGAGTCCTCATCAGTTTTGGTTATAATTAATTACATTTAGAAAAGGTTACGCTGTCCATGCACGAGACAAGATTCCAGAGATGGTTGAACTAAATTTGGGCAGGTTTGCGAAAATGTTTACCGTGTGAGTTTCCATTCACAGTCAAGAGGGCTTGGCTTATTCACACATGTAGTCTCTCTTGAGGCTCTAACCATATTCTCTGTTGCATGCAGGTCCTCAACCGTCTGAGCAGTATGGCACCAGGGCCTCCTTTGGCCTGTCTGCCCACATCGACACTTCCCGCTGGAGTGCTGCTATCAGCAGCCCGCCCGGGGACATATTGACCCTCTCCATCTGCTCTGCCCCAGACGCCCCCATAGGCCGCTACTCCTTGACCCTGGGCCCGTCGCAGAGGATTGAGTTCATCCTGCTCTTTAACCCCTGGTGCCCAGGTGGGTAAACACACCATACGTCAAACTGTCGTGGATCTTGTGTAACGATCTTCGTCTTCAAAGAGCTTTAATGATCATGTTTCACTCCAGAGTGGGTTTATGAGAGAAGCTGTGGGTTATGCCTACTCTGTTCTGTACCCTTTGGGGGAGGGGTCTATGCTGATGCTCCCCCCTGCCTTCGTTTGGCTTTCCATGTATTCAAGTGGAGGGGCAGGGAGGTACCATAACAAAGACATACTACCAAGTATAACTTTATCATAGAGTTTTCTTTGACTAAAGTGGTCCTCCTGACTAAAATGTTGCTTGTACAGATCTCTTTGTCAGACTTTTGCTTGGACTGGAGTTGTTACTTGCTGATGCCAGCAAATGAGATCTGACATGTTACTGTAATTAGTGAACTTGCAGGTATCCCTAGGCAAATGTTGTTAACTTTGAACAAAGCCAGGCCAGCTGTTTCCAGTCTTTATGCTAAATTAAGCTAAACAGCTTTTGGCAGTAGCTTAATAATATTCAGTGATATATGGACAAAAAAAGCACAAGTGTATTTTCCCAAACTATAAAAGGGTGAGAATATATGTGTTTGATTTAGTTTACATGAAGTTGAACAATACCTATACGAGCCCTGTGCTACTTAGGACATGTATGAAGACATTCATTGAACATTTTTTGTGATGTCCCTTGGCAACAGGAGATGCAGTATACATGGACGATGAGCAGGGTTTGGCAGAGTACGTATTATCTCAGGATGGCATCATCTTTCGAGGCAACAGCAAACTTCCAATAGCAACTCCCTGGAACTTTGGCCAGGTACCAACACCAACACTTAGGCTGCCAGCCAGTATTTCTTCTAACACTGTATGGGTGGGGTCAATCATGCGAGCCCCCTCCGTGCCAAAGTTGAGAGGGAGTTTAAATCACTTTTACTCTGATAACAGCAAAAATATTCACTTAGCAGGCGATTTATGATATATGATGTTTTACATAACTGAAAACATGTTTCACAAGGTGTTGGCTGAGGTATCTATGACTGACAGTGTACATTTTGGGTTTGATATAATGAGAGCAGCGTTATTGTTTCCAGCCTTTCCTGTGATATCTGATACAGTTAGATTAGCCCGGTGTTAGCATTGCATTACTATCTGTGTGTTTAGAACTGTTTTTCTTGGAACATGTTTAATGTTGGATCTATACTTAATATTTTCTCAACTCTATACGTCCATTGCTGACCCTTGTTTATTTCTGTCTAGTTTGAAAGTGGAATCCTGGATGTCTGTTTGAGGATTCTGGACATGAATCCTAAATATCTGAGAAATCCTGGCAAAGACTGCTCAGGGAGGAGAAATCCCATCTACGTTTCCAGAGTGCTTAGTGCCATGGTAAGGCATATTCATTTATGATTTCTTCACTTTTCGGTTTTAGTTGTGTGGATAGGTTCATGTTTGTGTGTGTGTGTGTGTGTGTGTGTGTGTGTGTGTGTGTGTGTGTGTGTGTGTGTGTGTGTGAGAAAGATGTGACGTTACTTCAAACTAAACAAAGGCATGTATTTTGTAAAGAAAAGGAAATCATTGCATTCCTTTCACTTGCTGTTAGGTGAATTGTAACGACGACAAAGGGGTGTTGTTGGGGAAATGGAAAGGTGGATATGACGGAGGTGTAAGCCCGATGTACTGGGGAGGCAGTGTGGAGATTCTGCGCAACTGGAACACACAGGCCTGTCAGCCTGTTCGCTACGGACAGTGCTGGGTGTTTGCTGCAGTGGGCTGCTCAAGTAAGATAGCCTATCACTGGAGAACACACTTCCTCCGTGTCAATCAGACACAACATAACACCATATATGTAACCACACAGTTATGATATATATTATGCTTCTCCTCTAAGTATAACAATGCCTGATTGAGATATAAAAAAAATACCTTGTTAGTTTCTAGAGCCCTTGGCATACCCTGTCGACTTGTCACCAACTACCAATCAGCCCATGACAGCAACAGCGACTTGTTGATTCAACGCTACATCAACGAAAAGGGAGAACCTATGGGCCCAGAAATGATATGGTGAGAACCTGTTATGTATGGAATGGGCAGGGTTGTGTAGTATTAAAGTGTTTGAAATGTTGTAACACACATATTCGGAACAAAGAATTGTGTAGTTAAATACATCACATCAAGGAGAGATATATGGGTCATATATGGGTCATACTAGGAGATTGTCAGGACTGCTTAAGGACTGCTTTTACTTAAATTAGATATTTCATAAACAGAACAATCTGTAATAAGATGCAATTCCCATTTGTGTGGAACAGCCCCTCTATACAGTTTATGACTGTATGTGAACCTACAGTTTACTATGGAAATGATTATTGATTAATACTTGAGATCTTAGGCTTGGTTGCGACTTGTATTCAAATAATGTATTGAAGTTTCTGTAACAACATATTTGAAAGTCCAGTTATCAGGTGTTTTTATTAAACAAGGTGTATCAAGTGTGGGAAAACAGCTGATGGTGTGAATTGTATTTAAAGGAATTATCACTGCTGGGTGGAGAGCTGGATGACCAGGCCTGACCTTAAATCTGATTACGATGGCTGGCAGGCCAGCGACCCTACACCCCAGGAGAAGAGTGAAGGTATTGTAACACGCTGCACCAATGAACCCATTATGCAAATCCTCACCTGGATGGATCTATCACCTTCCTTTCTGCATCTCCCCATTCCCTTTAGGAGTGTACTGCTGTGGCCCTGTTCCTGTCAAGGCCATCAAAGAGGGCGAGCTCATGTCCAAGTACGACAGCCCGTTTGTCTTTGCCGAGGTCAACGCCGATGTCCTCACCTTGATAAAGAATAAAGACGGCAGCACAACGAAGGTCACTTCCACCACAATGGTGGGCCAGAAGATAAGCACAAAGAGCGTGGGCAGTGATGCCAGACAGGACATCACTCATCTGTACAAGTTCCCTGAAGGTAGAGGGCACTAGTTAATGTTCTGCATATGTAGAAAAACCTCCTAGAAAAACACCACTCTGTCAGGTCCTTAACCATAGAAGGTGTATGGTATTACAAGACAACCTTAAACTGAAATGATACAATGACCTTGACGTATATAGAAACCTCCCCTGCAGATGAGCAGGTAACACCGAGGTCACTTGCTGGGTAAATTCTTACTTCCTTATCATTATTTGTGGTAATCTTACACAAAGTCAACTCTTACTTCCCTTTGTGTATAAGAAGGAATTTATGCTGTTGTACTTAGACAGGAAGTTTGTCATTTTAAATGGACTATTTAATCTGTCAGATTATAGACCTTTTCTTCCATATCACCAGGGTCGGATGAAGAGAAGGAGGCATTCAAGAAGGCCAACCACCAAAACAAGCTGCTCCAGCAGCAGCAAAACCAAGGCCTGCACCTCACCATCAAGGTCACGTCGGACATGAGGAAGGGCTGCGACTTTGACGTGTTCGCTGTGGTCACTAACAACACGCAGAACGAGAAGAAGTGCCGCCTGATGTTTGGCTCCTGCGCCATGTCCTACAACGGAGTCCTGGGAGGGAACTGTGGGTTTAAAGATCTGCTCAATGTGGAACTCGCCCCAGGAGCAGGTGAGCTGAGTCACCATGTGTTGTTTTTCATGTGAATGCTTTTTTTCCCCTATGAGTATTGAAGATTTTGGGTTGTGTTCATCAATAGAGAGGCGAGTACCACTGAGGCTGAATTACAATAAGTATGGAGACCTGCTCACAGAGGACAACTTAATCCGTCTGGCAGTGCTATTGTTGGACTACACCACCAAAGAGCAAATGCTGGCAGTGAGAACCATCGTGCTGGTGAATCCTGAAATCAAAGTCAGAGTGAGTACAAAGACCTCTAACAAGAGAGGTAGACTTAACAAAGAGACATCATCTGTATGTAAAATCCTGTCAGGACAATATTTCAGCTAGTGCCATTACTATGGAAGGACAATACATCACTAACAATGGCAGGCAATTACACATGCAATGTCAAATCAAGTGCAAATCCAAAGTCAAAACAAGCATTGAAATTTTGACTTGAAATGTTTAAATGTAAAAAAAAATAAAAATAGGCCAGTTTATCACTTAAGCTGTTAGAGGCCTACGTTACTGTATAGGCCCATACAGACAAAAAGCTTGGCCATAGTAAAATTGTAACATACTTAGTGTGAGCATTTCGATAACACCCAGAGGCGGCTGTGCTCTGCAGATCCTGGGTGAACCAAAGGAGAATCGGAAGCTGGCTGCAGAGATCACCCTGAAAAACCCTCTGCCAGAGCCTCTGGACAACTGCTGCTTCAGCATCGAGGGGGCCAACCTAACTGCGGGAGGCCCCATCTCTGAGAGGTTGTACGAGTCCCTCCTTATCCAACTAGAAATCATGATTCCGTGCTCACATTTGATTTATTATTCTCACGCAGAGCACCGACTGACCGGTCCATAAATTAGAAGCTCTTGTTAAACGTTTTTCTCTGTGAACTGGACATGTATGAACTCAATGGAAATCTTTCCCTCCAATATGACTTCCAAACTCTGAGATATGTTGTATAGTCTTTTTTCTCTTTCTGATGTGTTGCCCCGGTCTTGCAGCGTGCAGCTTCCAGATGTCTAGCTGGATGCTGCCCCTGTTTAGTCAGGACTAGAGCCCATTGGTTTACTGGAAGAGATGTAGACACACAACTAATGAAATACCAGTGAGGTGGCATGTTATTGTACAATGATGTCAACCCCTGTATGGATTTATTTTTTAAACTTTGATCTCTTTCAGTAGTCAATCTATTTTATTAAACAAATGCAGCATTTCTGATGTGTCTGCATGATGGGTTTCCTCCATCAGTGCTATTGACCAAAGGCGGGAAACATGAAGCAGGAGCAAAACTGTTATGAAAGCATACTTCTTCATTTTAACCTATAAAACGCTGCTCCATCTACATCTCCATAAATAGTGGGTGCTGTCATACTCGGGTGGTAATCAATCGTGTAAATATTTATGCAATCTGAGGACTTGAGTGTCTCCCAAATGTAATATTTAAATATTTACCTTACAGGCTGGGCTCAGTCGGACCCGGGGAAGACGCAAAGGTGAAAGTTTACTTCACTCCCACCCACTCCGGGCTGAGAAAGCTGGTGGTCGACTTCGACAGCAACAAGTTGTGTCACGTCAAGGGCTACAGAAACGTTATAATTGGAAAATAAAGTGCTGCAACCTTTTGAACTCTTTTTGTCAGAACTGTTAACCGTTCAGCCATCTAAAGAATAACGAAGGCAGCCTTATTTTGCTCAGTGATTAATACAAAAAAAGTGCTATTCAGATCAAATACTTTAGAAGCTCACTGTATTTTGCTGATAGCTACATGGCTTTATGTTTTTATATTGAGAGCCATTAAAATTTAAATGTGACCTGAGAACACTTTGTACTCATTCAGCTAAATAATCTTGTGCATGCACATTTTTAAACAGAATATGTAGCCTATACTGTTTATTTTCCCAATCTGGAGTGATTTGTATTTATACACTATGTACAATTTTTATACTTTGTCCTTCAATTAAGAGTTTTTACACAATTTTTTTAGATAATGTTTCAACCTATCAGACAACCAAAGAGCCTATAAACACAATCTTATGTGGACAATTTTCACAACACGACATTCTACACTGAACCTCCCCATACACTACACCATGGCCTTGTCACTTTTGCCATAGGTAGGCATACAACATGTCTGGTTGGGGCTGCTCCCTTCTGGCCACAAAGAGCAATTGCAAGTGTTGATGTTAAGATGAAGAGCTTCTGTGGAAGTCATTGTTTGTGTTCCACAGTAGATGGCTGCAACACATAACTGTTCAACTACTGTGCAATTTGGAACCTGCTGTTGTCATACTCACTTTGCAGGTACACATGAAATGTTTCTTGTCCTCCTCATGCACAGTTCACATTAAAACACACAGATTTTCAAACCTTTCCAATCTGTGTGTGCTGCTAGATCACAGATACAGAGAACATGGTCTACTCTAACCCATACTGTCACTAACATGTATAATACATTAAGGTAAAATGAGAAATGAAAGAACCATGGATCTAATGAAGAAGTAGATCAAACTAAGAATCTCCAATGTAACATCCAAAACTAAATTCCCTGTAGAGCCCTGTAACATGCAGATGTGACAAAGGTTTATGAAGTATTTGATATAGTGTTGCATTATGGAATCATGTACTTCTTAGTATGTTGTTTTATCAACAATCAGCATGTACCTTTAAGTATCTGAAAGGCATTGAAATATTGATTAAAAACACTGAAATAGCAGTATCACAGTGAAAAAAAGACGTCGTCTGATTCATTTGAAATCAATGTATTTAACAGAACAGATACCAAACAGCAGCACTGAGAACAAACAGAGAACAAACCACAAGAGGAGAACGTGGTTAAAATGACAAACTCTGTAAAAGTTTAGACTAAAAAGCTATACTGTGATGGAGACCTTGATGACAACATATTGGGGAGAATAAAATACTGTAGTTGTTTCTATTATATAATTTGGTTAAGTAGCACAGACTGAACTTTGTTTTAATGAGAAGAGTGCAAGTCTACAGCGTCAAGTGAGAATATACAATTTGACCTTGATGTAATGAAGGCATACGTTGTTTTTTGAAAAGCTTGACAAACGTTCTAGTCATGGTATAGAAATATTAATACAGATAGTGTTCAAACAAAGATTACATAAATTAAATCAATGCACTTTAAATTGAATAGGTTCTCAGATAAATGAAAAAGGCGAAAAAGTATTCCTTAGAGAGCATTTACATTGAAATCCTGCAGCTTTTGGCATATACGTTTTTTTGTAAAATACAGTGGAACTGGCACATTGCAAAGTAAATTGTCTGTTCTGTGTGTATCCGTGAACCCCAAGTTTTTCCTATTTATTATTCATGATATCTATATCGATCTGACTCTCCATCGCTACCGTACCGTAACTCTTGGTGCCCGAACACTGAAAGAATAACTCTTAGATAAAATAACTAAATAAAGGTCCTCTGTTATTACAGCCTGACTGTCACAGTAACGTAACCTGAACGCGGCAGAATATAGCGCAAAGACAGACATCAAAGCAACAAACCGAACACAATCATTTATGTACTGTCAATAAAACATTGGCATTAAACAGCAATATATTAAAGAAAGACAAACAAAAACACAAAGGCTCCAGTCCACTCTGTGGTGACGTGTGTGTGTGTGTGTGTTTGTGTGTGTGTGTGTGTGTATGTTGATGACCGTCCATCTTTAGAGATAAGTCATGACCATGCAGACAGACATGCAGACCCTTTCCACTCTAAAGCACACAGCTGTCGGTACAGTCAGTGGTGCTGCCAGCCGATCTCCTCTTCAGTTCCCTGCCCACTGTCTGGTGGTGGGGGTGGGGGTGGGGGTGGGGGTGAGGGTGGTTCCCCTGTGAGCGGTGGCCTGGCTCTACCTGCAGCTTGACGCCATCCGGCCCCTCCTGACTCCTCCCAGAATGCACCTGGAGGTAGGCGCGGACACGGTGGTGCTGCGTCATGTCTCCGCTGAAGTCAATGACGCGACACTCATACGTGCCCTCGTCTGACGGCTTGACGCTGGACAGACGGAGCTTGTGGGAGATGTTGCTGCCGGCCACTTTGACCACCTGATGAGGACAAAAGATAATGTATGCTAAGACTCTATCATTCTGATCCACATTTTGTCCGAACTTAAAGCTATAGTGCGTAACTTATGTTGGTCCCCAATAGGAGGTAAAGAGGAGTACATACAACAACACTATCAGTGCAACTACATGATAGCTTGAATGTAATGGACATTCATTTTTCATGAAAAAGTTACACATCATATCTTTAACATGAGTTAAATGAATGTTTGGACAACTTTCAAATTCATCATGATAACTGTAAAAATACATCTAGTTTGCTTTGATGTTGTCCTCACTTTCTGCTAATTGACAGTTGATGTAAGATCAGACTCACACTAATTTTGGTGGCATCTTTAGACGTTTCCTCCAGGGGGACAACCTGCACAGAAAAAGGGATGACGCATTAGCAACAGAAGTTTGATTGAAGTTGCATTTTCCTAAAATAAAAGCTTGTGCTATAAATATCAGATTTCATTTACTTAAAACTTCACAGTGTAAAAGAAAGTTCGATGTTTTCTACAGTTTTCCAAACAAAACTTCCCTGGATTGTTGATATGTTGTAGTAAACATTATCTCTGGTTGAGGTTTATGTGTGTGTGTGTGTGTGTGTGTATGTATGCTTATATTTGCATGCTTAAAGGTGAGTGTATGAGCACACAGCACCAAGCACGTAGGCCTCTGAGCTGGAGTGTTTGTGTGTGGGTGTGTGCGTGTGCGTGTTTGTGTATGTGTGTGTGTGTGTGTGCACGTATGTGTGTGTGTGTGTGTGTGTGTGTGTGTGTGTGTGTGTGTGTGTGTGTGTGTGTGTGTGTGTGTGTGTGTGTGTGTGTGTGTGTGTATGCGTGTGTGAATGTGTATGCAGAGGCACAGATGTATTCTGTTGGGCGTAGGTATGAATTATGCATTGAGAAGAGAGAGATTTTGAAAATCTATTTCTTTCTCAGTGCCAATTATAGTGTCTAGAGGCACAACAGGGGAGCCTGAGTTCCCCCATGACGGGAGAGACTCAACCTGTTTTCCCAGTGCAAATGCTAATCAGCAATTATCCCTTCGTTTTCCATGCCAGGGGGTTTGTGCCATCACTAATATTGCATTTCCCTCTACCTGATACAGTAAGCTTTAGGGTCACTTAGGTCTGACCGAATAACTTAAACCAAGAAAGTTTAAAAAGTACAGCTGAAAATGGACTTTGTGATTCCACTTTCCAAAACAGATTGAAAAAGAAAGTTTCTAAAATCAGGATTTTTCGAGTTACTGTATATAACATCCCTCACATATCTTGTGCTTGAGCTGCTGTCAAGCAGTTACCATAAGCGTTTTATGATATAGGAAATAAGTCCCATTTCTTCCCATTTTTCCCATTTTCAGTGGGTACCACACAATATGTTGTTTAGTTAAGTAAGATGCCCCCCGTAATATGAATAAGTCTATATACTGTATATTTAAAGATGCTACAGGGAACTTTAAATATTTCTAAAACATATTTTTTCCTCTGATGATCATGAATAACATCTACAATCAAACGAGACTATCAGTGCAAAGAACGCAATTTGTATATAGTTTTGCTTTTGTCATGGGTACGCACACCCAAGAACAACAGCCTGCGTAGTAAAAACACTACCGCTTTTGTCCAAAAGGGGTGGAAGAATTAACACAGACTGAACGTTCCTCGGAGCAACTTTAACACATCACAATTTCTATTTGTTTTATGTCATTAGTTGAGCTTTCAATGTCCTCCCAACGAGAAAAATACCCGTTTCCCCTACTTACATTATTAGCCATCTGGTCAGACTTTTCTTGCCAGTCTTTGTGGTCCTTGATGTACCACCACTGGATCTCCAGGGAGTAAGATGGAGAGCCTGCCCCGCGGAAGGAACAGGCCATCTCTACATCCTCACCGCTCTGCGTGGTGATGTCATGTGGCACCTCTGTAAAGACGGCTGCAAGAGAAAAAGAAAGTCACAGAAAAGTTTAGAGAAAATGATGCATGGCTTAAGAAATCACACAAATCCGCGTGACTTCTATTCCGTAGAGACACCATTTCACTGGCGAAGTAGCTGCATCACACTTCAGCATGAAAAAAAAACTGCCTGGCATGTGTGTAACGTGTTAGTAGTAAATATAGCAATGAGAAATGATCAACTCAACAAACCATTGCTTGACACTGTTGCTAAGGTTACTTGGTGACAATTTTTGGGTTTTGAACCATCATGCATAATCAATTAGCAACAGTATACATGTACAGTTCTTTTCACATAGTCTTTCCCGCATTTCCTCAGATATTGTAGTAGAAAGCTATTTCACAGCTATTTAAGCTATTTAATTGCATTTATTCTTTGTTTAAAGGAAGCAGGGCAGAAGCTCAAAGATGGTCATGATAGTAGTTATTATCCTTCTGTCGATGGCACAGAAGCCAAGGCTGAACATTGTACCAATCTACTAATTAAGGAGTGTCATTGTGCTTCAATCCCACGCACAGCAGACTGACCACCTACACTGAGAATATCATTTTCTCTGGATTGGTTCCCAGCAACGGTCAATTATTCAACATAACAGCACATTTGCCACCACATATCAGCTGACTCACTTGTATTCATTATGTTTGCAGGGCGAACACATTGTAATCTGTGTGGTCTACTGATGCTCTAGCAAAATAGAGACATCAAAATAACTTAATACACCTATATATCAATACAGAAAAATTATTATTTCTTGAAACACACTGTACAAACATTCAAACTTATTATTTTTTCCTACTCACAACCACTAAAAATATTAATAATCACAAAAAAGCCCCCTCTGGTGGTTGTGATGAAATAGAATAAAGACAGATAAGAAATGAATAGAACAATTAATAGAAAAATATCTCTACATACTGTCTAATAAAAAGCTTGAAAAATACATACCACAAAAATACATCTTTAGAAAAAAGGGTTGTGTTTGAGATATTACAAATGTGACTTTACTGCTACAGTAAATCATTTTCAGAGCTCAGATCAAATCAATTTGAGTGACAAGTTAATTCAAAAAATAATTATAAATGTAGGCTACATTACTAGCTATATATTACTACAATACTGTCTGTACGGCTAGAAGAAGAAAAAACTGCCCAGACACTAGTAGTCAGAAATGACATGAAATTAAACTTCGCAATTCTTTTGTACAATTACATAAAATCATTACAAACACCATGCTAATGTTATAAACCATGAGGTGAAATCCAATGTTGGTCAGTTTAATGATGTGCAGGCAATATTCATACATTATAGACCATTCTAATTATAAGTCAAAGTTTAGTGCACATAAACCATCTGAAATGTGCATTGATTAAATGTAAATGTACAGTATCACACCACGTTGAGGCGCATTGCCACACCAACCAAATACACACTTCCTCCTCATCTCATGTGTCTCCTCTCCCTCCCCCTCAGTCTCCCTGATTGCATTGATTATATATGAGCATATTCAAGAACTATTACAGGAGTAAGAGTGCCGAACAAGTAATTGCTTCTTTTGTGCTGTTGAGTGCATTTCCCTTTATTTTATTCAAGAAGAGAGGCCATTTTGTAGCTATTGCATTCATTTCTTTCTTTCTTGTTTTTGTTTTGATCTATTTGGAGATATTGTAGCTTGTTTGCATCTTCCAGTTTCCAGATTGTTTATTTATTTATTTTTTATTTGTTTGCATCTAATCAACTAGACCAAATTCCTGTCTCTGTTCCAAAAAATAATTGGGCATTTCCAACCTGCCGGGACACTTGGTAGCGTGGAGCTACTAATAAAAAACACAACAATTGTTAGTTAGTTGCTCACTTTTTCTGTCAGCGGATTAATGCTATAGGCTTGTAGTGTACAATGGGACCCTGCAAAAGACAAATGGACTGAGAATATTTAGATCAGGTTAGCATAGAGCAGAAGTCATTGTATCTGTAGTTGACATTGACTCGGTCACGTGCACATACAGTGATTCAATGATAAACAGGAAGAGGTCAGGAAAAAAAGGCAGAGGAAGAGGAAAAGCAGAGAGGGCTTTTGGTGTCGTTTGACAGACTGGGCATTCAGGAGTTGTGCCCTTGATGCACCGCCGCTCTCGACCAGGCAGCAGACCCATTTGTCAGGGGCAGACGTATACTGTACGGACTGTGCTGCAGAGCCGGACAGAGGCCAAGAAGGCTATAGAGAAAGAGAAAAAGAAGGACAATGGAGCAGGTGAACGCCTAAAGGAGTAGGATGTGATGAGAAAAAAAAGAGGAGAAAGAAGGATGGAGAGGTATATGCAGTTGAAAAGACAGCAGCCCACGCGCAGAAGCCCAACTTAAAGGTCTATTATATAAGCACCGACACACTCTAGCCTCTTGAGAATAACTCGTTCTTACACTTTTCTATCTAGCTCTTCTCTATTATGCAAATTCTCCCGAAATTGAAAAATACTAGGGTGAGGTGAGATGAGGATACATTTCTGTCAAACTCAATGCACCTCTCCAGTCCTGTCCCTTCTCCAATCTTACAGCATGACTCCTAATTAGGGACGCTGTCAAATAAGATGAAAGGCAAGCATACTGAGCTCCTAGTTTTAGATTGAAACCCATGCTCAAATGCAGCCCTCATGTAGAACAGAGGGCAGACCTGTTGGCTGCAGGTGGGCCATGAGAGGTGTGCTATAAAACAAGTGGCCTGAAGCTTGTCTATGTAACTTTGGAAACAACTGACTGAAGTATAAATACATGACGTGATTATAAGAAAAAATCCGTAATCAAGTTCCACTCACTAACTTCAACCTGAGGATTTCAAGATTGCCATTCGATTATAGAGCCAGACCGATAAATCAGCCAGGCGCCATACCTGTCAAATGAGTGAATGTGAAATTAGATTTTGAGCTAATTTCGTTTCAGTGTCCCCATTACATAGTCCACCAGGGAGCACTGACAAGCTTATTTAACAAATGCTAAATGAAGACAAAATGAACTAACCACACTATTTAAATGGATTGAGGATAAAACACACACAAAAAGGGTATTTCTTTTCCCTTTCCTAGATGCTAGGATGGCAATAAAAGGTATGTTTGACATTAAGAAGCAAACATGAAAAGTGGTTCATTAATTTTAATTACTGCAGTTGTTATATATATATATATGTATATATATATTGTTATATATTTAGTTGGAAACGTGCGTCACTGTATGAATTATGAAACCTATTTATATCAATCGACTTTAATGATCTGCACGCACAAAACCCTAGAGACAATTCACAAGCATTTCTTACAAGGTTTTCATGTTTGATTCTTCTGCTGTTTGACTGTTTTCATTATGAACGGTCAAACTATCACTACATAAACAGGACGGATACGAGAACAGGAAACAGACAGCTAGAGAACAAGATATCGAAGCACACAAATAGATGCTTGTCTGGGTAAGATTGTTCTATTTCTGTATGACTGTCTAAAAAACATCTTGTGGGATTATTTGAATTTTTTTGACCACATTTCCGTAGTGGCAAATGTTCCTCCAATGCCATTGTAAATCACAGCTGGCATGACAAATCCCTTTCATCTGACAATGCTTATCTTTCCTCCCAATGGCAGGAAAGTATTTCAGGACAACAAAGCGACACAATCTCTCCAAGTCAAAGAGATCCATAAATAGCATCAGAGGAGAAAATATGTTTATAAAGGATCCAGAAAATAAACTGTGACGTAAGTAACCACGACATAATACATTTGAGGAGCACACAGAAAGTATCTACAGACTGTGTGTTGCTATCTTAACCAGCCAATTATTTCTGGCTAACTCAATACCCGGTGAAAAAAAAAAAAAAAGTCTCTCAATCAATTGATTACCACTAACAGCTCTCACTCTGGTAGGACAAAGAACACAAACTGAAAAACACCCCGAAGGAGCAGAGTGGAGATAAAATGGAGATTTGATGCCTTTGTTTCTTGAAACATTATTTCTGAGCAAAAGCCATTTTCTATAATGGCTTCATGTCAAGGATTATTCTTTTGTATAGCAGCATTAACATTAAGTAAAAACTAAAGTTTAACATCTCATTCAGTTGTATTCATATTTCTTATATTTTCATCTCTACATCCTATGATTAAAGAATGACACTTCTCCTCCCGGATGCCTGAGGGAGCACAGAGGGTATGACAAAACTCACAGCGATGTCTTGCAATAATGTGTTTTGAACATATGGTGCCGGAGCTGGAGCCCGAAATAGTTGTAGAACTTCACTCTGCATAAAATATATGAGCAATACAACAGAGGGTGGCATTTCAATCATCTGAGTTTTCTTAGTTTTCGACGTAAGCGCTGGGACTTTTCTTTTTTTTCTCATCAAGATACAATAGCGGCAGACAGCTGCGTCTGTCACATTTAGTACAGGCTGTGTTGTTACCGTAGAAAAAAAGGTGTTTGTGAGACACAGTGAAAGACACAGGAAGGGGTGAGAACAAAAAAGGGATTTTATGGGAAATTGCCGAAGGAAAAATATAGTTTCCCTGATTAGTTGGCAAAGAGAAAATTGATGGATTCAATTCCTATCATCAATGCAGTTTGCTTAAACCCTGCCTTAAACAGTGATTGTCCGGTGATAGATAGCCCACCTTTGGCCAGTCAAGCTCTGAATCTCTCCGCATATTGAAGTTGGCATAGGGTCGTAGGAAGACTGATGTTTTAAGAGTGTTAATGGAAACAAAAGATATAAGAGCAACACTTTAAGGAACCAACAAAACAGTATGTTTATGTACTGCTAACATGAGACGCAAACAAGTTATATTTCTTAGTCTACTTAAGCTCAACCAATAGCTACTGTTTTTTTAATGCCAATACTGATATTTATGTATATATTATCGGATAACAACATATGGCAGGGTATTTTACAATTAAATAATAAACTTGTTTGTGCTCTCTGGTGGAGAAACTATGCAATTGTAATGATGTTGTTTCTGTAGTGCAATGTCTTGTTATGCTGGCCAATATAATACAGAGAGGCAATAAACAAGTATAAGGTCTAGCTCTTCTATCTAGTGTTATACTAAACCAGCATTGGGTCTATGAGTATTTCATGTTACATTTTTCTGTGAGGTTACAGGTTACAGTTCAAGTTCAATTTCTGTATTCAAGTTATATTCTCTATGGTGTGGAAGTAGGCTAATCCTGGCAGCCCTGTCTTGCTCTGTTGGATATGGGGGATATTTTCTTGAATATAGATTTAACAATTGACTAATCAAGACCAAATGTGCTTTTGATTTCACACTTATGTCATTGTTAGTAAAATAAAAAGAAAAAAAAGTAACTGCTTATACCTTTTTTGTTGTGAGAAACTATCCTTTTCTATAACTTACAATAATGATATAATATACGGGGCAAACTGGTGTAGAATGAATGAAGCTACACAGCTGAGTCCCCACGGCCATTTCCAAACCACAGCGTGTGTGAAGTCAAAGTCGATTCAAGGAGAGAGCTGCACGGGGAGCCCTCCAATACACTGGTGAGTCCAGAGATATACAGCAGGACAGGCTTATGGCTGCAAGGTAATTCCTGCACTTATCCATCCCCACAGCCAGCCACAGTAAGACCCCCATTTTCTGCAAACGTAAAGAATTTTTCTCAATTTTCCACCCTTTTTCTTCTTCTTCTTTAAATCCTTTCTTAGCTTCTTTTCACTGCTGGTGCTGCTGTCTCTCTCTCTCTCCAACTCAGCACAACATCTCCCGCAAATTCTGCTCCACTCATTGTTGAAAACACATTGCGTTTCTATTTTCCCTTTTCTATTACCTTTTCATTCCTACTTCTTACCAATTAGAGGTTCCTTGTACTTTTCACTAGCCTCCCCTGTGCCCTCACCTTCCTCCCTCCTTTAATCCCCCCCCCACACACACACACCACTTTCCCTGGCCTCACTGTTCCTCTCTCACTGTCTGGCGTCTGGCATAAAAGGATGCTTCCAACTCTCAGAGTAGCTCCCTACATCTCCTGGAGCCTTGCCCACTGGCTCTGGCAGGTGTTCGGCCTCCTGGGAGACTTGGCCTGTGTGTGTGTGTCTCTCTGTGTGTGGTGCCCTGTGGCCAAGCACACACACACAGCGTATGCGTGTGGATTTTTAAATGCTTGTTAAAAGCTGTGGTGAACAACGTCACAAATGTGCTGCTGTGAGTTTCCGCTGCATGTTTTATGCAGGCCATAAGGGACAAGGTGTAGGCGTAGATTGCCATGTGAGGCAGAAAAGAGCTTCTCCAATGATTGTTTTGCGACATTTATCTAGAACCTACACACGTGCACAAGCAGATGTATCTCTTCCAAACACACAGCCCAAGCATTGGAAATCAGAGCAATTCCAAAAAGAACAAAGGAAAACATAGGAACTCCTTTTACCAGATGGAAGAAGAGGACAGAAACATTTCTTCCAACATTAAATGCGGAAAGAATCATACAAATTGAATTTTTTTTTCATCACACAGACAAAATGTTATTCTCTTTGTCTCCATCATATAATAATTACCTTTTTTTCACTGATTAGCTTCCAGTGAAGGGAAAAATCATGTGCCTCATAAAGACATATATATATATAGATCAAATCAAATCAGTATGCAAATAATACTTCCATCTGTTGTACGCCACACTGTGTCCAACATTGCTCAAAATTGTGAGCAGATTTCTTGGGGGGCTGCTTATGTTGGTAACTTGCTCATTTGCATACTATTTTGCATTGTTATTTACTGTGAAATAAAGAGCAGATTTTTCTGGTGTCCCACTGCAAGCAATGAAGGTGATAGCAATAGTCTTAGCCACAAACATAAGCCACTACAAAAAGATTTGTAAATACAAAACATTTTATTTTGAATGCAAGAACATACGTATGTCTTTACTTTATAATGTTAAACTCATGATTGAATTTCAATGCAAAATTTGATTCATATTTTAAACAGAAAATGTAACATTTTATTAAAAATGATGTGGGTGTGTGTGATTGATTTATGTAAAACAGAAATCCAGGAATGTAATCTGTTTTTATTATGACGTTAAAAAACTAGTTAAAGTGGAATCTAATAAACTATAACACTACCATTACACCTCAAACTCCCTTGCACTCACTCCGCTTTTATCTTTATTGCTGGAGGCAATTTTCTGAGGTGCAAGGAGACCTCCTTTATTGTAAACTGCAGTGATCAGCATCCCCTTACACCAGGAAACATTACCTTTGGGAAAGCGAGGACATAAAATACAGACGAGGAGCGATTTAACCCAAAATGATAGCCATTAATTACAGTGAAACATGGCTCAATTTTGGTACAAACATACTGTCTGCAGAAAAAACTAACCTGAGGGAGGATCCCAAATGTGTTTTCATGTGGTGGTTGAGAGACCTGTGTTAAAATGATTGTTAAGTCTGTAGAGAATCAGGACTCAGGAGTGATTACAATGTTTATGAATAAAGAGAAAGTATATGTGATGGAATACCTGTGACCTAAATGTAATTCCACCTGCATTCTTGCTTCAACCAAGGCAGTGTGGAGGCTAAGGAAGTAGCATGTCAATGTGAAAGGGTTCACTAGAATGGATTTTCTTTATTTCTCATTGAAACGTATATTCACCACAAGTAAATATCCCTTACTGGTCAATTGGATAAGATCTTTCAACACTCACAAGCCACAATTCATTTTTATCAAGAAGGTTTTCATATGTGCCTCAATTCATGATCTGAATGGTGCAGTTTGTAACGTACGGTCTTCAGCCTGATCTGCATATTGGAGAATACCTCATAACATCATGTAAAGTAAAACTTGTATTAATGTCACAAATGTTATGGTTGTTTTGAGTGACAGACACACTCATAGAGTTCTTCACCCCTCATCCTAAATGGTTAGCCAGCACATTATGCGGTGCCCTAACAAATGAAATGCAGCACCTTCATGCCTCTCTCGTCTCTCCCCCTCCTCCTCCTATCGCCTATATCGATCGACAGTTGTCAAATTGCCTCTCGGTTTGCTATGCAGGCGCCTGCTCCAAGCTGCCTGTGGAACACGACTTGTTGACAAACAGACTGTCAGACCGGTTGAGTGTTGTGCCCATGTCGGGCCCTGACAAGCCTCCTCAGCACACGTCCAACTGTTTCCTGACTTTAATCACTGCTGCGTCACAAGAAATCAATCCCATAACCTTGGTAGAATGCTAAATCAACACAAAAGCTGACTCATCGGGTAAGTTTTCATGGCACCGCACTGGCAGAAAAGAGAGTGGAAGAGTGCTCCTGATGTGAATATTGACTTTCAGGAAAATGTCAAGCACACTGGGATGTCTCATTAATAATGCTATATACAGTATATATTCATATTTGTATAAACTGTGTTTATTTACATATATATGGCACACAAATAGTTTGCTTGACTTGGCCTTCTCTAAGTATAGATTGTTATAAAGGAAGTCCGGTCAGAACAGTCTCCTGTTAGCAGCAGGGGACTCTTGTTTGAAAAGGTGCAGTACATGCATTTTTAAGGTGGCCCTCCTTGGCATGTTTAATTTTATTGCTCAGAGAGCAACACAAGAAATTTGGCCATGAGAAAACAGAGGTGGCTGCTTGCTAACCACCAAAGCCTTATTAAAATGAGAAGGGAAAAATAATCAAATTAAGATATGCTGTGTGGACAACTTAAGAAAATGCTTGTTCACTGCTCAAGCCCAAAATAGATTACTCCAAAATATTTTCTTTAGGGTCTCAGGCAAGATGAGAGGGATAAACCCAGTGCCAGTGTGAGGTCATCGATCCTTTCTTTCTCCCCTCTCCCTCCCTGCTATGGAGGGGGCTTGAGCTGTTTGAAGATGACTAAATTACAGAGCTTATTAGCATGGACGAGAAGCAAGTGTGACACCCGTATCTTGGCTTGTCCATGTGTGCTTGTGTGCACGAGAGAGCAGGAGACAGAAGCTTGCAGGGTAAGCTTGTCACCAACGCTGCACGCTTCTGTTTTTCTTTGTCAAAGAATTAAAGGATGAGGGTTATGCTATTCTAGATGTGTCTATATTATTTTAACTCACATGAAAAGACCAACAGCAACAATGTGGTAGTCTGTCTGTCAACATTTCCTTCAGTTTGTTCCTGCTGAAGACTTAAAGATTAACAGATCGCAAATACAAGCAGTAGTTACATTCTACAATAATTGACTTGAATGCAGTTTAGTTCCCATTTGCAGTTGGTTTCACCTTCCGAACCTTCTAAGAACCGCTGTTCTTTTCCATTTGATTTGTAATGATCTGTTCAAATTCAAAATATACCTTTCACTCCAGCCGAGGGTGTTCTTCAAATGCACTGTCCATCTGTGTGATGACTCAAACCACATGCTAGCATGGTACTCAGGGAAGACTGCGGAGGCGCCACAGATGAACATAATTGCGTACAGTATTGATTTCTCCTGGAATAATGTCCTCGTATGGCAAGAAAATAAAGAGGGCAGGTAAAATGCACACACAGCCTTGTAGGAGTGAGTGTGTTTATCGACAACATTCTCCACTATACTTGAACATGACAGTGTTGAATCAAATGCTCCTCTAACAAAGAACGGAAAATATAGTGGAAAATAAATTCTGTTAATTTTTTTCTCCACTTGGATGCTTCTGACATTAGAGGAGAAAACACAAATGAGGGATGAATGTTTTGAACAAATGCTTGTAATTCCTGTGGATGAAATCCTAGAATTTGGAAAACGTTGCCACATACCTTACAGTCAAGAAAAAGTAGTGTAATAATAGGACAAGGAGAGGCATTTGGAGCAAAGCCACGGTAGCTGGAACAATTGTATAAAAAAAATAAAAAATAAAAATCCTTCTATAGGTTAAGTGCAAACATTTTTCACCTGAAAAGCTGTGCCACTTTACGGGGACAGCCAATAAAATCAGGGTCATTAACCCAATGCGTCCATTTAAGTCACATCCGTAGGGCACTTTGGAGAAGAAATTATTCACTACAAAGTAAAATAAAAAAAATGAGACACAGTAAATACAGAGACATAAAAAGCCGGCTTAACGTTGTAACTACTGCCAAGGTGAATGTAAATAGCCCACTAACAGAATCCCTGAGGGAAGAGGCATTACACTAAGTTGATGAATAGCTTTAATAATCAGGGAATCTCCAAGGAAACGCTGGCTGGATGATACAACAAAAAAGCTGCTGGAATCAAGAGATCTGCAGCAGATATTCATCTTGATGTTAAAAAGATTTAATCCTGCATGCAGATAACACACTACATAGAGAAGTAATGTTTGGTTAGTGAATATTGGAAAAACCTTCCGGGGGCTACGGCACTTTGTTCTAATTTAGAGGCAACAACAACTCGCCCCCCATACCAATGATTATATATTATTTAGCAGCCACATAAAGTCAGTTTTATTGAGCTTTTGCATTCTTATTAAACCAGGATTTTTATAGAGCTGCTACAACGCTTAGCTACAGGCAATCAGACGAGTCAAATGTTCTAAATGGGATACAGCTGTCACACACACTTTCTGCGGCAAGACATTTCTGCACAAGTGACAACCTAGAAGCATAATATGAGGAAAAGAAACAATAACACTGACAAACACAACAAAGCATTCTGGGGGTTTGCCAGTAAGTCAATAAAGCTGTTTGTGTTTCAGAATCGTCGGTGGGGCAAACAGGCAGGAGAACTCCTTGGGGAAATAATCGCTTGCTGCGAGACCTTCAGTCTCCATTCAAGGTGGAAGGTAAAATAATGAATTAAGAACGGAGCCGGTAATCAAGCAAGCTGCTCTCTGCCTGTTGCCGCTGATGCTCCGGACCTGAAGAGTGAATTTTTCATAGCCCCTGGGACCCGAGACTCAGATGCTCTTTCTGTGTTTCCTCCCGGTGTGTGTGGCTACACGAAGTAGCATGTGTTGTTGACAACACACACCAAGGCTCAGGGCCCTTTTTTGAGAATGCACAATGTACTCCATCTGGGCTCCCGTGGGATGAAAGACAACATTATGTTCCGTTCGGTTATGTTGCCCTTGAGAAGCTCTAAGTGATGGTGTGTGTGTGTTTTCATGAGACGAGACAGTTGAGTGCAGCAGTGACCAAGATGCTTAGAGCACCTCGCAAGGCAGGATGTGTCCAATCTGCAGCCAGACAAAGGACTACACTGGGAGCTGAATAAAGGCTGTATCAGTTTGGCCTGGGTCGACGTAATACGTTAAAGCAGCAGGAACATTGTAATCTTGATAAATTATTAGATTACATTTTTCAGACGCTTGTCTCTAAAGTGAATTACAACTGGAGGTAGGCAGTTAGCATTTAGGGTCTTGCCTGGGACACCTCACTACATTTCCCCCCGTCCCTGACCAGGAATCGAACCCTGGTTTCCCTATCAAAGTCAGTGGTATCACCAGCTATATATAAATACATACATATTTTAATTAAATGTACTCTTTGAGAACTTAATAACCAGGACCTCATCCCGAATGTAGGGTACAGTATATTCTCAGTACCTTTAATTAAAACCCTATGTCAGAGTGGTTTACTATCCCAGCCCGTTTGAGCCAGATTGAGCAGCTCTGATTATTTCTGCCAGAGGTAATACGGGCCCAGAGAAAACAAAATTTGTCAGGCTCACTGCTTAGTGTCTCACTTTGGGAATGTTTTTCTGCCCTGCCTTTTAAGTAAGTAATTATAATTTCATTTCATTTTCATTTAACTTTTATTTATCCTCGAGAGACCAATTGAGGGGTGACCCTCATTTTCAATGACGTCGAGTTCAAACAAATTCAAAGGAAAAACAACAATACATTAACAATATTCAACGCAAATACATCAAATACACAACAACAGGTGAAGAGAAAAACAATTGAAACATTTACACAGTGGTGAAATTAAGTGGTAGCAATTAAAATTAAATGGGTGAGAGTACAATATAGCCTAATTAAAACAGTTACAGGTAGAGTTTGGCAGATTTAAAATAGTTTGTTTAAATTGGTTAAAGGATATGAAGTTATTTAGTTTAATTTGTTGCTGTAAGTTGTTCCAGGAGTCAGGGGCACTGAAGCTAAAAGCTGTCTTTCCTAGCTCAGACCGGGCTTGTGGGACATAAAGCATAAGCATGTCAGTGGAGCGGGTCTGATAAAGCCCATTTGAGATTTGCAGCAATTCAGTTAAATAACGAGGAAGCTTCCCGGTCAAGGCTTTGTAAATTAAAATATGCCAATGTGCGTCACGTCTCTCTTTAAGGGAGGACCACCCAACCTTTTCATATAAAAGACAATGGTGTGTGTCATAAGCATCTCCTGTGATGAACCTTAAAGCAGAGTGAAAAACAGAGTCCAGGAGTTTAAGACATGAATGTGATGCATGCCGGTAAACCACATCACCGTAATCAAGGACAGACATGAAAACTGCTTCAATAATCCTTTTCCTACTAAATAAAGGGAAGGTGGTTTTGTTCCTATAAAAATAGCCAATTTTTTGTCGTAGTCGACGAACAAGATTTTTTATATGAAAATTAAAAGTGAGTTTATCATCTAACCAGATGCCGAGATATTTGTACTCTGTGACTCTTTCAATTAAAAATCCATTATTTGTAAAAATATTAAAATCATTCAAATTTGTAGTTCTTGCTCTGGAGAAACACATATATTTGGTTTTGTCTGTATTTAGAACAAGCCTGAGGTCCACTAGACAGTCCTGCAGGGTGTTAAAAGAGCTTTGTAGGTTCTCAATAGATTGGTGCACCGAATCGGAAATGCAATACAGTACTGTGTCGTCAGCGTATAGATGGGCATGACAGTTTTTTAGCGATGAAACAATGTTATTTATATAAATTGTGAAAAGAACTGGACCTAAAATTGAGCCTTGTGGGACACCATTTGTAACAGTTAAAAACTCAGATTGGTATTTTCCGAGTTTAACTGACTGCTGTCTATCAGAGAGATAATCCCTAAACCAGCTACATGCAGACTGATCAAAGCCAATGTCATGCAGCCTCTGTAAAAGCAAATGGTGGTCAACAGTATCAAAGGCCTTTGAAAGATCAATAAAAAGTGCTGCACAGTGCTTTTTCTTGTCTAATGCTGTAACAATGTTGTTTACAACCAAAGTCACAGCAGAGACAGTACTGTGGCCTGCCCTAAAACCAGATTGGAATGGGCTCAAAATGGAAGCACTAGTTAGAAATGTTTTTAACTGATTATTAATAAGTGATTCTAGAATTTTTGCCAGGCATGGGAGTTTGGAAATTGGCCTGTAGTTATTAAGATTATTTTTGTCACCACCTTTATGTAAAGGAATTACGTGAGCTTTTTTCCAAATTTTAGGAACTATTCCAGAGGAGATGGAAAGATTAAAAATATGGGTTATTTGTTTTGATATTATATGTGTCGAAAGCTTGATTGAAAACGGGTCCAAATTGTCCTCTCCCATGTACTTCTTGGGGTTGATGGCGAGGAGCGCATCTACAACAACACTTGTGGGAAGAAGATCAAGGCTGAAAATAGGAGTTTGAGAGACAGGCGGTACGTTACTACTGGTTGTAGAAGGTGTACAACCTCCATTTTGAAAGAGTTGACCAGCAGCTACAAAATGTTTATTAAAAGCTAAGCCAATCTCTTTTTGATCATTGAGAGTGTGACCATTTAATTTGATCTGAGTGGGAACTGTGCTAGAATTGTTTTTATTATAGTTCACAGCTTTCCAAAATAGTGCAGGGTTAGAGTAGCAGTTGGAGATTAATTCAAGGTAATATTCGGATTTGGCTTTCCTGACCATGGCTGTGCACTTATTCCTAAATTGTCTAAAAATAGTCCAATTGGTATTATCTCCAGAGCGTCTAGCTAGAGACCATGCTTTATTTCTTTCAGAAAATAAATCAGACAGTTCACTTGTAAACCAGGGGTTTGATCTATTTTTTACTCTATGCTTTTTAAGGGGCGCATGTTTGTTTATAATTGAGGTGAAACTATTGATGAAATAGTCTAAGGCTAACTCAACATCCGAAATTTCCGTAGTGAGTTGAATGTCACTATGACGGAGATCACTTAAAAAGGCTTGCTCATTAAACCCTTTAAAATTACGCTTAATTATGATTTTAGGTTGAGATCTTTTTAAATGAATACTTCTGATACAGGCCACTGGGCAGTGATCACTAATCCCAAGCTCAAAGACACCAGCTGAGACTATTTTATTTATTTTATTTGATAGGATTAAATCGATTAAAGTTGATTTTGCTGGGTTTTTTAGATTGGGTCTTGTGGACTCAGTTATTAATTGTGTAAGATTAACGTTGCTACAGATTTCTTTGAAAGGTTCAGAGGCACCAGAAAGCCAATCAACGTTAAAATCACCCATCACAATTACCTCTCTATTTACATAACTGGAGAGCATATGTGCTAGATCGTTTAAGGAGCTAGTAACAGCAGAAGGGGGCCTATACACACCAATTACAACAAAACAATCATTTGATGATAAAGATAATTCTAGCGCGATAAATTCAAAACAATTTGGAACAGAGACAGCATGTAAAAGTGTTACAGAATAACAGGATTTAACATAGACAGCCACTCCCCCACCCCTTGCGTTTCTGTCTATTCTGAATAAATTGTATTCATTAATTGCCACAATAGAGTCATCTGTACTCTTCTTTAACCAGGATTCAGTCAGAATCAAGACATCTGGATCTGCCTGGGACACTAAAATCTTTACATGGTCTAATTTATCATGCTGCAATAAACTTCTAATATTTAGATGAAGAAAACCCAAGCCCTTTCTTGATTTAAGAATTTGTGGGGAATTTAGTTTAGAGCAAAGGGGGTCAGTGATGTCTGGGATGAATGAAGGACAATTTGAGGTGTTGTTATGAGTTAAATTGGGGGATATTTCAGCAGGATCCCTGGGGAGATCTTTTTTAATGGGGGATGATTTGGTAGGGTCGTGCTGTGGTAAATATCAGTCCGAATTATGCCAAGATGCGATGTGATGAATGTAGTGATTAGTAAGTTCTTTAATACCTTTGGCATTGGGATGGAGGCCGTCAGATTTGAGTAGTGTGTGTCTAGAGAAAGAGTCAAAGTTGTTAATATAGCCCAGAGAGTTGCCCGAGCACCAGGACTCCAGCCGTTCATGGAAATCCAAAAGACGGCTGTAGCGCTCAGGGCTTTTGGATGACGTGGGAATGGGGCCGGAAAATATACAGAATTTCCCCAGGCTCTCCAGGGTGAGGGCCAGACTCTGAAGATAATATCCATAAGTACATTTAATTTAGTGCATAATAGCTGAATTATTTTTTTTTTAATTTTATTTTTTTTTCCCTTAGAAAGGGTCTCATATGTCCATATTTCTGCATATTTTGGACCAAGGCCTAGTGCCGCCATCTTGAAAGTGTCATAGTTGGAATGTCATCAGGTGCATTGTTTAAAATTTAGAATTGTTCTTGTCCTTGAAGGCCACTGTAGCTTCTGTTATTATTCGAAAGGGGTGGGGTTACCCAGGGAGTGTTGCATTCTAGAACTTATATTACACACTGCACCTTTAAGTGCTTGTGATTTTAGTTTTTTAAGACCAATCTCCGATGACAAAAAGCCCTTGCTATCTTGTTCCTCTCTGGTGGTTCAGAGCAAATTTAAAAAGCTGATCCTGTCGTTATGAAAAATGTGCCCAATTACTTTTTTCGCTGTCTTCTATAATATCAACGAAATATCTTTCAGTTTGGGACAAAACAAGCAATTTGAAAAAGACCCGTTAGCCTCTGAAATTATGTGCATTAAAAAAATATATATATTGAACAATAGATTTATACGTGTTTTGGAGAGAATTGCCAGATTAATCCCTTGTGAAAAAAATAGTTAGACGTAGCCTTCATTGTTAGGTGAGCATTGTTTCAACCATCCTTCTGCTCTCCTGATCTCTCCTATACAGAGCTTCCGCTAGCATCCTCCACTCTGTGACAGCACAGTTATACAATCTTTTGCACAGTCAGAGCTCATTTAAATTGAAAGCCAATGCAAACTGTCTAGGATGGCCGTCCTTATTAAGAGGACTCCAAGCAGAGGATCCCAGAGACTTTGGAAGCGTAATGAATTGGTACACGCCCCCACACTGTGAAACTGGTACGGTGGATAACGGGATGAACTCTGCCAAAGAGTCGCTCACATCCCCACGTCTCGCCCTTGGAAAATAAGAGGTTCAGGATTGATGATGGAACCATGTGTGGAATCATCATCACCTTGATCATGTACAAAGGAAAGAAATCTCACAAAAGGCCACACCGGCAAGAACAACACTCGCGCTTAGCTTTCCTGCTATGTATTCACTGGTGAGACAGAAATGTATGGCGTGTGAGTCATACTCTGACAGCTGTGGCGCACAATGAGGTGAAGGTAGTGATCCATGTAACCTGGCCATTTGTCTTTACACAGAACATGTGCTTTTGCGTGGTGTCACACTGGGATTGGAGTCTGCACTTAAGCTGAAGTGGAAAACTGGTGTGCGGGTGATGACCGGGTGCCATGCTAGATGCACTTATCTGAAACAAATGAGTCAGGGCTGAATCTAACAAGCACTCTCCAGAACAGTGCATTCAGCCTCTCTCCGCTCTACATGACGGCTCAGTCCCCTCTGCTCGGGCAATTTATCAAAGAGTTTGATTGCTGAGGATTACTTAAAGGATATCACAACTCTCTTCTTAGGTGCTGGAGCTGCTCTTTTCAAAAGCCAAAAAAGAAGGCTTTTTGGTTACCGTTTCAAAAGCCTTCACAGTCCTTTCTCCAGGGGATTTTATTTTAATTTTTTTAAGACTCCACATCCTGGGGCCTTTTTCATGGCCGGTCTGAGACATGGAGTTGGAAAGGGAAATGATTATAGCCAATTGTAATTAACTCCCTTTGGGAGAAATGCTACTTATTGATTTTCTAACCTGTTCAAGACAGTCAATCCATTGGAAGCGTTCATTAATAGCGATCGAGCCAAAGCTAACTTGCTAAGCAGAGAGGGCTCAAGGGACAACTGGTGAGACACTGTGATGAAATAGCTATCACACATTTTAATTAGATTACAGTAAATCTATGTTTGGAGCTGCTGGAGAAAGGTACGATTCCGAGAAGGCAAAGTTGCCAACTGAGCTGACACTGATACAAATGTGAATTTCATTGCAAACAAAAGGTCTTAAGGATAATTAAGGAAGTTGTTTAAGCGGCCGTCTCAATGCTGACCTTTACGACAAAATAGGTATTTGAGAATACAATTAGAGCTGCAACGATTAATCGACGAATCGATTATTAATCGATTATTAAAATAATCGCCAACTATTTTGATAATCGATTAATCGTTTTGAGTAATTTTTTAATAAAACATTTCCAAATTCTCTGATTTCAGCTCCTCAAATGTGAATATTTTCTGGTTTCTTTAATCCTATTATGACAGTAAACTGAAATATTTGTGTGTTTTGGACATAATACATTTGAGGACGTCAACATGGGCTTTGGAAAATTTATCAATTTTTCACCATTTTCTGACATTTTACGTACCAAAAAACTAATCGATTAATAATCGATTATCAAAATAATTGTTAGTTGCAGCCCTAAATACAATCACTAACATGTCTAATATGTTGAGATACAGAGCGATGTTTCCACTGTAAAAGTAGTTTCAGGGAAGTCTGAGAAACATTTAGAGATTAAAGGCAGACTAGGTTCTGAATCCCCCTGGACAGCCATTCATTGTTATCACGAATGCATGATTCTGTCAGTATGTCAGACGCCCTTACAGACAATATGGCAGCACACGTCAAGATGTTAGTTCAACACCAACACGTCAGAATAGTGACCAGAAGGCCCAGAGCCCAAGTAGATTGTCGAATACCAACCCCAGAGGATAAATAAAATAAACTCTCCCTCCTACTTCTGTTCCAAACAGAGGCACCCATCTGTGAATGTTAAATGTGGTATAGGTGACGGTGCCACAGTACAGTAGCTTCACCCAAATCCATAAAAAGCACATAGTGTCATGCAGATCCCCTCTCTCCTTTAGGCGCCCACACAGCTGTAGTTTGTCTTAATTAATAATTGATTGGATTTATATAGCGCTTTTCAAGGTACTCAAAGCGCTTTACAGGGTTCCAGGTTCAATTCGTTCACACACAGTCATACCGGTGGTGGTAAACTACGATAGTAGCCACAGCTGCCCTGGGGCAGACCGACAGAACACTCACTCACTCATTCACACACTTCCTTAGGAACACAGAAGGCACATACCCTTGGCTTTATGTCTTGTTTATACAGTTAACATTGGCTTGCATTATTATCTTACAAAGTTCTGTTTCAGGTCCATCAAACTAAACATGCAGTCAAATCTGGGCTGTGCACCTCTAACCATGAATGACAATTGTAAGACTGTTTCATTTTCTGCCTGCTGGTCCTTCCATCGTTAGTCTCAACCATGACTGAAAAGCATTGATTTCTCCTGTAAAACTAGGTGGATTCTACGAGCTACAGGTTGATAGTTGAAATCCCTGGTGTGACTGAACTGAGAGTTAACTCAAACATCTCAAAAGCGTCAATGGGGCTTTCGGGGGCTAGGTTTGATCCTCCATGTGCAGTGTGCACACCTTGAAATAGTTGAGTCAGTTTTCTTCCGGCATTTGACAAAACACTTTGACTGTATTTGGCATAGCACCGAAACTAACACAAAGTCAGGGACAGCCTCCTCAAATCATACAGGCACACCAAGAGCTTTTTTTAATTTGATGTTTACTTCATCTATACAAGCCCACCATGAAAGTCGTGATGTATATTAAATACACCCACTATCATATGTGTTGGGGATTGCATATAGCTAGTCCTATATTTCCTATAAGTGAATCACTATTTCCAAGGGAACTTGCTCATTTTGTGCTGGCATTTAGGCCCTATTAAACAGTATTATTATGTCACAGTTGTTATTGTTTAACATGCATAAGTAATTAAACACATCTTGAAAGACATTTTGGTTTGAACACAGGCTTTAAAAAGCCATATGCTGTTTATGGTTTTGTTTAAAATCATTTCTAATCCATTTAAATGTGGCGGGATTAAATGTGGCTCTTGTAGCCGTGCTCATAACAAGTTATTAAAAGTCATCCGTCATATTCAGTTATAGCAAAATGCTCAACCAACCTGAATATGAAATTCTACCACTTCCATGTGGATACATTAAATGTGTGATATTTATTTCATCCCCCAACCGTCATGCTTCTAAGCCAATCAAGGACAACAGTGATGCCTGCAAAAATAGTCTATTGATCTTTATAGCACCAAAAATAAACTTAATCAAATAAAAAAAAATAACCACCACATCAAGAACAGTGAATATTCTCTCAACCACACCCAGTCACTCCTCCCTAAGAGTGATTATAATAATAATTTGAGTTTCTTCTTTTTAGTCAAGCTGACACCAGCAAACAGGCATTTATAAAAACAACTTACCATTTCCAGAGATATGATTATCCACCTCGCCGTTGAGCGCCGCATTAAGTTGAATGTAAAGTCCCGCGCACTGTAAAATCCCTATAACCACTCCAAAGGCTCCCATTGCTTCAGCCGCTGTTTACAAGCAGTTATATTGAGATGGTCACATTAGGCGGAGAGCTTCGATTTAATATCCTTTACCGGCGCTGAGCAGCCCTCACGGACATAAAGCTGGAGCAGAGGGAAAGAGACGCTGCTGCTCCTTTCGTCTCTCTGCGGGAGGAGATGATGCGGCCGGTGCAGGCGGAGGGACACGCAGCGTGGATAGGGGTGCAGCGGCTCACACTGAGAGGTGGTTGTGCGGAGGGATCTCATAGGGACGTTGGTGCCATATAAAGTTTAATTACTGCACTATTTCCAATCTCTGTTAGTCGTCAGTGATGTTCAAGATCATGCTGTCACGAAATAATTCATGTATGATAGGTAACGTAGACTATAGATGATAACATACCTTCTATAGCCTATTGCGTTTTTTTTTAGCTAATTTTTTACCCGTTGTGTTATAGAACTAGGGTCTAATTTATTTAGAAATGATTTAACCTATGAGCCTATGTAAGACTACTATTCACATATTTTTTTCTTCTAATGGGTTTAATAATGGATGTCTTGGTTTGTGATGATCGCTGGATAGCTCCAGGTTTCATGTTGTAGCTTATGTGGCAGACTTTGTATAGGCTATTTAGGCCTAAGTATGGTTTGTGTTGGCCTGACCTGCTGCAAGAAACAATTCTCTTTGGAGAAGATAAAGTACAATTTGAATATTATAGGGATAAACTTGCATTTTAGGAAATGCGACTATTCAATGTATTGCCAATAGTAGAATGAGAGATTGATGATGGCCCTTTCATAGGACTACGTTAAACATTGAGCTTGAGCCACCAGTTGGTTAGCAATTTTATGTTTTGGAATCAGGGAAACAGCTAGCCTGGCTCAGTCCAAATGTAACAAAATCCACCAAATAGCACCACTAAAGACTAATTTCCACTGAGCGTTACAGTTCGGTTTGGTACGTTACTGCAGGCAATTATTTGCATTTCCACCGTCAAAAGTTGGGAAAGGTAGGGCTACCAAAATAAACGTACCATACTTAATGTTGGAATGATCAATCAATCAATCAATCAATCAATCAATCAATCAATCAATCAATCACCATGAAATCCAAACCTGATCATATGAAAAGTTCTGATTGTGTATTTCTACATTCATAGGATATAGAAGTGGGTAGATGCTGTTTTGAGCTGTCCATGGCTGACAGTACGAACACAGTCTGGGCTCAGTGAAAAGACAAGCGGCCTTTAACCATGTGTTCTTTCTTTCCCAAGCTGACAGCACTGAAGATGCACATTGTAGCTGAAGGACAATGGTGGAGACAACAAAGAGAGGATTTTCTGCTCTCCCCTGGTCTCCATGGTATTCTGTAAAGTAACACACGCAGCAAACATTGCATCTATGCCCCACGGATAAAACATCACTGACATTTCATGCAATTATTTTTGAAATGCTGTTTAATGTCCTGTCAGTTAAAATAACGGAATAAAATAACTTCCCATGCCAATGTTCCTAACAGACTTTTTCTATTTAAAGTAAAAAATAAATCAACAGTTTTGGTAAAAAAAAAAGTGATGATATGACACTCTTTATCTGTGGGTTGTACGAGGAGAGGTATGATCCCCTTAAATGTGCAGATGCGCCTGCATACGCGTTTGTTTTTTGCTTGAGTGTGTAATTAATAATTATCAAAGGGAAGAGAGCCATTTATCCTGCTGACTTTGATCCATCTGTGCAAGAGCCTGACATGTGGAGCTTGAAGCATGCATTTTAGATTTTCCTGGGGAGGGGGGTGAGGTGTTTCTTGGAATTAAAGTTTGATCACATACAAACTGTTAATTTGATGGCCCATGCAGGTTTTTATGAACTGCGTGAGAGTCGTGCGGGGCCATAAAACCAATTTGTTTGCTCCATCTTTAGTGAGGTATTTAATTCCGAACCACCTGCTGTCTGCAGTCACCGTTAGCAACACTGGAAAATGATTGTTTGGGGTTTAGACATTTGGGACATCCACAGTACAGCTAAAAGCCTGCTCCCTCCACACTGAGCATGGACAGATAGCACCATTTGAGGAGCTCAGAAATCAATTCACTGCAACAAAAGAAAACCAGTTAACCTTAGAGGTCTTTGCAAAACCCCACAATTTTCACTGTGTGCCTGGTCCAAAAGAGGCTGTTTATTTTTCCTCTTGGCTGGTGCCGCTGTCTGCTCCCTTTCCTGTGGGTGTCAACCCGGCTGTGGAGTCCGGAGAACTGAAGGTGAAATTGAAGCTGATGTATGCAGACGTGAGCCCTATAGACGGACACCACACCTGCCTGCTAGCCGTGAGCCCAGCACCTCCCTACCACTAACCGCCCGAGACAGCCCCAGCCAGAGAGGAGGTATACATGAGTGTGTGTTGGAGATGATGGTTATTCAGCATAGGGCCTGTTATAATATAAAATGAAGGGAGCGAACTGGGAGTGTGACTCACCCAGGGAGTGGATTTCAAAGCCGACAGCTTCCACTGAAGCTTCATGACATCCATTATTTATCGAGCTCCGTTTGACACATTCAGCCGCTTCTTTCACCTGCTGCTCTTAGATAGCAGTAGAGAGTGTGCTGTTCTTTCTGAGCAAATGGATGCAATCAGCACAGAATGTAGCGTACAGTAATTGCACTCAACACGACAATGGATGAGATATTGGATTATTTATTCAATTCAAATTGACATTGATATTCACATTTTTGTGTGTGTTTTATTGCTTAATCAAAACATGTTTTTGAATAAATTTTGCTTATCTTGCACTGTTTTATTGTGGGTTATGAATTACGTCCAGGTATTGTAACTGTTGTACCCTGGAGAAACTCGACAGAAAAGCCCATGGGGCCCCGTTGACTGATTGACATTGCCATTGTATTTCCTCAAAGCCATATACATTTTCTGATATTCTCCCTGGACAGGGGCTGACATCATACAAATGTTATAGAAAAAGGGCTGGTTTCAATAAACCACTATTTACTAAGGCTGTAATATATTGGCTTAAGTGTCACATACCTTGTAAAATATCAATCTAAGCATGCTGTATATAGTGCAGAAAGCAACCTGTTACGTTATCCACTCAATGTTTATTCCAGCGCTGATTGCTCTCTGCACTTCATTGAGAGCAACAAAAAAATTAATTGAGTTAAATAGTTACTTGTTTGTTTACATATACTTGGCCAGCTGATAGTGATGAAGTTGACATTCAAGGGACAGATAAAATACTCACTTGGATAGGGCAAGACACGCGAAAATAACCACGCTCCCAAACCAGAAATTGGCTAGTCAGACCATTTTATTGAAGTGAAAACAAATCGACAAAGACAGATTTTTGGGCTTATTAAAAAACAGCACTTGAAAACACTGTTGATCACATGTCCTTCATTACTCTTACTCCTCTTTTTAGTCTTTTTTTTCTTTAATCAATTTACCGCTGCCCATTAATCCCCTAGCTTCCTCAGCTCTCACACATCAATTCATATTTCAAAAAGGTTGGGAAATGGCCTTTCTCCAATGCTGCGTTTACCACATCTAATAATAATATATCGGTTGGCTCTTGAGTGCACAGAGATCTCAGAGGCTGTTCAACACTTATATTATTATTAATATTAAACAGAGCTCCACACTTTGAAAACCAGAGACCACAGCTTTAATGTAGAAGTTGGGGGATTAAAATGTGGGCGCAGTTGCTCACATGCTCAACCGTGTCTGTTTTTTTTGGGGCTGTTTTTGATCTTTTTTTACACAAATTCTGGGGATTTGACTCCACAACCACGTACAGTATGTCCTCAGGCGGTTATCTCACTATTTTTGCGATGTTAAAGCTTTTTAGCATGGAGATTGCACACTTATCGCCTCCAAAAAGCAAGGCTACTTTGTGAGTCAAATGTTGGACATTTTGCCAAACCCTGGTGAAGATACGCAGGGCTTACGCTGTCCCTCTTGGGCTTCAAGTGGAGGAGATAACTGACTTGGTGAGACTTCCTTATAAGGCTGAGCTTCTCTGGAGTAATCACTGATAGTATTTCACAAGTGTTACACCTGGGGAAAGATCTGCTTTCATTTAGATGACATTTTAATAATGCATTATTGTAGTGATGCGTCTCTTAACAGCCTTGGCTTTAGAACTGCAGGATGTTTAGCTTGGAAAATCATTTTTTTACTATATAGCCTAATCAATTATCACAGAACTTGATTTGTGTTTGGAAAATTATTACAGCTTCTTTAACGGCTGCCGGGCCACCAGACTGGAAACCGTCAAAATGTTTTGTCGCTACTGATACAATGTCATTTGCCTACACACGAGACCCTTCATGAACATTACACAGCGTGACACTTGTCCTCAACAGGAGGAAAGTATTTTCACACTCCACAAAATTCATCTCTTTCCACTTGGCTGGATGGTTGGCCCAGCCTCTCTCCTCTGTCTCTACCTGTCATCTCACTGACCGTTCAGGAAAAATTACAAGATGGCAAAAACCTCGCCACCACTATTTCCTGGTTCACTGGATACGCCTTTGCGCTCCAGTAAATCTTTCCTGTTCATTTCTGGTGCAATTTTAACTGGCTGCCGCTGAGAGGCGAAGATGTCAACTAGCATCTCGGCAGCAGGTGCGGCACATTAACCATCTTTCCGTTTACCGCTTCCCTCCTGAGGGTAATGTGGCTTGACAGGAACATGCGATGAATAAAGATAGATCAAGGTGCAGCGGTGGGAAATGTATTGTGCATCACTTGCAGATGTTAATGGTGGTGAAGATTCAGGGGAAGTTAAAATTAGCAAAATTGTGAAATAATTTTGTAGAATTAGAGAAAGTGTAGTCACTACAAGTAATTCCAATGCACTACACTGTAGTGCATTGGAATTAGTTGTGATGGTTGATTCATTCAAAACATTGTTTGACGACATGTAACAAAATAATGACTGAAAGAAAATAATGCACTACTTAATCATTGCTCCTTATAAGCATAATGACAGTCAATAGCTTTGTGATCACTTACTATGAAATGCCTCCTATGTGGACTCAGAGTGCCTGCCAGTCTATGGTGAGCTGGACTAGCTAGATCCATTCCGCTATTAAACAGTGCAGTGTTAGTACAGCCTCATTAGAGCAAGGAGGTGATGCAATCTTCTGAGCTCTCGCTCTCAGCAGCCCTTGGCATTTCAACACAGTGGACGTCGATCACAGTCAACTGCTTTTTAATCTTCTACCAATTTCCATCAGTAATGAAGGCTCTGGATTTCTCGAGTCCATTTCAGATTCCTGCTGGCCAGCTTAGAGAACAACCTTTTGATTGGCCACATGAAACACGCTTATTCGCTTTCTGAGATAATTTATTTGCACTAAATATGAAGCTGTAGCAGGCAAGATTGTTTACCGGGTAAACAGCTAGCATGGCTATGTCCAAGGATATTGGCCTACAAGCAGTCGTAATGTTCACTTATTAGTTATATCTTGTTTGTGTACTACACCTGTGTAAAAATGAAAAGTTGTGGTATGCTCCTCCAGGTCACCCACATTCAATCTCCAATCTCTAACTGTACATTTATCCCCAACAGGTCTCAAGTCCAGGTTCTGTGGTAACACCTTTTGTTTCAGTCACTCATTGTTAAAATGGGTTAGCATATTGCATCGTCAATTTCAAGTCTTCTATCTGCTTCAAAAAAAGAAAGATATTGTATAATGTCATGCAAGAGCTCAAAGGGAAAGATAGTGCTCCATTTGTCCATGGAAAGCTAAATAAACATGTCACTTAATTTGCAAAATGATGGGATTTCCAGAGTGTGTAGGATCCTGCAGTAGGTTTGTTCTCTGATGAGACCCACGTCTTATATTCATCCACATTCCCAAAGAGAGAGTGCATGACTCGAGGTGCATTATGCAGAGCAAATCACTTTTGCATTTTCTTGTGTGTGCAGCTAGTACTTCATTCCATCACCATACCCCGTTGTCATGACAACACAATTATACATCGCCATTGCCTTCGAGAGGAATTGAGAGGTTCAACATCAAGCATTCAGGGCTTCTGAAATGCACAGGGTACACAGATCCGCAGCAGTGCCGGTGCAATGCATGTGATATAAAAGGGGAAAAAAGCGTTCAGTGCTTTTTGTTTTTTGAAAAAAACATCTAAAAAAAGCATAGCCTCAGAAGGAGAAGCTGTTTGAAATTGTCAGCCAAATCCTTCAGCATACACATCCACACACCCACCAACCTACACCTTAACACATTGCAGAGGACAAGCTTCAGTTCCAGTGGACTGGCTCAGCGTCAGTCTTCTAGCAGATGGGTTTTTATTACAGTTTCATGTGCAGTGGTGCCAAGCTCACCAAATAAAACTGGCTCTTGCCCCAAACCGCCCCTCTGGCGAATTCATGTGTCTTATGAACAACAAGGGCTCACCAAGCAGGAAAAAAAAAGCTTGACAGCAGGGCAGAGAAACAATCTGTATGGTTCAAAATGTATGGTGATGATAAAAAAGGCAGAACAGGCGCGGGGGTCATTGACAGCCAACAATTTTTGTCCAAGTCTGGATGTTTATGGTTATGTATCTCCTCATAGAAACTTTAGTGTCAGAGGAGCTGCTAAGGTATAACAACACTCTTTTGTTTTGGTCGTTTTTCATAGAAGGTTGGTGCTTTTTTATTTAAAACATTATTGGCCTAGACACGGTAAAACAAAATCATTATTCCATATTTTTTGTTAGAATAAATTACACAGTTGGTGACAATAATATAATACATTTATGACTGTGTCAGACTCATTTGTGTATTTTGTCTGTGCGTGAACAGAACTCTTTAGCAATTAGTGAGGCCTGGTTATATGCAGAGGAAATACTTCCACAGAGGAAGCTGTTGTCCAACTCAGTATTGTGCCTGTAACATTGGAAAATAGCTCATAGTGTGGTGTCCTAAAAACCCTTCATATTTTTTTCACAGTGCCATCTCCTCTTTTCAGCCTGAATCTTACCAGTTAGATTCAAGGGTTCCTGGGGGTGTGCTTTCAGAAAAGGTGGAGGTGGAGATAAAGAGAGAGGGTTCTTTTCTCGTACTTTGGGAGTCTCTAGGGATCCATATAAATGTCGGAAAACCATGAAAAGGTGGATTTAGCTTAACACAACCATTGACATCTATAGAATCTTTGCTTTGCCATCTTCCAACAAGGTGGAAATGGTCTAGACATTCTGCCAGGTATACGTAACCCGTATGTGCCTGTGTTAGTTCAGCCAAACTTGCCGATAATTGCATGCACCTTAGGAAATAAACCTCTGCTGAATAATACATCCACATTGTTACATTATTTCAGTGCCTGGCCATTAAAACTATTCTGGTCTATACCAATGACCATTTGCTAAGTGCCTTCTCCCCTTGGTTACTGTTGCTACGCTCGTCAAGCTTTCCATCCTGACATTGTTTACAATGAGTGCTATTTTGATCTCAGAAAGAGGTAGAGAAAGGGAGACTTCTCATTTCTAACTGGCAGCCATGAGGTAGGTGGATAATGAACGTTGAGTCACCTTCAATCGCTCTATGTTTTGCAACCGGTCAAGTCTTCATCGTCCCTGAAGGGAGCATGACAGTCTGCATTTCATTGCTCCTGTACTTGCTCCGTCAGAGGTTCTTTTGGGATTCGTTTTATCTCTCCAGGATGAAAGCAGCAGACCTAGTGCCATAGTGCATTTATGGAAAAGCTTATGCTTCTTTCTCACTGAGCGAGAGATCACAAACATGCAGGATTACATATATATGCCTTGGGGAGGTATGAATTATTCATCATTCAATATTTGTTGGACACTCAGCTCATTCCGTGCATACACCAATCAGAAAAGACCAAATGTATACATTTTGAACTGATATTTGAAAGAGCAAAAATCCTTCAAGGACAAAGACAATCTTGTCCATTGTTTACCTCTGCGGCAGAAAGCAGCTTCAAATGAATAAAGCCGTACATAATGAAAGTTTTGACACAGTTATTGTGCCTTTGAGATTTATGAAAATGAAAATTCCCCAAAACAGAAAATGTTGTTCCGCAATAAGTGGAGAATGAGATAAAAATAACCAACGTTTCATGGACCATAGAGGGCTCAAACAAAGAAAACACTGAGATGATGAGATGCTGGTTTAAGGCTGTAGTCACAGTGTCAGAGTATAATGAAAATAAATGGTGCAATATTTGCTAAGTGGAACTGCTGGGACTCAATAGAAGGAGAACAGCGAGCAGGCGGTAAAACTTCATTATAACGGATAGAGGAAAAAATGTTTTGTTGAGATTTCAGTGGGACTCTCATAACTTAAAACCAGAGGGGGTGTGGGCATGGGTTGGGGGAGCATAGTGCTTTATGGTGTATAGTATCTCTTTGTTTTCATTTGCAGGTACAGATTTCATACCCATGGAGTGAGCTCCATTGGTAAATGATCTACCAAGGCTAGTGTTGAATCCATTCAGATAACTTTAAAAAGGCTCTAGATATTTGAGTAAAGCGTAAACTTTTCCCAGTGGAACTTATTAGGCAAAAATACTAAGAGCATAGCAGCCCTATGTTGTCCTCTTCCTCAATCGTACTGGACAAGAACTTGCTAATTGCCTCCCTGTCAACATACAGTATATCACGATTGTATAAGACAGCCAAGAGTAGTGTAAACAGTGAAAGTAAGTTGTGGATCCAGTGAAAATATGAATATACAGTTTAAGTTCGAATACATATAATTCCATTTGGGAGCTTGATACCTTCATCTGATTTGTTTGTATATTTGTTAATTATGAGATCAAAACATTTGCTAATACTTAACAGTGTATAAAGCATCATTTAAGTCAAATTATACTCTATTCTATTTTATTCAGGAATAGTTACCAACTCTTAATTGAAAATAGCGTACACAAACTCATATTGTATTCATAACTGCATGGATGAATTACTGTGACAATTTTAAGCCTACATGTTAATGCCGCTTGGAATGTTTATTTTCACTAACTGTGCTGCCTGCTTGTTAGTCTAAATGTGTAAGGTTTGACCTTAAAACTGGGCCCGATAGCAAGAGTGAATTTCCTGGGTATCAAAGCCTCCACAGATTCAACAATTCTCCTGTTATTTTTCTTTAAACAAAATACCCCGAGTTTATGCAAAGCTTTATAAGTGAGGGTGAAACAACAGGCACTAATTACACCTCAAAGCTTGTTAACACAGAGAAGCCTTGCAAGAGATTCAGCGCAGACAAACTCAGAGACCTACATTAGTTTCACTGTTTATCCAGAATATTAACATTGGCTTGTCTGGATAAGATTGGGATGAGTTATAAATAATTGATCAAATCATCAAAATAATGATACGGTTCACCAAGCAGTTACTTGTATCAATACATCCTCGATGGGGATCGTAATTCTTCAAAAAGTTCAAATATGAATCCATTTTTTGTATTGACGCATGCAACAGCAGCAGCAACAGAAATATCTTAATAGAAATGTTAAAGTAGTGAAATATACCAGCAGTTCAATGAGAAATATGATTATTTTCATGTATCGTATCCCAGCGATTATACAACAAAATTGTGTACGTTCATGATTGATGCTAACACGTTCATAGGATGCTATCTATGAAAATGTAGCTGTGAACTGAGGGAACAGCTTCACAGGATGCCAAGAAGCGTTCACTTCTCAGCATTATAATCCCATCATGACATGATGTGGCCCAGCCATATACCTCTCCTGCTGGAGCAACATCCTTTTCGCTTGAAAGGTTTTGCTCCTGCTTCTCCCGTAGTCATGTGCTTAAATGTATTCCCTTTTTATGCAAAAAAGTCTCACATGCCCTGAATTATGGACACCTCCTCGCAGTGTTTGTATTGGAAATGTGCTATAGGTGGCCATAAAAATGCCAAGGCTGTGACGCCGTTAGTACAGATGGGCACTGAAAGGTAAAACTGAGGCGATCATTTCAGAGGGGCTGCTGCTTTGCCGAAAATTCTGATTAGCCCTGGCTACCGGGTGTGTAATGAGCTGCCAATGCTACTTATCTATTGTAGAGCAAAAGGCTGGGCACACCCTCCTCCTCCCTGCACCCAAGAAGACCTCTATTTACACTGAACACAGGATCATGACCCTTTCAAGTTCAACAGGAATGATATCGAGATCATAGGCAATGGGTGTAAAATCGTCGGCCACATATTTACATGAAAACATGTACTGTTTTGGGCTGAAAGCTAATCTCTATGTGTCTGAAGATTATGTGATGTGAATGTTGGAGCGATTGAACATATGCAAATGACCGTGCAGCAGAATATGCTGCTTCTATTTATATATACATCTAAGCAGCATATTCTGCGGCTTGGTAATTCTACTTCCCCATAGAATTTTAAATATATTGTATAGGTCTATTAATCCCTAAGAAAAGTAAAACAAATATTTTTTTTATATAATTTAGTACTGACTGGAGGAAATTAATTTGAGTTAGTTTTGGCTGGTTCACAAAGTGTTGCACTCTATATCACCATATCATAAGTACAATCCAGTTACTATTAAGATAAAACATATACAACAATGTCAAAAGGTTTTTGATATTGAAATTAAACTAGATTTGAAGTGCCATTGTACAAAATGATCAAGCCCCGTGCTAAAGTAGCATCACACCAACATGAAGAATGGGCCATTAAATGGACAAATGTCGTGAGGAAAGAGGGCGTAAGGCGGGCTGTGTGAAACTTGGGTCTGTTGAAAGTTGTAATAAAACATCACTCTAAGTGGTTTCCTCCAGGGAGCACCAGAGCACTGGGGTGAAAGGGGGGGAGAGGGACCAAAGGAAGAGAGAGGGGAAGAGAGTGTAGCAGATTTAGAGATAGTGCTGCAGAATAGAGATTGATGAGGCGCTGGAGAGGGGAGAGGAAGGTTGAGTGAGGGGAGCAGATGCAGAGACAATGGTAACAAATGGTGGGGGAGTGGAAACATTGACAAACACACGGAATAGAGAGGAAATTGATCAAACTGTGGGGATCATTGAAGGATGCCTCCCAACTGAGAAAAGCGTTCTTCTGAAGGGTGTGCAGGCTGCAGAGTAACTGAGGTGAGACGCTGAGAGAATGTCAATGTAGCCCGACTGTGCCAGGGGAAACACTGCCTGAACAAGTGTAGTCACAAGATGCAATGCAGGTGTGTTACAAAAGGAAGTATAGCTAAATAATGTATGAAACTAAAATGATTCAAATTATTTTATTTTATTTAATATATTCCTTTTTTACAATCTCATTTTCATGGTAAGGGTTAGGTAGTTTTCATAATAGGAAGTGGCTCTGCAGTGAAATGGACTCTTGTTATCAAAATATTGGCTTGTTCACTTAAAGAGGACCTATTACACTACTTTTCTGGTCTTAATTTCTTGTTTTACACTGCTATAGAGCAACCTGACACGAATCACATCACAAAAAACTATGTAGATTTTCAGGAAGCTCTTTCTCTTATTTTGGCGATCCAGCACGTCCTGTCAACACTTGAGTGTGTGTGCTTCGGGCATCTCCGCTGCCTCCGCCTGTGCTTCGGCAATCTCCGCACCCCTCCCCCCTCCTGCAAACCCCACTCCGTTGTGATTGGTTACCTTCCTTCCGGAACACTTTCAGTGGCGGGAAGCGCGAGCATGGACCTATAAGGGCGCGAGGCTGACGCGAACAGGGAAGTGACAGCATTACCATACATGGAAACATCCGCGTGGTGACTTCACGAAGTTACATGCGACGTCACGAAGTTACGGAAGGGTAGACCGCTTTGAACACGTGACTTCTCCACTGGCTAGAATAGTGTTTAATGCTCTGCACAGACACCCCAGACGGTCAGCAGGGAATACGTCGAAATGCATGTAAGTCATTATTTGATAATTTAGTATGGTTAAGCATGACTATGAATCATCATAACAACGTTTATAGGTCATAAAAGTCAAAAAGCATCATAGGTCCGCTTTAAGAATATATCTATATGCCATTATTATTTTATGATTAATTTCTTATCATATCTATTCATAGCCCAAGTTTGTTTTTAAATTTGCCATCCTTGGGGCCTTTATGCACCTGCACAAATGTTTTATTTTTCTGATTTACTGTACCTGTTGAGTTGGTTATAAATATGATGGAAATGTTCGCCCACTTTTTCTAATAACCTCCTCATCACACTTCTTATTCCCTTTCATATGCCCACAACTTCCTGTATTCACATTGTTGTTGTGTGTGAGCACATGGAACCATAATACACCCTGTGCCTCTGAAGGAGGGGGACGACAAGGCAGCGAGGTCAGGGCAGGTTTAGCTTTACCAGCCTTAAGCTAACGTGACACTATGCTGCGACACTTCACACGTTTGCTCATAAACATATAGTAGATGTATTGTTCATCTAAGTACACAGAACAAAATTGGCTGATTATGGACATTCTTGACATAGTACAAAGAAGATAGTTCTCAGTTGCCAATGCGAATATGGGGAAGGGGAGAAAACAAAAACACATAGAGCTTTAAAAGGGCCTCACAGGCACCTTCAAGATGAAACACTAAACCACCGCTGCCAAGCAGCTGAAAGCCCACAAGTAACTCAACAGTTTACTTTGGAACTGTAAAGCCAGCGAACACTAAGAGAGAACCTCTCTCTATCCCAGAGGGCGAGACAATGAGCAGCCCAGGGGCCTCATTTATAAACGTTGCGTACGCCCAGAAGAGGGCGCACGCCAATTTCTAAGCAAATATTGGGATTTATAAAAACCAAACTTGACGGGAGATGTGCGGTCCTCCACGCAAACTCTGACCCATGCGTACGCACAGAAAGTGGAGAAAGGAGAAACGGCGACTCCGTCGGCACATGTATGAAGTGCGAGAACGAATGTGTTTGTGTAAAATTTATCCAGATAGGCCTATTATAAGCCATGTAGGTCTATCATATATTGGGAGTTCCTTTGCAAAACGGATGAAGCCATTCTTACAACTAATGAACAAATGCCTCCACGGATTTTTCCATGGAGTGATACCAACAAAAACAAAACGAATTAGGATCTTAAATAGCCTACAAACGGAGACATATGAGTGCAAATAAAAACAAAATAGCAACGTTCGAATAAGTTCTGCAGTTATTAAAGAATAACCTATCTGCATGTTGTGGAATTAATTCTGATAATATTGAGGTGGAATACAGCCTATTACTTTTACACTGACGCTGTTCTCGATGCCTCAGTCAGGCAGACAGGAGTGCACCTTTTCATACACTAATGATAAGCCTACTGTACATCACATAGGCTACTGTGATTTTTTTCACGGCTTTTAGTCCGTTTTATCTTTGTGTTTTTCTTTGTGTTTAAGCACGTCGCAATTGTGTTTTGAAAGGGACTGAAGTTTACTATTAACCCTCCGCCGCCCGTCACTGCCCCGGGATGAATTCTCCGAATCTGTATCTCATGGGGGGTCTCAGTGCCACCCGCTCGTGGCACAAACACTGTTGTGTGAGGATATGCACTTGTTTGCGTCCACTTTTATGTCGGATCACTTCTTTTTATTTCGGCCACAGCGTTCACAGAGATCGCCACAGGCTGCACTCTATCGCCTTTACGCTCACACTGCCACCAAACTATATTTTCCCTGTTCGCCACTTCTCCAACGGGTACTTCGGGGTGACCGCAGTGATCCACACCGTGTAGAGTTTATTTTTCCATTTCCCTTTCAGTCGGCGATTGCCACTACCGCCTTCATGCACTCAGTAAATGATATTAATTCGGGCGTGTCGATGACTATGTATGGGTAAATATGGGCGGTACGTGAAGCCCGCAAAGGCTGCGCCACATTTAGAGTTGATTGTGATTTATAAAGGGAAACAGGCGTAGGACGTGAGTGCGCACTGTTTTATAAATCCGAATATTTTTGTTCGCACGTACATCCTACATTTCTTCCGTACGCCAGCTTCCACGTGAATCCCACGCAAAGCTTTATAAATGAGGCCCCAGAGCACTGGGGGTCTTAGGGCATATATAACCTCTTCACACCTGGGCTCAATTAGCCAATCAGTGCCACACACCTGATTGCAGTGAGTGAGCATTAACCATTCCCACGGAGCCGAAAGATTCCGTGCCCTCACCGGGCTGAAAGTATCCGTGTCCTCACAGCCATGTCTTTTCTGAACTCAGTAAGAGTCAGTAATGCCTCGTTTCCACAGAGTAGAGCAGGTCGGGTCGTAGCGGCTCAGAGCGGGACAGCTCACTTTTAAGAATCTCGTGGTGTTTCCACCGCCGACCCTACCCTTACTGGTAGGGCGGAGTTTAGGCTGGACTGCGATAGCTGCTGCCAGAAACTATCGGGCTGTGGAACAACTGTGGTCAAGCTAGCGGTCTCTCGTTTTTGCTTGGTCAAACCAGCCGCGTCTTTATTTATTCCCCCCGTGTTGTTGTGAGCGTAAACGCACAGAGACGGCTCGGTGCAACTGATAGAGACAGTGAGCGAACAGCGCTGGCTGCGGAAGCTACGTGACATCGTAGCAGTGGGACACAGTGTAGCCATTTCATTTAATGATGAGGAAAAACACCACACAATAAACAGTGCTGCGCTCACATTTTCGCCCAAACACAAGACTCTCTTCACTCTTTCCGAGGTGACTACACATGGCGGAAATTATTATTTTGACCAATAAACGGACGGCATGTGTAGCTCCGCCTTTTGGGCACCCTTTCAGGCGGCTGGTACCCCAACGGAGGAGTACCGAAATTAGGAGCGGCTTAGAGCGGTTAGGTGCGCTTAAACCGTACCATACCCAACTTTTGGCAAATGAAAAGCCAAACTACCCGGACCGAACCGCTCCGACCCGCTCTACTCAGTGGAAATGAGGCATAAGTGAACCCTTTCTGTACAAAGCCAAATGCTGACACTCAAATATGAGTGACCATCAGCGTTATTCATCTTTCACATGGTTGTGTGTAGCCGCAGAACAATTAAACTGTGTCCCTCAAGTGCAATTATGTAATTTAGTTTATCCCTTGCAATGTGTTAATGTGTTTTATATGAGCTCAAATGTAAGTCTTATTGTGTCACACTATGAACAGATTTTCTTACAGCAAGGTTTACGGAGAGATACAGAGAGTCTCCTGCGAGGATGCAGAGCATCTGTTTGTGATCCCTTTACAAAATGGATTTGCACAATTGTGCCTTGCTGGCGTCAAAGGGACTTAGCAGAAAAAGAAATGGATAGATAAGCAGTGAATAAAATGGGCACATAGTCAGCACAGTTGTAGCAGCGTCAATGCAGCTGTAACCTACCAGCATTTGACAAGCAGGAGAAAAGATATGTCTCCGAGTGTAATTAGAATGGAGAGTTTGTCTGTCCGTGACACAGAATACAATTCTGAGATGCTTCAAAAAACACTAATCACTTGGTTGCTATAGAGAGCACATTTCTGCACAGTCGTGGCCACAAACAACACGGATTACTGGCTGCGGATCACAGTGTGACGCCTCAATTTGGAATACAGTGTGTCTGTCTGCATACCAAACAGCTAATTCTGAGGCCTGGGCTCCGGTGAATTCTCTCACACAAAGACTTCAATCAAAGGTCGACCTGTAGCCATTGTAGCAGCGGTTCTGTCAGTGACTGCTCACATAGAGCAGTCAACAGGAAATATTGGCGGATATGAAATGCAATGCAATATCAAAAAACTAATTATTTTCATGAGAAACAATATCATAGTCTGTGTTAATAGTTCTCATTGAAAGTGTCTATATTTTTTCTCTCTTTTGCAATTATCAAATGGCATGTATGTAATTAAATATGCATGTAGTACAGCCTGATTATTTATTTAATCTGCACACATGTTGGGTGCATTGATTTGTCAAAACTGTATAAACATGTGGACGTGGTGACAATTAGCAATATGCAGCAGTTATTATTTCCTTTTGGGCAAATTACGTGTACACGTTCTGACTGATGTTGTCTGATGCTGTAAACAAATACATAGATGTGTCTCTACATCATCCACAAATGAAATCCTGAATGCTACATTCAAATATTCCAGTCCATTAACCGCTCTCAAAATATTTGCTTGGCGCATGTTTATGTCTAAGTCTAGAAAGATTCAAGCTCACAACTTGTTAACTTGTCAAAATCAAGGCCAATTTGTATAAATGCACCAATCCACAACACGAGTTACCCAGAGTACATCCAGGAGAGCTGTTAATCTCTCAGAAACCCATCGGGAGTCCTTTGATCGGCTTATTTGAGATAAAAGAAGTCAGGCCAGCTCTTCAGGGCATTAAGGAGCGTTATCACCTTCCACCTCTCGATTCCCCACCATGTAATTCCTGTTAGTGCAGCAGAGAAAATACTTTCGGAAAGAGCTAAATGTATTAAAGCAAACCGCAAATTACCATAAATTCTTTGAATAATTCACACCCTGTACATAAAATGGTTAGCATATATTTGAGGTGTATATGAAAAATTAAACTAGGGAGGAATCAAGAGTTGTTTTTCAAGAAACACACAGATTAATGAATGTTGTTTATCATTACTGTTAAGTACTCTCTGAAAACTGTCAAAACATTTAATCAAAAAAAATCCGCCGAGATTTGCATAGAATTAGCCCCCGCAATCTGCCCCATTTTAGCACCAACATCCACGAAAGAATTTGCACTAATTTTGCCCTCGTTTTGCGTCGACTTGAGTAAGAGGATCTCTCCACAGTGTTTCAGAAGTTTATCTGGCACCAGATTTTGCAGGAAGTTTTGTTTTACTGCCCACATTTGGCCATGTTTTAGCTGGCTCCAGCATCTCACAACAGCTGACACAATACATGTGTCTCCAAATATTTGAAATAGTAAGTGCACTTTAATGCACGCTGCTGTGGTTGCTTTATTAGGAGGATCGTCCAGGATTTGATGGTAGTTTATGGTCTGTATTCTGCATGTGTGTGTGTGTGTGTGTGTGTGTGTGTGTGTGTGTGTGTGTGTGTGTGTGCAAGTGAATGTGAGTATGTGATGATACTATTGGCGCTGCATCTTCACACACACACACACACACATGCACACTTTCTGTTCCGAGTTCTGAGAGGTAGCATAAAACGATACAGCATGGACTAGGAAGGGGAGGAGTTTTCCGACCAAAACCGTCTGCAGCCTTATCTCAACCATCTACATCCGGTAAGCCAGACTAAATAGTAGCATATTCATGTCACTTGGGATTTAAAAAAAAAAGTAAAGTATTGTTATAATGACATACTGTATGTATCACATTATAAATTAGATAATGATTGTTCTTCACATTATAACAAGATCGGTCATTATCACGTGATATTTCTCTATTTTTATCTATTTTCCACGTGGCATCAATATGCTGCCGTAACATAGCCCTACTGTAACTGCCTGTGGCAATAAGCACCTGTCTGTGAATCAGACGGTATTTGCAACTAGGCTTATTTGCATAGAAAGGGGGCAATTTTGCAATGAATTTTGAATATTCCCTAATTTACATACATGCAAATGTCACAGATGCTGTCTGCTTGGCAGTGCAGTTTGAAAGCATTTCACCCTTTACGCATGCTTTGTGGATTGCACACTATCCTTTTCTCTCATTTACACAAGTTTAGCTGCCCCAAAAGCACCGCATGCCTTTTGGGAATTTGGCACATAGTTTGCAAAAGTGAATCAGCAGGAGTAGGAACATCCAATTTAAAAGGTGATTTGTTGTACAAACAAATGCTGCATTGTGATATTAAATGTGATACAATACAAATACATTTCAAAGTCATCTAGGATAAGTTGTTTACTGAATGGTAGTCATTTGTGTCATATTATTGGCATATCAATTATCTGATTCCCTGATATGGCTCATTATGTGATCAAACAGAGTGTAATCCATCACTAAGCTTTAACTTAGTCCTGGGTCTTGCATGTTTAGTATAATTAAAATAGGGGGTGATGAATTAAGAATGACTTATGATAAATGGGTTTTAAAAGAGATGGATGAGAACACAGTATAAGCTGCATATAGTCAATGTAGGTATTACATTTTATTCAAAAAGCCCAAAAGAAAACAAAGCACAAAGTAGAGTTATCTTACAAAACTCTAATCTTGAGCTTCTTTGTTGGCTTTTGATTGGATCATTTCCAGTTGAATTTTTATTGGCTGGATCCAAGATAAAAGTTGCACATTTACCTTGAAGAAGCATGGTCATTCTGAGATGCATCTTGAATCGACATTGTGCCATGTTTTCTGTGTCGAGATAGCACCATTAACTACTGACTGGTTGAAAATCACCCAAAGGGGCCAAATGGGAAAGTGGCTTTTCAACTGCTGAAATAAATGGTAACACTTTATATTTATGGTATGAATCATCATGAATTCATGCATTTTCTTGCATGAATGACCAGTCACACCATGGAGCTATAAGAACGTGACCTCCATTCTTTGTGGTTTTGGCCGATAGTATTTAACAAAATACTTTGTGTGATACACACTATGTATCATGTGTGAGTCGACTGCTTGTTTTCTTGCATCTCACTCTAAACCGTTTTCATCTGCTCTCTGCTCCAAATTGCTAGAATTGGCTCCAACAAACCCAAACTCTGAGAAAGCCTCTTCTGAAGAGATGTGGCAGACAGTCTTCGACCTCTACTCCTCTGCCTCATCGTGTTTGAACATGGCAGTATGGTAACAGTCCTGTCAGACAGGCAAATATAGCCGTTTTTAAAGCTTGTCTACTGTTTATGAGTCTGGGCCGACACTACCTGCTGTGGTCGTCGCTTGCCATCGCCCATGGAAGATTTCAGCAGCACTTAACCTTGAAAGGAAACCAAGACACAACACGGGGAAAGAAGCTTCTTAGAAATGAAGTAAACAGATCAGAATTAAAGACTTCAAAATAATTACTGACCTATACTGTTTAGGATGATCCTCTTAAAAAGGTCAACTTTGCAGTTTCCTGATATATTTTGTCATTACCTTGTAAAAACAAAACAAAAAAAAACATCATCAATAATTGTAACCCAGCAAGGATTGAGTATTACTCTTTGTTTTGCCTATTTAATATACCAACACAGAGATCTTATATTAAATCCACTTAGTCAATTGCACTGCTGGTAACTGTAAGGACTGGCAGATTTGAACAGGACTATGGGACTGACTAATGAATTCAAGTCACATGACTGATCAATTATCCACCAACCTTAAATCAATACTGCCTTCTTGTTTACTTCTGAGTGTCCTCTTATTTATCCCTCTGTGCTCGTTAGTATATACCTGATCTGAACCTCTTCCACATATTGTGAAGCAATACTTTCATGTATTTGGAACTTTTTATCCATTTGTTAAAGCTGGAATTGCTGCTGTCTTATACCTCGTGTTTAATGTATCCCCCTGGCTTTTTTCCAATCCACTTTTCCTCTCGGCTGAACACAATTCAGGAAGCAACTTATCTTCAAACTCTATTGGGAATTACCAACAGATAAAGGGACAGTCGGGGGGAAAATTATTACCGTTTCTGTAATTCTGTTCTTCTGCCAGTCTCATTTACTATCCAAATAAATAAGCTTAGCCTCAGCAGGGTCTCATTTCCATCATTGTTTGAGAATGTGTATGCTGTGACCTTTCGAATGGATTTGAAGTTTAGTGTGGTCTTCTTTTTATATATTTTATAATAGTATTTATTTCATTTTAACCTGCAAAGCAGATGTCCACAACGCTTTTTTTTTTTGCAAATTATTATTTTGTGGCTAGAACATGATTATCTTGTAGTTTATTAGTGTAGCAAAGACAGGCTCCTAACCCTACAGGGCATCTCATTGATAGCTTTGGTCAGGTTGGATTTCATTCATCTTAATGAAATATCTCAACATCAAATTGGGAGGTTTGCCGGTATGACCCCAGAAAACGAATATCACAGTCATTCACTTGCCTAATGTCTCCATGAGGTTGACAATTATACTTTTAAATTTTTCTGAAACAGTCTATTTTTTCCTCTGATGATCATAAATGACAGCAAACGAGACCATCAGTACAAATAATGCTATTTGTATCTATATTTTCTTTTGTATTATGGACCGTTTTTCTCTGTGTCTGGAATAAAATTAAATCATTTATGTCTTTGCCATGGGTACGCTCACCCAGGAACAACAGCTTGTGTCTTAAAAAAACTGCTGCTTTTGTCCAAAGGGGGTGCAAGAATGAACGCACACTGTAAGTTACTCGGAGCACCTTTTAAATACCATTGTTAATTGTGTCATTTTAACTAGCCAAGCAGCAAGTTCTCTCACACGTGGTCTACTCTGTGTTCTCAGATGAATTCAAGATTCCAGCTGAAGAGGGGAAAAAAACACATTCGATGTGCATCGTTCAAATGGCACCTAATTTGCAGGCCAGTCAGCACCTCTGTGAAAATCCAATACCAAATCTCATTCAGCTGCGTTCTTGCACATCTCCATTTCAATCGGCAAATGAAGTAGCCTCAATAAGATGTGATAAAACTCAAATACATTTGAACAACTACCACTCTCCTCAGCCGGGCCTGCTCTCAGACCATCGCCTGTCCAGCCCCATCAGATGGAGAGCAGCCACACACCGCAGGGTTAATCAGTGTCACTAATGGAGTCTGGGCTGTAGCCATTACCACTAGAAGAACGGGTCAGGGCATAAAAGATTGTACAGTCAAGAGGAATTTAAATCAGGTATCCTTCGTGCTTGAAGAAAGTGGCAACACTTAGAGAATTCAATTAACAATCTTCACTGGAGAGGCCAATCTCAAAGAGAGGATTATACATTTAGCTTGTGTTCATTCAGAAGTAGCTTGATGTCTACCTTGTTTTACAGTCATGGGAAGTGTATATAAATAAAACAGTTGACTCATAATGACATAATATCTTTCTTTCATAAATCAAACCCTAATTGGCAGCCTTAGTTAAGGAAAGTTGTGACTCTTTACTTTACTTAAAACATTTTTTACGTCAAACAAATACACAAGTTATGAATAATACTTTTGTGTCTTCTAAGCAGCAGTGTAGCTCAATAAGTTGGTGAGTTGGAATCCACTCTTAGTCATTTCCTATCGGTGTGTGCTGGTTTTGTAAGAGACATGTTAAGGGATATGGAGACTCTATATTGCCCATATTATGGGTGAGAATCTTTTTGTCTGTCGGTATGTGGTAGCCTACATTATAGTCCAGGGTGTGCACTGCATCTTGTCCAACAGGGCCCGGTAGCTGTATTTACATGGAACTGTTTATTCCACTAATAATACGAATAATGTTTCAATAAGAACAAAATTACTTCTCACAGTAATTTTTATCAAAGTAACATGTATTTGCTGGGAGAAACCCCTTGCTTAAGTATGACCATAGAGCCAGCAGGTGGTAAGCTTAGCTCGTCATAAATACTGGAGGCCGGGGGAACCAGCTAGCTTGATACATTCTGACAGTCTTTCCAGTCTTAATGCTAAGCTCGGCTAATTGCCATTGCCTCCTGGCTTTTGCTCCTCAGTCAATGCACAAAGATGAGTGATATTGATCTTATCATCTAACCCCTGCAAGGGAAGCTAACAAGTACTCAAGTACACCCTAAATGTCTAACTATTCCTTTCAGTCAAATAACCACTTTTAGATAGGTGATATTCAATACAAACTGCATGAACAGAAGGATGGCCTTTCTTTCAATACATTCAGTGTATTCTGATAGAAGTGGTGCATCAGTAGAAAAGCTTCAGCACAAAATCCCAGCAGTACCCTAATGCTAGTGCAAAGCATGAATGATGACATTGGTAATCAATAACCAACCTGTCAGTAAGGACACCCGTCCTCAAGCTATTAAAATGTTTTCTTTTTCAGTTAATGGTTATTTATGTGATATAATATAGGCTTTGGGCACTCTTGGGTTGCGCCTATTAAAAAGCCTCTGACATGAGTCTCAAAGAGCTGCAACAAGCAGAGCGCCATTTGTTGAATATAGATTCATCTCTCTGGCTGTCTTTGAGATGCAAGGCGGCAGAGGGTGAAACCAGGAAGGCAGTGGTCCACTGCACGCAGCTGCTGTGCAGAGAATGCAGCAATATCGGTAAATCTAAATCAGTCAGCGCTAAATTAGCTTTACCTCTTGCTTTGCTGGAATAATTAGATGTGACAAGGGACAGTGATGTGGAACCAAATAAAAAGTGTACCTTACTTGGTTCCATAACAAGGTTCAAAATATATCTCAGGAAGATACATTATATTCCCTATAGTACCACATCCACTTAACGGCTAGTATGGTTTAATTGATTATCCTAATTGCGCACTGTATATTCATATTCAGCCAGCTCAATGGCCTGAGAGGGTATTGTGTTTCCTGTGTGTGTGATATAGACATGAGACGTTATTAAAATAAATTGACCCTTGAAAGAGAAATTAATGATTATTCAGAGAGTGAGATGAGGGGGATTGATCTTTTGACAAAGTCACATATGGGCAATGGAATCCCTTGTGGTTCATTGGTCGATACATGTCAGCATGGTTTTGTATCTGATACAACTATCCTATTTCATCAGTTTGCCTGTAGGGATAATGCTGGTGTTTGTTCTGTCTTATGAACAAATCCCCAGATGTGATACAGCATAATATTGAATGTATCCGACAATAAACATTATATATGCACCAAAAGCTATAAAATAAAAGATAACTCCATAATGTATACAGTTGTGTGTAAGTGTTTATTCCAAAATGGCACATCTTATATGTGTTACTATTCCTTTTGGAGAACAACAGCGTGCTATACAAATAAGACTTCAGATTAAATATGTATTGGTGCTATTAATTAAATAGTTTTGTTTCTAAAAATAAAGTATTTAATATCAAGAGGAACCTTATTGAAGTGCGGAGCCGTATCACAGGGAAGATTGAATAAAAACAAGTGTGTACCGTTGCTGAGAGGCAACTGCATTGGGTTAGGCTACAGCACACCCAGCAGCTGCCTTTCAGTTGAGGTTAATTTTGTTGCTTCACATCAATTTCTGTTTTTCGATTTCCCGACACAACTTGTGTCCAAAGTCAAGCGTACTCACACACACACACACACACACACACACACACACACACACACACACACACACACACACACAGTCACAGAACAAGTGGCAAGAAGGCACAATTATTTTTTACAGCTTTCATGAGTAGAGACCTCAGTGAAAGCTGGCCAGAGGCTGGTGAACCCCTGGTGGACTGGGACTGTCTTCATGACTGATGTTCTGTGGTTGGAGGAGAACATATTACTTTTCTATATTTGTCGCTGATCAAAACGCAGCGTTCGGTCCCCTTAGACACAGTAGTTGTCTCTGGCTTGGATGATCTGAGCTGATTGTGTAGAAGGGTTTGGGGCCACGGTGACATATCTGTGAATCACAAATCACAAATACATGACTTGTTTTGCTCTGTTTGTGAGGTTACATCGACTGTGGTATTCTAACGGCACTGTTGATATAAATAATAATAATATTGACGATAACTCTGTATTGTATCAGTATAAATATGGAGTATTCTGTATGCAGTTTTAATGTAGTGTCAAACTGGGAAGTTCATCTCCAGGCATGGTCGTACCACACCTGTCCACCAGGTGTCCTCAGTTATTTTGGTAACTGTGTATATCACCTGACTGTCCTTGTGATCCTACTGCTTGCTCAGCCCACAGCATTTGTCCATTGCGTTCTTTGTATGAATATTAGTTTCCCCCTCGTGATTTGCTTTTTTGTTGCTATTGTTGACAATAGCTGCATCAGAGTTCAAGCTACATACATCTGTATCCTTCACCTGAACATCTATTCACACTGGAGGAGATGTTCTTCCTTTGTGCAGGTTTGTGTTCCTGTCTCTTATCGACTAAATGGTGACTAACAAACAACCTTTTAGCCTGTTGTGTGATGTGTCTGCATTTGAGGGAGAGCGCTCCCTACCGTTGTTATACATCCGGGAATATTTTTGTGAAAGTTGCTCAACTTTAGTCTATTTCTAAAGTGTGTCTACCTTATCTCAAACAGTGGATCGGCATGAATAGTTTGGAGCAGTTTGTGTTAATCTCTCCTCCCCTCTGTTTTCTCCCCACCAAGGTAATCATTTCTCCCCGATGGGTGCCAACACGTCGACCTGTCTCTGCCTCTTTACGGCCCCATCCACCGCTGACACCTCCCTGCCTGTGACACACTATAATGTTCCCCTCCAGCAGTTTTCAATTTAGATTGCTGCTAAAACCAGCATGCTCTTTATAGACAGCAGGGAGGTAAATCTTTAAAAGCTGCTGTGAAAGCACAGTGACAGTGTTTCCTGTAGAGCTTTTTGGTTTGACCCAAGGTCATGAGCCAGGCTGATCTGATAAAGGCTGACATCCCATTAGTCTTGCATAACCCCACTAACACCACACAATGCGATGTAGTTGTCTCTTGTTAGATGTGTCTCCTGCTTTAATAAATAGGCTTTTTTTAGAACAGTGCAAGGTTTTAGTCTTTGAGGAGGTTCAAATGATCATGTATGTATCTGAATGTCATCCAGACTTTGAAAACAAGATTATCAGTTTAGCACACTTCAAGCAGAATCTGGCATCTGGCAGGAAATTCTGTGGGTAGTGGACTTGCAAGAAATGGGCATTTGATATACTTATACAGTGTACCTCCACCATTACATGGGGGTCACATGTCAAGAGCCATTGGCACTGTAGTGTAGTCTGAGGAACTGCTGAGACAATTAAAAATTATCCAGGAAGTTCAGTTTGAGTGATATATGTATGAGTGGAAGAACATTGAATAACAACAAAAAATGCAGATGATGAGGCAGAGTTTGTGAAGAGTTATAACATTAGTTTTGACATTAGTAAGAGATTTTTTTTTAACAACTTAAATATGTAGTTTGTCCATGCCCGATTTGATGGGACAGTTTCAGGGAAAGATTGAGGTTTGGGTTGAAATGAATACTTCATATGAGTTACAGTAATAAAGTGTGAGGACACAGAAGATTTCAGCCCTGTGAGGGCACGGAATCTTTCGCCTCCGTGAGAATGGCGACTGATTCACTCACTACAATCAGGTGTGTGGCACTGATTGGCTAATTGAGCCCAGGTGTGAAGAGGTTATATATGGCCTGAGACCCCCCAGTGCTCTGGGCTGCTCACTGTCTCGCTCTTGGGGATAGTGAGAGGTTCTCTCTGATTGCGCTCTGTGTTTAGAGTTCAAAGATAACTGTTGAGTTACTTGTCTAGTCTTTCAGCTGCGTGGCAGCGGTGGTTTAGTTTGTTGTTTAGTGTGTTATATTAAAGGTAGCCTGTGTGGCCCTTACAGTTCTGGGTTTTTTGTTCCTTCCTTCTTCTTGTTTCAGAAGCCTGTGGGTCATAAGTCACCATGAGTTTAAATTTGTTTTTGGTATATTAGGTTTAATGTTAACTGGTACATTTTTAGCTACTGGTACATTTTTAGCTACATGTTCAGCATGGTATACACCATTTGTGTAAAAAAAAATATATATGGATAAAGTTTTTGCATCTACTGCCTTTACCACATTTAGCCACTCTTCTCCACAGGGAATTTCATCAGGTATCATTGACGCCACACAAACATATACTATAGGACACTCATCTTTATCCGTTCAGTGAAAGGGAATCCTAGTGGAAATTCCATCCTTGTTTGTCAGTGGTTTGGGCTTGTATGAAGTGATGACCCTGGGAGATTTTTTTCCCCCCAACTTGCCATAAAAAAAAATCTTTACAGGAAAGAGGGCAAAATGAAAACCCTGAACAATTACCCCATCTTCCAGCATGGTATATCTATTACCTGATAAGGTCAGTGCTCGTTTGTCTCCTTAAACACCCCGTCAGCTGTTGGCGAGCAGGGAGGTTGTGTTGCCATGATCCAACACAGGGAGGAACTGGACAGAGCGCGATCACCGGGGAGCCCTAATGAACAGGGGGACTGTTTTCATCAGCGCACGGCAGGAGAAATCCTCCATCATCACGACAGACTGGACTCACCTGGGGCTTGATTGCCAAACGGGTTCCTTCCGATTCGACTGGCAAAGCACACTGAACAGATTTGTCATGTTTTGATCTTCGGTATTGTTCTCGGTTCATTATACCTGGAAGGAGAATCCATTATTTGAATTAAGGCCAAGGCTGTGAAATTAATTTCTGCCGACGGACATGTGTGTGTCACAGAAGGAACACCACCGACACAATAACAACTGCAGATTATCTCCGTGGACTTGTTTCAAACTAAACCAAACAGTCATTGTTGGAATTTTAAAGAAGCCCAAACACGAGGTGGGTATTTGCCCCGTTTATTGCTGGTATGAGGTATTGAGGTATGAGAATCCAGATTCTCTGTCACGTTTATTTTCAAGCTGTAAAAATATAATGCTAACTGAGTGCAAGACAAGGTTTCAGCCCGGCAGGGAGATAAATGTGATCTCTAATTTACCCTTTTGACACAGTTTGACATGAACTATGCACAAAAAAATGTAATAATTGTTTTTTTACAGAATACAACAAAGATCTGATACTATGCCTCTGACTAACTATCTCTAAAGTTATACCTCATTAAAAGTTAACTATGTAGAATTTATTTTACTATTGTTTTCTACCCACTCAGTTTCTTATGCATGGTCTGTTACCACTGTTGCTCCGGGTGTCGATAGAGATTTTCATGCAATAGATTGCAAAGTCAAAGACACCAATCAACATCAGCAGTAGCCATCGATCTGTCTGATAATGAGTCCAGATAGCCACTTCCCAAGGCATAACACATCAATACTGAATGCATTTAAAAACTTTGTTACACAAACAAAATCCTTGGTAATGCTGATGACAATACTTACTATTTAAAAGCTCAACCTTTATCAGTTTCTAAATAAAAGCTTTAGCTTAATAAATGTTCAGTCTTTAATTTTTTCAGAACGTAAATCGTTTTTTATGTATGTATTGTATGATGAAAGCTTTGCTGATGTCGAGATTCCTGGAAAAAAGCAACAAAAAAAGGCTTTGATTTTGCTGATCGAGACTTGATGCTTTGATAAGGTTAAGCAGAACAATACAATTATTAAAACAGAAAAATATTGATGTAAGCTGTTACTCACAAATAAATTCCTCTGTGTTTGTCGTTGTACATGATGCTCTGCAGCATCATTAGTAGAAAGATAAGGTGCGACAGTGCAGGCTTACAACCAAATACAGTGTCAGCACTATAAAAAGCATTTGGCTCACGTCCACCACAATGGTGGCAACAGTGGGGTGGCTTTATCCCTCTCAAACATCTTTGCTTGCGTGTGATCCAATTAAAATGAGTGTCTTGCTAGTAGGTCCTTGAGCACACAGGACTGTTGCATTGCAGTGTGGTGAGGTATTATTGCACAGTGGGGTGTCTGTGAGTGCACAAACTTCAAAGCTACACTACGCAATGGCTTTATGTTATCATTCAACCATCTTATCAGTTTGTTTAGACAGTTTACGCCGGTTTAAAGCCCTTCGATGCAAACCATTAGATTTGCATTATTTGACCCAACAAAATTTGTTATCCATGCCTTACGAATGACAGAAAAGGAAAAAGAAGTAAGGACCTTGAGTACACACACAAAAACGATTTTCTGCCTCTTGTCTTTCTACAGCTTCCTTTGCACAAAAGACTTCTTGGTGTTGAAGCGTAATTTCTTCTAACGTTGTGTTAATTTGCTCAGTGTAGCTTTCCCTTGATCTAACTTATTTTATCCAACTGCTGGACATTAGATATGTACCTCTGTGCACACAAGCACCTATACCCCCTCACCCACTCTTCACTCAGTTCGATCAATCGTTCACACCCCATCAGTGTTAAACATTTTTTTCTCCGTGTGGAGGTTGAAAGGTGCATGGGAGGCGTGGAGACACAGGTGAGTGCTGGTTTTTATCTAGACCCTCCAGCTGTGCCCCAGTTACCCATCACTGCCTCTGGTAACAGGAATTTAGTTCACAGAGTTTAAAATTAGCCCGGGCATCTATCATAACCCAGCAGCTGAATAGGAGCCCTGGCATAGGTAATCTGTCTCCTCATTCGGTCTGTCCCGCCTCAAAGCACCTCAAAGCACCATCACTCAAAAACACCGCCGCTTTGTCACTAAGGACACAGTCAGCGCCCGTGGAGCAGACCAATTTTGCTGCTGGACATATCACACTTATTTAACACATACTCTGTGGTGAGCATCAACAATGGCAAAGGAAGTAGCAAAACTGAACTGAAAAGGCATGGAGAGTGCATTTGTGGTCACTTTTGAAGATGTTGGAAGGAAATTCCAAGAAAAAATGAAAACGATAAAAACATCCTGTTCATTTACATTTCACATAATTTAAAACTGTAGTGCATAACGTTTTCATATGAACGCATGCTGATTATATTCAAACCATCGTCAGACAAATTGACATAAAGTTGGTTAAGTCTAACAGCTCCACAAAACTCTCTCTGTATTTCTCAGTATGGCAGCATTTGCATGGTGTCACACCCCGACACTGGCGCAGGACCTCAGAAAAATCTCAAAAGGACCCAAGATATGTATCAGTTTTTGATTCTAGTGGTGAGAAAACACCTAGACTTACAGCAGAAGGAATAAAATCCATGCGTGATCACCGAAGGCGAACTTCATGTAGATGCGTTGAGATTGTTGTTGTTGTTGTTGTTATTACTCAGAATTCCTCATGGTGGCAACAGAAGTGACACACTACAGTATAGTTTTATAATCCAGTACCTAGTCAACATCAGATTACACTCTAAAAACAGATACTGCATATTACTTAATTTAATTGATGTAACATTTTTACACTCAAAAATATTGAGTAGATTTCAAAGCTTAGAAATCAAGTAAAACAAACCATGAATAATGAGTAGATTTACTTAATATTATTTTCTATTCATAGTTTATTCTCAAAAATATCAATGAAACATACTGTAATTATTCTAAAATATTTACACAATGTAATCTGTCAGTCAAGTAATACATTTTGTTGATTAAATAAACTTACTTTATTTATTACATTTCACACAAATATTTCGGTTTAATTTTTACTCATGAATTTTGATTAAGTTAACCCAAATGCTCACCAAAATGATGTTTACTCATCTTTTTCAAGCAAAAAATACTTTTATATTACTGTTACATTTACTAAGCCCTTGAAATATTTTTTAGAGTGTAGACAAGAAAAAGAAATCCTTTTCCATTCAATTTGTTTTCTTTCCACTGAGGCCATAGCTGCAAGAGCCAACTGGCATCGTTATAAATCTCCCCCTGCTTAAGAGCCTGCGTGTCTGAACACAGAACAAGAGCTACAACACATGAGCTGGAGGGCACAGGCCGGCAGCGCTTACACAAGGCAGCCAATCACTCAACCGCTTCCAGCGATGTGGGTTAATATACTCTGACATTACACACGCACCTCATCTTGCAGAACCAAAAGAAAATGGAATCACACACCTGAGGTTACAAGATTTAAGTGCAGCCCAAAAGCTATTTTCTTGGAAATTACTTCTTTGCCAGTGTGTTGTTTGCTGTATGAGACCTTTACGCAATTTGCATATTTGAAACTACTGTATACCCCATCCACTTGGCAGATATGAATAATGTTACAATTGTCTTCCTTTGTTAAACCTACACATCTTTCATTTATTCATTTCTGGAAGCAGCATATTGTTTATTTCTTCTCTCTGTGCAATTCTGATGGGACTAAAAAAGTATCGACCTTAAGCAACCATTACAGAGCAAAATGCCAAAAAGATTATTCATGTGATTATTTCGGACTGATCAAATGTCGAGCCTGGAAAATGACCTTGATAACCACAAATGAGCTCATTTAGATTTACAACCACTTTGTAATTTGCATAGTGGAGGTTATTATGGAGACATGTGATGCAGAACAGGACAGTACATGAGGACGGATTCACTGCAGTTATACTGTTATTTACATGCACACGTTGACAGGTACAGTACACTGCCACCAAAGCATAAACCTTGGAAAATACAAGGTCTTGTTTGGAGCAATCTGTTTGTTTTTAATACCTCACTGAATGTCACACACACACACCAGCAAGTTTAACAGTGAGACTTAAGACTGATTTGAACCAACCCATTTCTTTGGGTTTGTCCAGCTTTGACAGACTGAAAATATCTAATTGTTAGCTATCAAGTAATTGAATTATGACTGAATTATTTGGACTGATTTTATTTGACACTTTGTGCTGTGTCTGACCATTCTAAGTTGTTCCACCCTAAAAGGTGCAGTCACACTAACGATGATAGCGATGATAATCCGGCTCAGACTGGACAGTTCTGCACAGACAAGAGGTCTAGTCAGGCACGATAAGTGTGAACACTTGTGTGGGTTTAGCAGGCATGTGTAGGAACTTTAAAATGCTCCATCAGTTTTAATTCATCTTTCAGAGAACTCACAGCGGGAATTCAGCATCTATATGACAATTAACATGTATGTCGTGGTGACTAACTAGTTAGGCAAAATGCCAAGTGGAGAAAGCTCGTTCAAAAATGCAAGTGAATCTAGGGTTGCGTTCCGAATCGCATACTTTCTACTATATAGTATGTAGAAAAAAGATTTAGGATGTCCCGATTCTTGTGGCCAGATTTAGGATGGTTAGAAGTGCCCGGATGCCCTACTTCATGCGGCCAAGATTGTTAGTGTTGAAAAGTGCATCCTATTTGGGCGATTCTGACCCACAATCCAGTGCGCACGTGAAGTGACGTAACATCGACGAAGCCTCCATATGAAAACAAACGGGGATGCGACGGATATAAAAGCAAGAGGCAAGATCAAGGCGCAATGTTATGATGAAATAAGAGAGAAAAGTATGTCCCAATAGTATGCCTAAGGCATCCTAACTAGATTGTTTTTATCGTCAGATGTAGTATGTAGAATAGAAAAAAGAAAGAGTATGCGATTCAGAACGCAACCTGAGATTGAGTTTCACACACAGGTGAACACGGAAGTAGAGAATGTGTAAGCAGAGTTGGCTTGTTTTCTGTTAGTTATAGGTCAGTGGCTTACTAACAGGATGTTAGCTTGTATTAGCTAGCTGACTCACACTGATATTTGTCTCTGTATACACTCATTTATTAGGTACACAGGACGAAAATGCCTTGTCGATGTCAGAGGAAAATGGTTGGATATGGTTTCAAGATGATAGAAAAGCAACAGTAACTCAAATACAACCAAGGTATGCAGTATTCCATCTCTGAACGCACAACACGTCGAACCTTGAAGCAGATGGGCTTCAGCTGCAGAAGACCACCTGGGTGATAGGAGCTCCCACTCCTGTCAGGTAAGAACAGAAAACTGAGGCTACAATTTGCACAGGCTCACCAAAATTGGAAGACAAAAGAAGATTGGGAAAACGATGCCTGGTCTGATCAGTTGCGACATTCAGATGCCAGGGTCAGAATTTGGCGTAAACAACATGAAAGCATGGCTCCATCCTGCCTTGTATCAACAGTTCAAGCTTCTGGTCGTGGTGTAAAGGTTTTGGGGATATTTTCTTGCCCACTTTGGGCCGCATTGTTTAAACGCCACAGCCTGCCTGAGTGTTGTTGCTGACCATGTCCATCCCTTTATGACCACAGTGTACCCATCTTATTATAGCTACTTCCAGCAGGATAATGCACCATGTCACAAAGCCAAATTTGTCAATATGGACAAAAACATTTGAGGAATGTTTCCAACACCTTGTTGAAAGTATGCCACGAAGCATGTAGGCAGTTCTGAAGGCAAAAGGGGGTCCAAAGTACTAGCAATAAAGTGGCCGGAGCATTAATAAGGTAAGTTAGCTAGCTGGTCTCGCACCAATGTGTAAATAGTCCAACGCTGAAAAGTGTCTACTCTCCAAAACTCATGTAAGTGTTGAAGAGCTGATCCAGAGTGAGGGAGGAGCTGGGAAGGTGGGGGGAGTCTGATTCTTGTGTTTAGAAAACACTGGCACAAGTGCTACTTTAATGTTTTACACAACTTGTTTCTGATGTCCTCAAGTAGCAAAAAATAATTAAAAAATCCATATCATTTTTTATGAGACAAGATGCTCAGTCCGACTAAGGGACTATTATGTGAACACTTCATGTGAGGCTCTCTAAAAATCTATCCCTATCTGAAATTTCTATATTTCTGATTTATGTATGCTCATTCTGCACATGCTACCTTGTGGTTACAGCTAGCCTTATTAAGATATTCCTGTAGATCCTAAATCATGGTGGACATTAAGTGTGGATATTGTTCACCCGTTGACAGCAATACGGCAAACATTTGTTTTCTTTGCCAAATATTTGCTCAAGGTGGAGTGCTGGACATTTATTTCACACACTAAAAAACTGTCATGTCTACTTACTGGCAAAAAGTAAACAGAGCCACATCGTGTGAACACTTTAGTTTGAATTTACGTGACTCTTTTTTTTGCGACAACAATAAAAATGTAGCAGTCAAATGCCAGCAAAATTAGTTGTCCGTGTAGTACGATATGAAGGTCGTCATGCTGCTCTGGAACCACACACACACACACACACACACACACACACACACACACACACACACACACACACACACACACACACACACACACACACACACACACTACAACTTGACAAAGACACTAAGTGATTTGACTCTTATCCGCTCCCCACGCAGCACACTGACCATCAGTGTTCCCACAGTCATGGCTGATATTCACCAGTATTGATCGAGGTGTCAGGGTTGGTGGAAGGGGTAATGTTTATTGATTGAGGTGCCAGGCTTGGGTTAGCGGTAAGGTCAATCTTTCCAATCGTTCCTGAGGATTTCTTCGAGTCCTGTGGAGGAGCTCCCTTCAATCAATAGCTAATTATGGTGCTTCTTCACACAGCATGGAGGAAAAAAGCAAACAAAAGTCGTTTTGTATGGACGGGGCTGCCTCCTAATGAACCTTGGTCCGTTGTGCAATGATTGAGATGCTCAGCAGTGTCTTTTTCATGAATCCATAAGAAAATAAAAGCTGACAAATGCTCTGTAGATGTGTTAGAATAATTAGACTTTAAATAAGTATGTATAATTAACATCATCTTCACCTTACACTACTTTTTATGAGAGCCTCAAATAAGTAGGCATGGATATGCATAGAGGGATAGATTTCACTGAACAAGAGAACAAAAGTTTTGATTTACAAAAGAAAACTGGCTTGACTGGCTCATTTTGGCAACTTGTCTATCCCAAAGTAAATCAATGAACTTGTTATTTGTGCTTCAGTCTAACAAAGACACTATACAGTAGTTACAACGATATGATTATGATATCAAGTTCCTGTGGTTTTACCTCGCCTTTTCTGTTTGTAAGAAGTTCAATGAAAGTAGATAAACCTTTATCCTCAGGCAATGTGACTCAGTGTAATTACGTAATGTGAATCATTTGTGCAAGCTATAATTAAATGTAATGAGGCAAATCACGCCTAGCTATTATGCTTTACTAAGACACTGTCATGTGGCGCATAACAGGTCTTCTGACACGACTTGTGTTTTAGTTTTAACATTTTTCCACTGTAGGTTTGATGAAAAGTAACATAAAACCATATGCTCTGGCAGACACAGGATACCTGCTTTTTACCAAACTGCTCATCATAGCAGTAATAGTATTATTGTAATAGTCGGACCAGCAATTGCAGTGCTAAAATAATACGGGTGAAAAGGGTCAGCATAGAAACATTTGTTTCTATTTTATATTTAAAAAAAGTATATTTGTCTGCTTTATTTGTCCACACATATAATAGCCTTCTTTATTGCGTGTCATATAATCTGATTTATGTTTTTTTCTCTACCTTTGGCATTGTACTTTGCTCAGACCATTTCCTTTATTTCCCACTATGTCTTTCAGACTATCCCCTAAATCATAGACTACAGGTTTATGTCAAGCTACAATATGTTGGAGGATGGCTCTTAGGGGATGTAGCACCAAACAAGCATTTAGACCCTTTCTTGTTCCTTTTTATGTGTTTCCTTATTAAATATACCTGTATAATGAGGGAACTGGCAGGAAGTTGCCAAATAAACATATACAGAATAATCCAGTGTATTAACTTGACCATTAAAGCTTTATCTGCACATCCTGTGTATCTGTATGTTTGTATGTGTTAATACTAGGGCTCTGCCTCTGTTATAAGGGTGCACGTCACCGGTTTCCCGAGATATATTGTTGTTGTTGGTGCTGCTAAGACTGAGAAATAGTTAAATATAAACAATAAAACCAGTGATCCTCTTCAAAGACAAACAGCCTGGGCCAAACCATCAGCTTCTCAAACAGATTCATGTCTCAAGAAGATACATGTTAATTTCTTTGTCTTGTTCTGTATATAGGGTGTCTAGATTGTGACAAGCATCAACAGATACTGATACTGGTGCACGGAGTAGAACAACAAGAGGTCCACATGCCTTTTTAAAGCAGTAATAAGTCAAGGTTTGAGCTGCCCATAAGGGTTAATGCAGGATTTGTAACAACAGGATGAGTTGAGTCATTTCCTCGAGTCTTTCCTTTGGTGAGAAAAGATGCATGGCCTGTAATTGTTCTAATGGTGATGAAACTGGTTTTGCAGGGAACACAAACGAATACAACTTCCGAGTTTGCCATGCGCCATGTATGAGTCAACTTTAATTCCTCTCGTACGGAATTCAACAAATGAATGCACGATCACTGCCAGCACTCTGTGCCTCAGGTGAAAACGATGAAAGGATTTTTCTTTTAAAGGGGACATATTATGCAAAAACTCGGGTTTAAATGTGTATTTCCGAGGTCTACTAGAAAAGGTTTTAATGGTCTATTGTACAAAAAGCCCATTAGTTTTCTACCAATGCCCATTTCTTCATTGCCTTTTCAGGCCTTTTTTGGCCTCTCCCTAAAAAATTTGGTTTTGACATCTACCCCCCTCCTATCGACATGGGCGTGCATGCACCGCCCTGCTCATTTACTCTATACCTACCTATATGGGCATGGCACACGCCCAGCTGTCAGTTTTGTTTACTTTTGGCCAATGCAGCATGGAGATCGATGTTACCATGTTTACCTTCATTTCTACAGCAAATATCAGCACACTTATCACTTCTAAACCAAAAGCTTTACAACTGAACCTGGTCAGGCAGGAGTCTGAGCTGAAAACTGTGAAAATTGCATCAAGATTTCTGGTTTCCCTGACATTATCCTCAGGTAAATACAGTTTAAATATGTCACAGTCAGTAACAGAATATGAGCTAAGTATTTATGAATAAACTCTCTTAACTTGTAACATACAACGTTTTATGTATGTCTCTACAGGTTAAACTGGGGAATGATCTACAACCCAGTGGAGTGAAAAAGCTTTGGTTGTGAAGCCATGCTGTAAATGTACAGTAACGTGGCAGGAAAGGAATGTATCATGTCAAGATCCACTGGAAAGACATTATCTTTTGTAAAAAAAAAAATATATAGAAACAATTACAGTCAGAGCTGCAAATTATCTGACACCCTTTCAATATCTGGTAGGTAATGTATCATTTGTATTGTGATCACTTATTTATAATAAAGTTTTACTGTTAAAACATGTATTGTGTTGCTTACTGTCACTGTTTGCTTCGTGTAGTAAAGGATTACTTGAAACTCACATTTTCATAGTCAGGATGTTGGACTAGTTTTCAGACCGATCTACATGCATTGACTTATACGTTTTTTAATTCAACCCTTTATCTCTCTGAAGATGTTTTCTTTGAAACAGTATCATTACATTTTAAAATGACCAAAACCATACTTAAAAATAAAGCAGTTTATTCATAGCCAGTGAAATGGAAATATAAAGTGTACATAATTCAAACGGAAGCAAAGCCATATTGTATGTAACTGTCCAGTTGTTGCTGGTGGGCCCTGAAGAAGACCACCTGTTCCACCCAGTGAACAGTCTCTGATGGAACAGATAGTGTGACGGTCCTTGTGGGTCAACGCTCCGTCAGGTCACCCAGATAGCTGTAAAACATGGCACATTCAATGTTACATCATGTGTAGCCTACATACATGATACATCTGTAGTTATGGCAAAGCTACAAACTAATGAAAATATATTTTTTCTTCCATTATTAAATAAGATGGGCCACTAATAAGTTCAGTATAGCCCTTGCTCAAGAAGAAACGAGTTCTGAGTGATACTGTGTGCTTTTTGAAATATAATGGACAGGAAACAAACAGCAGCAGAGGCAACTTACAGTAGGCTATTCCTGTCTATTATATGACACTGGAGATGTAATAGGCCTACTGCTGCATGTACCACGACTGCTTGCATAACTACACACTGTCAACAACAAACAAATACTCTTCAGTTTCCAACACACCATACAGTTTCACCGTCGGTTTTCACACAGGGGCTGTCACGGACAGACTCACAGATCTAACCGTTAGCATAAAAGCTAACGGGCGCTAACGCTAACTACTTAACCCAGAGACATTCTCTCGTTTCAGTCGGCGTTGGTTATTATAGGAGGGATAAATTAAAGCACATTACACACATTGAACTCATAAACGGACAAATTTGTTTTTAAATAGGACTACTTACATTTCCAGAGGAGAGATGGTGTCTCTCTGTCTTCCAGGCACAATCTCCTCCACACTCCAGTATAACAGCAGATCACACTAGATTGCCAACCTTTGCTGGGCATAGCCAAACAAAAAATGAAGTAAATCCATTCAGCCCCGGTCTGCTTCGAGGCTGGGGTGTGATGGTAGCTTGAGGATGAGCTAACACTGCAGCTTGCTTCTCCTCTGTTGTTGCATGAGCGAGTGGAGGCTCAGCTGTGTGTGATTACCAATGGGCGTCTTGATTTGCCAATCAACTACCGAGTTTCTGGTAAGCTTTCCCGTGGGAGTATTTATGGTAATGAAAACCGACCGGTTTCGTCACCAGTCTGTGTTTTTTGGAAGAAACCTTCAAATCCCCCTTTTTTCTAAAAAAGCATCCCTGAAGAAACTGACACATTTGTTTTTTTGAAGCTTGTGTGTGCTGGTAGAGACCCCAATAACCTAAAAGGGTGCCCAAACACCTGCAATGTTTTGTTTTTCATAATATGTCCCCTTTAACTTGCCAATGCAGACTCTGAGTGCACGGGGCACATTTAAAAATACACCACTGTGTGTGCAGACACTCCAGCAGTCCATTAAAAACAGAACAGTTTCTCTCACCCAGTAGACACACGCGGCAGAGGTCTAAGCACAAACACTCTAATTTCACAAGTTTGAACATTCAGTCTGCCACTCATGAAACTTCTAGGCATTTTTGCGTTCCCTTCTAACTGATTAAGAGAAGAAGGGTGAAATCAGTTTGAAAGAATAATGGCCCTTGTTCCTTGGTTTATTTATATTGTGAGTAGCAGAGGGTGGCATAGTGTTTACATTATTTGCCCTCCTGGTAAGGTTTGGCCTCTGTGTGGGCAGCATCTTCGTTGAATACAATAACAGTACATGTACACTTCACTTGGCCTTGGAAGCAGGCAGGCCCCTGAATTCTCACAATTTCCCCTTAAAATCTATCCCGATGAAGTCTGTACGGGGTCTCCCTCTTCGTCCGCCTCTGCCAATGTGTCTCTGCCTCTTCCTGGTCACTCTCTTTGTGTGCCATGTAATAACAGATTCAGTCATACCTCACTAGCCCACCAGGGGCTCCCTTCTGAAGAATACCTAACCTTTTTTACTTTTTAATTTCACCCACTATCCACACTCCAAGCTAAACTTAAAGGTCACATATTATGCTAAATGCACTTTTTAAATGTGTTCTAACATATCCATGGGTCCACAGTGTGCCTAGAGACTGCCAAAATATAAAAAAAAACAATATCTCCTTTTCTCACTCTCCCCTTTTCTGAAACCCCCACCCCTCCCCCCAATATACTCGAGTCAGAATTCTCGCGGTTTATGACGTCATAAACTGCACAGCCACATCCCCATATTTTCTTTATATGTCCATGCTTCCCCCCACATTAGTAACCAGAAACTTCCACCGTGCAGTGTTCTATGATAACTCCCCTCCCCCCCAAAATTTTCCGAGCGACAGCCATGTTGTTGTCCCCGCTAAGCGACAAGATGCCCATAGTACAGCAAACCATGCAGAGTGTTGCATAAACCAACACAGAAGCATTCTGCTCATAATCCACTCATTTATCTTAATCACAGCAGTCTTAATAATGCCGCGTTTATAACGAGACAAGGCTTAGGGAAATACTTGTGTAGTAATTCCATCGGTGAAACTAAAAGGAATCTCCTCAATGGTTGTTTGCCTGTTATTTACTTAGTGTAGCATGTAGCTTCGGGAGTAGCACCCAACGCTTGCTTCTATTACACTAACTTGGCTTTCCCACTGCAGTTTAATAATGCCTCGTTTTTAACACCACAAAGGGTGGGAAGTTATTCCTGTAGAAACCAAATGTGAGGCTACTGTTTTCACTGGTTTTAATCATGTCAAGTCATGTCAAACTGTTATGTCAAAGTATGGCTTCGCTCCGGGTAAACACTGTGTTCGCAGTCACGCAGTGTCTCTCTAGTATCACGTAAGCATGGCAGAGACGGTGGGAGGGCCCGGCAGAGAGGTGGGAGGGGCCAGCCAGATCGCAGGCAGACACCAATATAGGTCATCCGGAGACCAGAGGAACGTCAGGGTATAGAGGCTTGCTACAATAAATGATCTTAACGGGTTTTTCAGCAAACATTTTAAAAAATAAGTTTTAGGGACTACTTAGACCATATCAAATTGACAGCAAAATGCATAATATGTTAAAATCGGTTGTTGGTTTGCAGAAGCCTCGGTCATAAATTCCCTGCCATCATGCGTACAAAGAAACTCCATCATTGCTGGATGAATTAAGAAGTTTTTTAAAGAATCAAGTTGTATTGCATACTCTTCACCGTTGCCAATTGGTGAAAACACTTTTATGTAAATGTACATGCTTACCTACTACGTACTAGCCTGGCATTCCCAGACCTGCCACTAGGCGCTGGCAAATTAAATTTGCTGCGCGTGTTGGTCTGGACACGATCCGTTGAAGCTTATCAAGAAAGCCAGAAATCTGGCGGGCGCGCCAGAGCCCCTTATATGGTACTCTGGGGAGGACGTAACCGGATGACGACAGTGACGTGCATGCGACGTCGAAGCCGTGATAGTAAACATCAGAGATGGCTGCGGATATGTTGTGTGAGTTTGAGACTGCTTTGGCCTCGACCCTTCACCATTTGGAAGACGGCACTCAAATCTTTCATTAGCAAGTAAGTGGAATGTTCTATTTTGCAGACAGACAACGGCAAACGTTTAATTTAACAGTTTAACAGCTGTTCGCTAAACGAAAGGGGCTTACGTCGCCTTGTGCATCGCTCTGATCAGTGGCGTGGCGTGGGGATTTTTTTTGAGGAAGCCAAGTGAGACAACACCTTTAATCTACATGTTTATTGGAAGGTGGGGGACAGAAAAGGGTAGGCTACGTCGCAGCTTGTATTTAATGTAACTACAAGAGCTATTATAGCGCCTGGTCACTTTACCAGGACTTACACGCCTGTAATCTGTCCGACACCGCTCGTTCGCGCTCTCTCTCTCTCTCTCTCTCTCTCACTCACTCTCTCTCTCACTCACACACCTCCTTATCGTCTTATTAAATTATATATTTTATTATAAATGCACCCCCCCACCCCGACCGGAATGCACAACTAGCCGCTTAATGCCCAATGCAGATTCGAATTCATTCACAATATAATTAGGGGACGTTTTAGGCTATTTTAAGTTTCACGTTCACGTGAGACACGACTCACACAATCAGTTGTAGGTGCTTGACATACACACTTTCGAGACATCCTTTTCGTTTAAGCCAAATATTCATTACAACACTATAGCCTACTTAAGACAACCCAGAACAACTTGAGTGGATATACAGTAGGCCTACCAATGCAACTTAATCCAGGCAATCGAGGCACAATTAGCAATAAAATAACACAAAACACAACACACATAGCTACACAGACAGTTAAGGGAACAGTTAACCCGCGCCGGGAGAAGGTGTGTATTTTACTCACTATTTGTAGAGGAAGGCCATTAGCTGAAGTTTGCCGCTACCAGCTAGCCACTCGGTGCAGACATAGTTCTCCTCACGGAAAGTGCGATAAACTTTCTTTCTCTCCACACGCATTGGCCTGCCGTCAGATTTGATTTTTAATGGCTTCTCAATTGGCAGTTTGGTAAAATAATTTGTTACTAAATACTCAAAATCTCCACCCTCCATAACTGTTCTTGCTAATATGATAACAATGCAAACATGCTAATCTCCCGCTATTGTTATTGTTGTTAAATTTCAGTGACGTTGATAATGATGCTTTGATTTGATTGGTGTGAAGCCAAAGGCCGAGTGGCTTCCCTTGGCACCCTCCTGACACCCTCCTGACCAATCACAGGAGGGCAGTGTCCTCACCTGATTGGTCAATTCTTTTTCTTTTTTTTACCAAGGGAAGCCAGCTCGGCCTGGCTTCCCTTGGCTTCCTCGCAGACATATAGGCTGTGTCTTGATTCAGAGACCACGCACTTGGTAGGACGCAGTCTCGCGGTCTATGAAGGCTATAGCCTATGAAGGCCGATTTTAAGGCCGGTTTTAAGGCCAACGAGCCTTGTTAAACGAGACGGTCTCCGCAGGTCTCCGTTTACGAGCATTTCCGGTTTACGTAACAAGCCGTTACCTTGCGTGACGACTCGCCGCTCCTGTGCTGCCTAGCAACCCTGATTGCTGCCAACGGAGACAGCCCTGTCAGCGGAGGAAAAAAGAAAAAGAAGTTGTCTACCAGACGAAAAGAAAAAAAAGTACAAGAAAAAAAGAAAGGAAGATAAAAGTTAAGAAGATGGAGCAACACGTTGCTGTTTTGTTATTTTTTATTTTATTTTATGCAATCTCTGAAAAAAACGCAATGAATCTTGGGATATGTTGGGCCACGAAGGATACATCTGATGCAGCCTTCAAAACTGCTTCAAAACCGTGAAACGAAGGCTGCATTTCACGACCGCATATGAGGAGCCTTGCAAGGAGCCTTGCAAATGGGACAGCCTGTGTGCGCCGCTATGACGCAATCGGTCTTCAAATGCAGCCTACGAGGCCGGTTCCAAGACCGCAACCCCTGAATCAAGACACAGCCATAGTGTGCAGTGTCGTGTTTCGCCGCGTCTTCAGAATCTAAATGTAAAGGGGCGCTGTTTCGCTTATTGTGAAATGCTCAACGTGAGGAGAGAAATGGGGAAGAAATGACAGCAACACAGCACCAAAGATTACCGAAACTGTTAATATAAATGTTTTTATTGGATGACAACTACAGCCTAAAAAACAGGGAAGCCTGGCTTCCCTTGGCCTCCGGGAGAAAACGCCACTGGCTCTGATTGGTTGTAGTGCTATCCAACTGCGTGCAGTGGCATTTGAAATGCACGAGTAGGAGCCGTCCCTTGAGTTGGAAATTACAATTGATCGTCGCCAGACACTCTATCGTTCAAGATATCAGGTTCTGGATTTCCAGGCTAACTACGTACAGGACTGAGAGGATAAACTGCCCTGGAAGTGTTTTTACTTTTCCCCTGGCAGTGGGGGTGTTTAAAAAGCTGACTGTTAGGACTGGAGTTAGCAGATTTGGTTTTGGTTTAAACATACAGGCAGGTACAGAACCTCTTAAGATTTTGAAAAAATTACCATCTACATAAACTACCCTCTTGAGGGTCACATAGCATTTGCACTGTTGTGCAACATACTTGGAATTACTAAGAGTGTCACACGGTACCTAACATTTAAACTGTAAAAGCTATTGTTTATTGAATTAATTGTTATGATAGCTCGAGGTAGGACCCAAAAGCAGAACAGATACCCAGGTAGTGCAGTTTTAGAACAAAGTTTATTTTCAGGCTGGCAGGACACTGGACTGCGGGGCGGCGCCGCGAGCATAGGCAGGTGGGTAATCCGGGAAACCTCAGGCAGACGAGCAGGACAGGTGAACAGCGGCGGCAACGCTCTGATACGTAGTATACTCTGGCGCTGAATGACTGGAGTCCACAGGTTTAAATAGAGAGCCCTGATTAGCCCAACAATCCACACCTGGAAACAGCCTGCCCTGGAGTGCCACCACGCCCACATGCCAACAGGGAGGCCGACACATGGAACAACAAAAAAAAAGAGAGACAGACGAGGGAAAACACACAGAAGAGGAGGAGGAGAGACTGCCGAGCCGTGAGTCATGACATTAATAAGTTAAATGCCAAATAGGTTTTTCAAGTTTATGTGTGATCCCAATGAGTGGTAACATAACATGATGAGTAAGTCTTTGCTTATTTACAACCTTTATGAACCTTGATTTTGGTATGGACTGCACACTTCAACTTAGGCTGTGTTCGGAAAGCCATACTAGCGTCCTACAGACTCACCATCTATATACTACATACTGTCTACTCAAAGATCGATTGTGTATGTGAGGTGCGTCGAAACGTTTTCAGTTGAAGTATACTCAAGCAATAAAGAATTTCTTCTTCTTCTTATAAGATTCAGGCAGTTTAGACGCTGTTTAGTGTGTAAACGCCCTCCACAGGTTAGATATTGAACTAGATTTTTACAGTCCTGTGTTCATCATCTGTGTTTTAGACGTCTTGTTTTGTAATTATGTTTTGAGGCGGAGGATCCCTTTGACGCTCTCTGTCCGGCTCATCAGCACTCAGCTGTCTGTCAGTTGAGCTGGACGATCCGCGGTGTGTGGTCGAACACAGCATTCAGTTCTGATCTCTCTCCACTATGAGACTGGCATCACTCATTTCACTTTGTAACTCTAATGTTGTTAGGTATTTATCTTCATATCTTATCTATTGTAAGAGTTTATGAATGACTGCACGTACAGTTGTCAGATCGCAGACCCCAAACAATGTTGTTGCCCAGCAACTTGCTCGAAAATATTTTCCTGGGCGGGTAGAATTGACCCAGTGCATTGTGGGGCGGTTGAGTAGGAAAAGTATCCAATCGATCCATACCCAAAATCTTCCCGGAAGTTAGTATTCATCCGGGAATTTCTCGCATACCCAAACAAAGCCTTAGAGTTGGCTTACTATACAAAACCCAGCAGGAAGTGAGTAGGGGGAAAATGGCACAGCACTGCCCCCATGTGAAATCTCTGAAATGTCATCTTAACAGATGTTTAACCCTCCTAAGTTTAAAGTAGCCAGGCAGTGTTATCAATTGTCTTTCATTCATCACAACAATAATAAGAGTGAGAGGCAATCATTTTAGTTATCATGTTTATTTTGATTTGATTTGATTTTACAAATTAAACCTGGTTTCAACATAGTTTTATCTGGAAGGCGAGGTAGGGCAAAACTAAGCAGGGAAGCAGAACAGTAAAAAGGAACAAGCCAAACCCAATCAGTTCAAAGTTAAACTGTAAACATGTAAAGTCACACAAATTAAAACTTTTGTAATCTCCAGTGATCAGATTTGGTCAGTGACTTGCCCCTGCTTACTAATGTCAGTACACAGATGCAGTAATGAAGACAACTGAAAACAGGAGCATAAAAAACATTATTTCAGAGCGGTTAATCAGTGCACAACAGTACAAACAGTATCTAAGATGACAACAAAGGGGTTCACATTTTCAAATGATTTCCTAGCTTAGTTTTAACACCCCATCAAAACCTTTTCTTTATTCCTTTTTTTTAATTTAATTTATCAATGAAGTATGTCAATAAAATTGACCTGGCACTTGTGTGGTTTAAGGCCATGTGTACCTTCAGAAATGTTGGGAGATTTTTAATACATTGTTCTGGAACTGCTGGTTGTTGAGACTGAGGACTTGGTGACTGATCCGCCACCCATACCCCCATAACCACCAGACATGCCGCTGCTGCCGCCACCGTAGCCGAATCCGCCTGAGCTGGAGCTGGAGTATCCTGGAGCAGAACAGAAAAATACGCAAGGGTTAAAATGTCTCCTTCCATCTGTCAGTGTGGTGCATTCATACATGTGTTATTTGCAAAGATGATGTGTAATATCTGACACTTACCCCCACCGCCGCCTCCGGAGGTCTGCTGCACATGGATGGTTGCACTGGCGCCTCCGCTGGCAATTCTAATGGTGGAATAATGATGAATTAGTGCTTACTTCAGAGTTGATGCTAATGCAGAGGCCATGGAAACTGCAATTAAATATTTAAGTTGTCCCCACCTGCTCTCTTCTCCTTCCAGCAGTTTCCTGTAGGTGGCGATTTCAATGTCCAGGGCCAGCTTGACGTTCATCAGCTCCTGGTATTCGCGCACCTGGCGGGCCATGTCCTGCTTGGCTCTCTGCAGAGCGTCCTCCAGGTCTCTGATGCGAAGCCTGGCATCCTTCACTGCCATCTCACCGCGCTCCTCAGCCTCTGCGATCTGAGCCTCCAGGTTGGCCCTCTGTAGAAGATGATGTCACAGATGGTTCAATAAACTACAAATGCCTATTATTCATTGTGTTTGTATTCAAGTGTTACAATAACATGGCATCATCCATGAGAAGTTCTTGAAATGTACCTGTCCCTTGACCGACTCAATCTCATTCTGAAGACGGGCGATCATGCGGTTCAGCTCAGAAATCTCAGCCTTGGTCGAACGCAGGTCATCACCGTACTGTCCGGCAGAGGACTGCATCTCCTCATACTATTATGACAAAATAAAACAAGGGGCATTAAGAACACGATCCAGAAGGTAAAGAGAGATGTATCCAGTGTACATAAAAATAAATTCACTGGGGATAAACCTGGACTTTGCTCTTCACTCACCTTCTGTTTGTACCAGGTCTCTGCTTCAGCCTTGCTGCGGTTGGCGATGTCCTCGTACTGAGCACGCACTTCAGCGACGATGGAGTCCATGTCCAAGTTACGGCTGTTGTCCATCTCCACAATGACAGATGTGTCCTTGATCTGGCCCTGCAGTTCACGGAGCTCCTACAGATTCGATAGATAATGGATAATGATGATCAACTTCAACTCAAATTGTTATTATAGTATTGTGAGGAAGGTCAAATGGAACATTATAGGTACATACAGCCTCATAGACGGCCCTGAGGAAGTTGATCTCGTCCTGAAGAGCATCAGCCTTGGCTTCCAATTCAACCTTGTTCATGTAGGCAGCATCAACGTCCTGGAAAGAAAATTATGCAGAAACAGCAAGTGTTACGACTTGTCACAAAGTGTTAAGCCCTGTAGGATCGATTTAGAAAATAAAGTGATGTATTTTCACCTTCTTCAGGAGCACAAACTCGTTCTCTGCACCTGCACGTTTGTTGATTTCATCTTCATATCTGTAGGGACACAAGGCTTTAATTCATCCGCTCGATGTTGAACACCTGAACATCAACTAGCCACTATGTAATACAAATACTCACTTCCTCTTGAAGTCCTCGACCAGACCCTGCATGTTCTTCAGCTCTCCCTCCAGCTTGACCTTCTCATTGCCCAGGCCATCGAGCTGTCTGCGCAGGTTGGAGATGTAGGCCTCGAACATGCCATCGATGTTGGAGCGGGTGGTGGTCTGGTCCTGCAGGAGGCTCCATTTGGTCTCCAGCATCTTGTTCTGCTGTTCCAGGAAACGGACCTGTAGAGACACCAAACCAGAGAAGTTTGTTAGATGTTTTAAAAAACTTTTTTAAAAAAAGTATAATGGTGTATAAATGTGTATTGACTGGTGCTTTAATTATCATTGACTTGAATTGTTTTTGATCTCAATAGGGATTTGTATGTATCCAATAATGTTAATCACTGGTTTAAGGTGAAAATAAGACCAATTCACTCTTGACAGCTGCTAGGTTAAATGGGCTACAGTAAATTTTGCATTAGACAATAGAAAGTCACACAGAGCTCACTGGAACCCACCTTGTCGATGAAGGAGGCAAAGCGGTTGTTGAGGGTCTTGATCTGGTCCTTCTCCTGGGTGCGGACTATCTGGATTGCGGGATCGATTTGCAGGTTAAGAGGGGCCAGCAAGCTCTGGTTGACTTGGACGGATGTGATCTGTGGGGCAATGAAGCCACCATGGCCTCCACCCATGCCATAGCCTCCTGAGCTTGAAGACATGCTATAACTGCCGCCACCCATAGAACCCATACCAAAACCCCCACCGGAGCTGCCACCAGCTGCAGAGCCAAGGCCATAGCTGCTGGTTCTTTTGACGGAGTAGCTGTTGGTTGGTGCGAGGCTACTTCTGGTGCTGCTGCTGTAGCTGACTGAGTTTGATTTCCTCATGTTTGCCATTGTGAAGGTGGTCAACTCTGAGCAGAGGAGAACTGGAGATGAGTAGTTGTCAAAAGGAGAGCCAAATCCCTTCTGAATGTCTGACCACAGGCTCTGCCTGCTTTTATGTGCTGAGCGAGGGGGAGGATCCTCCTCACACACTACACAACCTGTCCTCTCACTTTCCCTGTCCGGCCTCCCCTCCAACTCAGCCCACAGTCCCCTGGCTCTGAATGACAGGAGTGGCCAATCCTGTCAAACAGGTAGGGAGGGTTTGTCAGGAGATAAGCCGAACCACACCCTGCCCCGGGACAGGCTCAAGGGGAAGAGAGTGAGAGGTAAAACACTGTAGTGAACATTCTTTCCCTAGGCACAAATAAAGCCATTTTTGACAGCAATACAATTTAACAGGTACATTGCACATTTCCCAACACACAATCTCCCTGCAGTACCACAAGTTAGCTCAACTAGTCTTTCGAGGTTATACTTTACTCAGTTGTACTTTCTCTCCAATGTCGTTTACTATTTACATTTGCTGCACAGCTCTAGTTGCTCATTGCTTTTCAGAATTTAAATTTAAATCCAAAGGGTATTACAATGTAATGTTTTTTCATTACTACCTTGATACATTTACCTGAAAACTCTGGTATCAGTCTGGCTATATTATTAATTAAACTTCCTAAATATATGTACAGCAGTAATTAGATGAACCAAAATTCAAATGCCACTTACATGTTAATGCATGTATTATAACAATCCATAATTATAATCAACTAGCTATTTCTAAAAGGGCCATTCTGTATACGGAAAACATGTACTATTGATACCTTATAACATGTTTCAGCAGACTCTTATTCAGTTCTGCTTACGTTAAATTATTTAATGCTATAATTAATTTACCTGCTTGTTTTCACCCTGCCTCCAGTTTACTTGTGAAACAGTATTATCATCTCCTCTTTGTATCAAATGATCTGACTTTGTTCTTTCCAGGATAAAATCTTAAGCAGTAGTGCAGGGAGAATGCAGTGTATTAAACAGATGTTGAAGGGGGAAAACATAACCAACTTATCTGCATGTGTTCAATAAATTATTATATGAACACCAAAAACAAAAACACAATCTGTTTCACAAGCATTTTACTGCCCGAACAAGTCAGCCACGTACAAGATGAAAACATGTCATCAGTTCATACATGGCAATGCATTAATTTTCATTAGTGATACATGGATAAATTGGCCTTTAAAATCTAGTATCATTGGGCTATAATATTCCTTAAATGACCTTATAACCAAAATTGAAATGATACTTATGTGAATACATGCATAATAATGATCCTTAATAATAATGATCTACTTACAATATGCAATTTCGGCTAATAGGACTTTCTTTATAACGAGAATTTAATTTTTTGATACCTTACATGTTTCTGCAAACACTTATTCAGTTTCCCTCACATAAAATTATTCAATGCTATATTTAATTTAAATGCCTGTTTCTGCAAAAAAAAAATTCAATTTACTTGGGAAACAGCATTTTTTCTCGGATGTATCTTACTTTACTCTTTCCATGATATTACAATGCATTGTCTTTTCAGATTGATATCAGTCGGGCTTTATTATTCAAGACAAACAAGTCGGCCAAGTACAAGATGAACAAGAATGGACAAAGTAACCCTGCCAGAATGACCACTTTACTGACAGGGAAAGAGTCCTAAAACACATTATCCAACCCAACCTGTGTGGTGTGTCAGGCCTAATACATAAGAATTCTGAGATTCCAAGTCTATATTTCCCAACTTGTTTAAACACGGCTCTTAGTTTGTCAATCGTCAGCACCAATTTGCAAAAGTGTGCAACTGAGATCAATTGTGCCAGGAACGAGGTGCCATCGGTACCATTAGCAGCTGTGTCAGTTTTTAATATGCACACTCTTAAATCCTCTTATTAAGTTCATGCATGTAAGTTCTTGTTGGAGGCTAGAGAAACTTTGCTTTAATGGCGTAGAGAAACTAACATTGACGGATAGAGGGAGACTTTGTAAGCCCGTTTCCCACCGTGACCTCAGCCTTATGACTTTTGTTGAGGAACTGAAGGTAAACACATGTTGCTCAACAGGTGTAGCTCGCACATTTCCCAACACACAATCTCCCTGCATTCTTATTTGTATATCGGAGGGGGGGCAGCTAAGCTTTTAGTTCGCTAGTGTTTTTTTCAGTATAACACTTAGACCCTGTTTCCACCTGGCATTAACATCTGACTTTTTGAATCTGGTTACAAGTGGACAGCTCTCAGTCCGTGTGTTCCCACTTGTATTTTCAAATGTGACTTCTGTGTCTACTTGTGATCGGATTCCATTTACCCGCGCTGTATTTAAATCAACACGTTCATCATTTCCGTTTGCATTGGTGTTTTTAACCGGTGGGGTTCAAACAAGTAAACATACAGTGCCACAGTTTTAATCGCATTTGCTATTAAAATGCATTACATGCGAAGATAATGACCAGGGGCCGGTTTCCCAAAGCCTTCGTAGAGCCTTCTTAACGCTACGTCATTCGTAACCCCTACGTAGAGTTCCTACTTAACATTTCACCTGTTTCCCGAAACGTTCTTTGCTACGAATCTCTTTCGTACGTCCTACGTTGGTAAGGTTGGTCTGTAGCGCCCGCAGAGCCTTCTTAGCTCTACCGTAGGGATGTTTCAGCTCTCATTTGTGTCATTTAACTAAGAAATCTGACTGTATTTCATATCAAACGGACACAGCGATGACTGTATTAAATAACAAACTGTTAAAAACGATAACTGTATATAGCGTACATTTCACATTTAAAGTAAGCTATATATTTTAGCAGAATACCATTCACTCTGATTCACAAAGTGTTCAAACTATAAGTAGCCTACATAGTCATCTAACTGACTTGACAATCAGCATTAACTGATTGGATGCGATGTCCGTCAATATGAAAATAGGCTACTTTATACGTGATACACTACAGCCTACAGTCGGATCGTTTTTATCAGTTTGATATTTAATACAGTCATCGCTGTGTCCCTTTGATATGAAATACAGTCAGATTTATAAGTTTAATGACAAGTGAAGTCCCTGCGATCGCTGTGGCATCGCCAGAGATAGGCTTGGCTACTACAGACCCCCACATTTCCTTCCGTAAGCACCATGCGTAAAACGGACACGAGTGACATCCCTGTTGCGCATGGAACTGCCACAAGTCATTCATGAAGAAAATAATTGCTGGAAACAATCTTAATCTCCTCCGCTGTTTCTATATTTTTCTATAGCCTATGCTACCTTTTTTAAATCAGTAGGCCTAGGCTATGGTAATACGTTCGACCAAGGTTAACACTAGAACCATCGCACTGTGTTCCACACACTGCGGAGCTGTCAGCTGAGCCGGCTCAGCTGACAGCTCCGCAGTGTGCGTCGGATTCTCCGCCTCAAAACATGTAAACGTGTGAAAAAATTAATGAATAATCAATTAAAGCTTACCTTAAAATAAGTGTGCCATGTTACTGTTTATTGTATTTAGGATTTTAGCTCATTTGGACGCTGTTTGGGCCGTCTGTTTTTATTGATATAGGCCATTGGCGATATTCTACTTTCAGTTTCCTTACTGACCCACCACGAAACGTGAGGAAGGATTTCTAGTAATCTTTTATTCGCAAAGACTTGTCATGCAGCTTCGCATGAAATAAGCAGGAAATGGAAAATCGAACTCTGAGCAATCGATTTCAGCAGTGTACGTACGACGTATGGAGTGTTTCTCCTAAGAGACCGTTCGGGAACCACGACTACAGAAGTAAACAACTTTGGTAAGTCATAACGTAGGAGTCTTCGTAGCTCGCTAAGAGATGACGTTATCGGGAAACTGGCCCCAGTCTAGGTTGACGAGATATGCTACTGTCTCATTTGGACAAGGAGGCGCGATGCACAACACTGCTTAGAGGGCTCTCGCCAAATGCGGGAAATATCATAGATAGTAGCCTATATAAAAGTAAAAACTCTTAGGCGAGTAAGTTATTACGCCTCTTTGGCTGGTGAAAGATGTGTGTTTGCCGGGCGGCTTTTCTAACGTTTGATACGCTCTTGTCACCACCACCAGTAGGCTACACAGGCGGCTTTCTGTATGCAGTTAAGATAGGCTACTGTATATGCGAACAGAATATTTCCTGTGCGCCTTCACATTAAAAGCATGTTACTAGCCAAACGCGAGTTGACTTTTATTCTTAAGCAGATAAGAACAGGAAGTAGTTGCCTTGCAGCTCTCCAGTCAATAGCAGCGATTTCCGTGTTTTCAGATTTACGCAGTGAAATGAAAACAGAGGAGTAAGCTTGTCATTTGCAACTTAGTCAGGGGGCCAATTCTGAAAAGGGCTTCCGTTAAGACTTTTGCGGACATGTTTTGTTACAAGTTGTCACCCTATTTTTTTAGTTAGAAGACACCCATAGGTAAGATATTAGGGTGGTTGTCAAGCTGAACATTTATTTTTGTGACTTTTACAAGCAATTTCAGGACAAGCTTTTGGTTTCCTTCTCAATACGACATGCCAACAATAAATGCTGAATATCTCCACAACCACAAGGACCATATACATAAAAATGGTATCAAATGAAAGCTAACACTCATGGGATGTCTGCTGAAGTGTCAGAATAAACATTTATTCTACAGTTTATAGGAATGAGTCATGCCAAGTTTAAAACTTGTAGGGAGAGACAGTGCAATTCTGCACAAGTTATAATACTTACATGTTCAGGCGGAAATGTAGCACTCTACAGTTTATGGTGGTCTATGGTGCTATTTGACTTCATTAATGTACCAGGTTGTAACACAAATGATATTTAATTGACATACAGTATCACTATAGTTATTATTTACATCCTAAAAATAAGTTCTCTCTCACTTAGGGTTAGGGGTTAGTAACTAGTTAGTCGTAATAACTATATAATAGTCATATGGCAAAGGTATGTTTTTCCCCATCCAAGCAGTGGCACTCAGGTATGCAGCCAACAGAAGGCACCCAGGGACCATGTGCTAGGTCTGAGTACTGGTCAGGGACACAAAAGAGTTTACTGTTTTGATAATGAATACCTTCCCAATAAAAACATGGATTACCCCAAGGGTGCCTGGTACTGCACTGAATTCCACTTTCCTTGCATCCACATATCGTCAGCTCCTTTGGTTAAAAGCTGGGGGACAAGCATGCCATCCTTCATGTGCCAACCACAACTGGTTGGTGAGAGCAACTGTGGATGGGTCACTCACTAGTGACTGTTTCCACACCTCTGTTTGATAGTGGGCCCTCATGAGGTGCAGAGATCAGGCATCCTGAGTTGGTGGTAAATTATCCACATTGGCTTTCACATTCCGAAACAAGGCACAGCGAACTTCATGGATTGAAGTGCTGGTCGTTTTTGGATCATAAAGTTTGCAGACAAACTGTTCTGCTTATGATGGAATAGCTGGACTCGGTACTTCATCCTCACCAAAGTTGTGGAGAAGATGAGGGCACTGCTGGAACACTTTCATGTCCTTTTTTCCTATTCCAGTGAACTGACTGGTAGTGTCACATCCAGTGATGGCATGGCATGCCAACAGACCATTCAGAATCTCATTTGACATTTTAATACCATGCACTTTAAGGTAGCGTGGTTTCTTGGCAGTTCCTGCTTTCATCCAAATGTCTGGGCTCAGCAGGTGTGCAAACACAAGAAGCAACAAGAGTAAATCTGTGTCTCTGAATGATGAGCCTTCCATACCCTTTGGTTGTGGCATCAACAGCATGTAATATGCGGGTATCTGCTTCTTCATGTGGTAGGTGGGAAACATCCATCCCAGCTGCCGTTGCCACTTTTTCAACATCATCAAATCCCCAACTTATTACAATTTCATGACCATACTGAATGACATGCCTTTCAAGTTCAATTGAAAGGAATTGTGTCAGATTGGCTTTGTTTTTGTCCATTCCAATTAAACTATTCCAGTTAGCTGACATCTTTACATCATTACTTACAATGGTGCAATTTTTTTGCAGAGTGGTGCTGCGTTTTGCTGTGGTTCCACCCTTTATGGAGTTCTGTAGGTACTGATTGATCAAATACTAGATCCACTCTAGTAATGTTCCCATGTACACTCACCGGCCACTTTATTAGGTACAGCGGTTCATTTTCTTGTTAACACATAGAATTTATCAGCCAATCACATGGCAGAAACTCAATTTATTTAGGCATGTAGACCTGGACGGGACAATTTATTGAAGTTAAAACCGAGCAACAGAATGAGGAAGAAAGGGGTTTTAAGTGACTTTGAACATGGCAATGTTGAGGGTGCCAGAAGGGCTGTTCTGAGTATTTCAGAAACTGCTGATCTACTGGGATTTTCACTCTAAACCATCTATAGGGTTTACAGAGAATGGTCCGAAAAAGAAAAAAAATATTCAGTGAGCGGCATTTGTGTGGACGTAAAATGCCTTGTTGAAGTCAGAGGTCAGTGGAGGATGGGCATACTGGTTCGAGATGATAGAAAGGCAACAGTAACTCAAATAACCACTCATTACAACCAGGGTATGCAGAATACCATCTCTGAACGCAAAACACGTCCAACTTTGAAGCAGATGGGCTACAGCAACAGAAGACCCCACCGGGTGCCACTCCTGTCAGCTGAAAACAGGAAACTGAGGCTACAATTCTCACTGGATCACCAATATTGGACAATAGAAAATTGAAAAATCATGCCTGGTCTGATGAGTCTCGATTTCAGTTGCGACATTCACATGGCAGGTTCAGAATTTGGCGTAAACAACATGAAAGTATGGATCCATCCTGCCTTGCACCATCAGCCATGCCACGTCAAAGTTGCTTAAATCCCCTGTCTTCCCCATTCTGATGCCCGGTTTGACTTCAGTACATTGTCTTGACCACGTCTAAATGCTTAAAAGCATTAAATTGCTGCCATGTGATTCGTTGATTAGCTTTTTGTTTTTATAAGCCATTGAACAGGTGTACCTAATAAAGTGGCCGGTGAGTGTAGATTGCCAGTCACTTTCTGTATGAAAATGTCAGCATAATCCCCAAAGGTTTGTGTATTTTGAGGTTTTCCTATTGCTCTTACTAAAGCCATCCCATCAATGATAGTGCATGTTCTCACAAAAGATGGACTTAGCCCTGTCTCTTTTGCACCAGCTTGTAGTATGGTGGCTAAGTCAGCTTTGCCAGTAGGGCTGAGCACTGACTCTGTTGTGGCAAGTGAGGGGGGGATTGCACACAGTTCTTCTTGGAGAAGCCCATGTATGTTAACCTCTCTGCCACTGTCCATGGATACAATGATGCGACAGAAAATATCCCTGTCAGCCTTCACACACTTGGATTTGAGTTTTCCAAGTTTGCTATCGGTTCTGTAAAGATTTGAGAATGTTTTGAGTGTTCTCTTAGTGAGGCTGTTCTGAAAGTGTGTGTTCATTGTGCTCATTCTTTTTTTCACCAGCTCAGTTACCATTTGTTTCCCAGTCTTTGCAGCATGTGTTAGGTCATTCAGTATATCTTCTGAAGCAACATAACCGGTTGTCAAAGACACCGACTCATACATATTCTCCTGTTGGAAGACATGATATCTCTGGAATTGGTCTACAAGTTGAATGACATCATCATTATCCATTCTGAGTCTTGATGGAAGGCAGTCTTTGTGGTTGTCTTCATCATCTTCTCCACCATGTGTCAGTCCAAACAGGGATCTAGTGTCCTGTGCTAAAGATGCACGTTCATTGTAGGTGATTCTGTATGTATGGTTTCTAGCTGTCTCATTTCGAGTAATGACTGCCAATCCTCCAGCAACCTTTCCGGTTTTGTTGATGTGCTTAAGGCAAAGATCAAATGGCACCTTGTTGAAGCTGTGGTTGGCCTCTTTGGCTGCAAAATCACCATCTAGGAAGCCATGGTAGACCTGTGGTGCCGTCCGTGCCAGATGTTCCATGCCTGCTATGTATACAGCACACCATCTTGTGTAGTGGGTGTGATCATATGTAGCAAACCAGGGCATTATGCTCTTGAAGGCAGACATAATAATGGATTGGATTTATATAGCGCTTTTCAAGGCACTCAAAGACGCTTTACAGGGTTCCAGGTTCCATTCATTCACACACAGTCATACTGGTGGTGGTAAACTACCATAGTAGCCACAGCTGCCCTGGGGCAGACTGACGGAAGCGTGGCTGCCATTCAGCGCCTACGGCCCCTCCGACCACCACCTCAAACATACAGCAGTCATACACATTCACACGAGGCAAGGTGGGTGAAGTGTCTTGCCCAAGGACACAACAACCATGACACTGGTGGCAGAGCGGGGATCGAACCGCCAACCCTTGGATCATTGGCCAACCCGCTTAACCACCTGAGCCATGGTTGCCCCACATGTAAAGGTGCGAACACACCAAACGCGTTGGGTGCGGTGGCCAAAGCGCCCAACGCACCTGATCTGGCGCTTGGTAATTTTGTGTCAAAAAATGGTTCAACGCGCCCAACGCTACGCAGCTAGTCTCCCCCGATATATTTATTCCCCTAATCAACCATGGCTGCGATCAGACCCGACCCGACACAACAACGTTCATGTCCACACAAAAACAACACGGCCAACAATTGTGCCAAAAGACAAATAAACAGCAACTGAACGGAACAAATAGCCTTACAACAGCATTGCAGATTCACGCCTCTCGGAAATGAACACAAACAGCAAGGCAGCACCATACCAAACACATTTACAGCAGCATTGTGCACAGGGCAGTAGAAAATAAAGGCAATTACCCTACCTGGCTGTGACGGGACCGTGGCTGGCGTAGATATAGGCATAAACACCGGTGCTTCGCTGTACTCGTTGTGAAAGTTCCCCGGACTTAGCCGTTATGTTTGGGTTCATTATGGAGGTGGTGGCCGCACACAACCGGGTGAGTTAACTAACGCTATCCGACCGGTGCTAACTTGGTTCATCGGCTAAAGCACAGCCGCTATATTCACTGAATTAACCAGGAAGCCCATTCTCCTGGCTCACTTTCCCCACGTCTTCTAACCCAACCCCGAGCGGCTTCATATCACCAGCCAGCCGCATTTCCTACTCGGTGTTTCTCAGCCTCTGTGTTGTCCTCCCACCCATGCTCCCACCGTGCCGATGTCCGTGACGTCGGGTCAAGCTCACCGCTGATTGGCCAACGCGGCTAAACGTCACGCGCTGGAGCGTTGAAAGTTAAATTTTTTCATCTCGGACGATGGTGCGTTGCCGCTTTGGTGGCGCGTTGACGCTTTGGAAACGCGGCTGCCGTGCCCAAATTATTATTTTTTAAAGATCATGCTTGCACATGAATTGGATTATATTGCACATTTGCCCCAAATTACAGGAGGTAACTTGGAAGAAAGAGGAAGCACTTTGGGAAAAAATCCGCTTTTACCACTTTTAAGAATATAGTGTTAAAATGGACAAAAAAACATTTTCTCAGCTGACAACCTGGCTAGAATACATGTTTAGGGGTTAAATAGTAATACTGGATAGGTTGTATGCTTGTAACAAAAAGTGTCCGACAAAGTTTTAATATCAGTTTTGGCCCCCTGACTAACTCGTTCATGAGGCTTCTATAAAAGCTGCATGAACGCCAGTGATGCATTTTCAACGTATTTCCTCCCAGGCAGGGGGCAGCAGTTGAGTAGGAGGTCCCTAATATGGACACAAACCACATTCGTGTTTCCACTACCAAATTAATGCGAACACAAGCGACGTAAACCACCTCCGAATGTGGTTTTTGTGATCCGATCTCAATGCGTCTTGAGAGTGTTCTCACCTGTAGTTAGAGCTGTATTCATGTGATCGGATCACAAAAACCACATGTTAATGCCAGGTGGAAACGGGGTCTTAGCTGGCCTCTGGGCTGGATGGCTGGAGAAACGCCCGTTTACAGTATGTAAGGGTATTTTCCCTCGCTTTGTTTGGGAAGGTGGGGAGGGCGTCAGGGCTTGCCCGAGGGCAGTATGTGCTTTTATATTAGTGGTCTAATTGTTTTTTTTGGGGGGGAGGGGGACACTACACAACCTGTACTCTCACTTTCCCTGTCCGGCCTCCCCTCCAACTCAGCCCACAGTCCCCTGGCTCTGAATGACAGGAGTGGCCAATCCTGTCAAACAGGTAGGGAGGGTTTGTCAGGAGATAAGCCGAACCACACCCTGCCCCGGGACAGGCTCAAGGGGAAGAGAGTGAGAGGTAAAACACTGTAGTGGACATTCTTTCCCTAGGCACAAATAAAGCCATTTTTGACAGCAATAAAATTTAACAGGTGTAGCTTGCACATTTCCCAACACACAATCTCCCTGCAGTACCACAAGTTAGCTCAACTAGTCTTTCGAGGTTATACTTTACTCAGTTGTACTTTCTCTCCAATGTAGTTTACTATTTACATTTGCTGCACAGCTATAGTTGCTCATTGCTTTTCAGAATTTAAATTTAAATCCAAAGGGTATTACAATGTAATGTTTTTTCATTAGAACTACCTTGATACATTTACCTGAAAACTCTGGTATCAGTCAGGCTATATTATTCATTAAACTTCCTAAACATATGTACAGTAGTAATTAGATGAACCAAAATTCAAATGCCACTTACATGTTAATGCATGTATTATAACAATCCATAATTATAATCAACTAGCTATTTCTAAAAGGGCCATTCTGTATACGGAAAACATGTACTATTGATACCTTATAACATGTTTCAGCAGACTCTTATTCAGTTTTGCTTACGTTAAATTATTTAATGCTATAATTAATTTACCTGCTTGTTTTCACCCCGCCTCCAGTTTACTTGTGAAACAGTATTATCATCTCCTCTTTGTATCAAATGATCTGACTTTGTTCTTTCCAGGATACAATCTTAAGCAGTAGTGCAGGGAGAATGCAGTGTATTAAACAGATGTTGAAGGGGGAAAACATAACCAACTTATCTGCATGTGTTCAATAAATTATTATATGAACACCAAAAACAAAAACACAATCTGTTTCACAAGCATTTTACTGCCCGAACAAGTCAGCCACTTATGCCTCGTTTCCACCGAGTAGAGCGGGTCGGGTCGGAGCGGCTCAGAGCGGGACAGCTCACTTTTAAGAATCTCTGTGTTGTTTCCACCGCCGACCCTACCCTTACTGGTAGGGCGAGGTTTATGACCCTACCCTTACTGGTGGGGCGGGGTTTAGGCTGGACTGCGATAGCCGCCGCCAGAATGTGGGTCAAACTATCGGGCTGTGGAACAACTGTGGTCAAGCCAGCGGTCTCTTGTTTTTGCATGGTCAAACCAGCCGCTTCTTTATTTATTCCCCCCGTGTTGTTGAGAGCACAGAGACGGCTCGGTGCAACTGATAGAGACAGTGAGCGAACAGCGCTGGCTGCGGCAGCTTCGTGACATCGTAGCAGTGGGACACAGTGTAGCCAACTGATTCATTTAATGACGAGGAAAAACACCACACAATAAACAGTGCCGCGGTCACATTTTCGCCAAAACACACTGACTCTCTTCACTCTAGCCGAGGTGACTACACAAGGCGGAAATGATTCTTTCGACCAACTGTGGTCAAGCCAGCGGTCTCTCGTTTTTGCTCGGTCAAACCAGCCGCTTTTTTATTTATTCCCCCCGTGTTGTTGTGAGCGTGTATTTACGACTATCTAGGCTATGGCGTAAACACACAGAGACAGCTCGGTGCAACTCATAGAGACAGTGAGCGAACAGTGCTGGCTGCGGCAGCTACGCAGTGGGACACAGTGTAACCAACTGATTAATTTATTGACGAGGAAAAACACCACACAATAAACAGTGCTGTGCTCACATTTTTGCCAAAACACAAGACTCTTGCCGAGGTGACTACATTTCATTTAATTTCATTTCATTTTGGTTTTTGTGTCCTGCACTCAAAGTGCCCAACCCTCATGGGTTTATAGGACACCATCACATACTACATTACAATCAAAATACAGAATATTGTACAGCTGGGTCTCTGAACAACATACTTCTTCTTCTCTCCCAGGCTTTACAGAGAAAGGTTGCAACATAAAAGGTTCCCTTTTTAAAACTCCACTACACATGGCGGAAATGATTCTTTCGGCCAATCAAATGACGGCAGTGTGTAGCTCCGCATTTTCGGCACCCTTTCAGGCGGCTAGTACCCCTACGCTGAAAACATGTCATCAGTTCATACATGGCAATGCATTGATTTTCATTAGTTATACATGGATAAATTGGCCTTTAAAATCTAGTATCATTGGGCTATAATATTCCTTAAATGACCACCAAAATTGAAATGATACTTATGTGAATACATGCATAATAATGATCCATAATAATAATGATCTACTTACAATATGCAATTTCTGCTAATAGGACTTTCTTTAGAACGAGAATTTAATTGTTTGATACCTTACATGTTTCTGCAAACACTTATTCAGTTTCCCTCACATACAATTATTCAATGCTATATTTAATTTAAATTGGGAAGGTGGGGAGGGCGTCAGGGCTTGCCCGAGGGCAGTATGTGCTTTTATATTAGTGGTCTAATTGTTTTTTTGTTTTTGTTTTTTGGGGGGGGGGGGGGTAAACTACTGTGTCACAGCGTGTGTATTATGGCGCATATAACTTTGTATGATAATCGGGGGTGATGATACAAGTAGGGGGGTTACCATGGTGAGCTGGAACGTGCGAGGCATGGGCCATCCAACTAAACGGGCTAAAGTTTTTTCACATCTTAAATCTCTATCTGCCGATATTGTGTTCCTCCAAGAAACTCACATTAGACCATCAGACCGGAACCGGCTGCGCTGTAGATGGGCCAACCAGATATTTCGATCCACATTTTCAAGCAAAGCCAGCGGTGTGGCAATTATAACGAGAATTTTATTTTTTGATACCTTACATGTTTCTGCAAACACTTATTCAGTTTCCCTCACATAAAATTATTCAATGCTATATTTAATTTAAATGCCTGTTTCCGCAAAAAAAATTCAATTTACTTGGGAAACACCTTTTTTTCTCGGATGTATCTTACTTTACTCTTTCCATGATATTACAATGCATTGTCTTTTCAGATTGATATCAGTCGGGCTTTATTATTCAAGACAAACAAGTCGGCCGAGTACAAGATGAACAAGAATGGACAAAGTAACCCTGCCAGAATGACCACTTTACTGACAGGGAAAGAGTCCTAAAACACATTATCCAACCCAACCTGTGTGGTGTGTCAGGCCTAATACATAAGAATTCTGAGATTCCAAGTCTACATTTCCCAACTTGTTTAAACACGGCTCTTAGTTTGTCAATCGTCAGCACCAATTTGCAAAAGTGTGCAACTGAGATCAATTGTGCCAGGAACGAGGTGTCATCTGTACCATTAGCAGCTGTGTCAGTTTTGAATATGCACACTCTTAAATCCTCTTATTAAGTTCATGCATGTAAGTTCTTGTTGGAGGCTAGAGAAACTTTGCTTTAATGGCGTAGAGCACTTGTGTCAAACTCAAGGGGCCCGCGACACGTTTTGATGTGGCCCGCGAATCAATTCGGCCGATTTGAATCAATTCTGAAAAAAAAAAAAAAAATTATTATTATTATTTCATTTTTTCTTCATGGAGTCTGTGCCATATCCACACGTTGCATACGCTCCCAACTGTTAGGAAACTTACATGGCTTACAGCTAGGAATGTCTGTTGAAAGTTCTACAGCTCAGGATTTTAAGCCATGAATTGATGAACTTGCATCTAAAAAGAGCTGTCAGTTTTCTGAGGGCTGTAAATAGGCCAATATATGTGGCCAAATAGCATGCTAATATTGATGATTGATTGTGTCAAGTGTCTAAGGAAAGGCAATGGTGTCAAACATCCGGCCCGCGACTTGTAGAGCACACATTTCTGAGCATTTAAAAAAAAAAGTAAGTTAAATTAAAATTAAATTAAATTGGGAAAAACGTATTCCAAAACAACAAATAACCTCTGTATTTAAAAATAAATCAAAACAGTAGAAGTTGCACTTTTATTTAATTGTATTTTGTACTGTCTGCATGTTTGCACAAAATGTGTCCCTGTACATATAGTAAACAAAATTGGACAACTGTAAGGTCAGTGCCTGTTGTATTTGTGTATTCAAATAAACAGTTGTTTATTTCATTAGTGCGTATTGGCATCTTTGAGCAAAATACCCCCAAAATATTTGCTGCGGCGCTCCGCGCCGTACCTCCTATTCCCGTGGCCAGCAGCAACCTTTACTAAGACATTTCCTGGGAGCTACAGAGATCCCTTGTGATCCGTGATAATGTAGGTTACATATGTAGGCTGAGTTATAAAGCATATAACTGAAAAACAAAGCTAAAGATTTGGATTTGACATATGTACGTTATTTTGCCATTATTTTACTGGTCCGGCCCACTTGAGATCAGAGAGGCTGTATGTGGCCCTCGGACCAAAATGAGTTTGACACCCCTGGCGTAGAGAAACTAACATTGACGGAGAGAGGGAGACTTTGTAAGCCCGTTTCCCACCGTGACCTCAGCCTTATGACTTTTGTTGAGGAACTGAAGGTAAACACATGTTGCTCAACAGGTGTAGCTCGCACATTTCCCAACACACAATCTCCCTGCATTCTTATTTGTATATCGGAGGGGGGGCAGCTAAGCTTTTAGTTCGCTAGCGTTTTTTTCAGTATAACACTTAGCTGGCCTCTGGGCTGAATGGGCTGGACGGGCTGGATGGGCTGGATGGCTGGAGAAACGCCCGTTTACAGTATGTTAAGGTATTTTCCCTCGCTTTGTTTGGGAAGGTGGGGAGGGCGGCAGGGATTGCCCGAGGGCAGTATGGGCTTTTATATTAGTGGTCTAATTGTTTTTTTGTTTTTTTTGGGGGGGGGGGGGGGGGGTAAACTACTGTGTCACAGCGTGTGTATTATGGCGCATAACTGTATGATAATCGGGGGTGATGATACAAGTAGGGGGGTTACCATGGTGAGCTGGAACGTGCGAGGCATGGGCCATCCAACTAAACGGGCTAAAGTTTTTTCACATCTTAAATCTCTATCTGCCGATATTGTGTTCCTCCAAGAAACTCACATTAGACCATCAGACCGGAACCGGCTGCGCTGTAGATGGGCCAACCAGATATTTCGATCCACATTTTCAAGCAAAGCCAGCGGTGTGGCAATTATTATTAAGAAAAACATAGATTTCTAACATATTTCTACAGTAAATGACCCGGATGGTCGTTTCGTTATAGTAACTGGGTACCTTTGATATGTTATGATATGTTACCTGATCTTACGGGCACAAATGTGATTGCTGCAGGGGACCACAATGTAATCCTTGATTGGCATATGGACAGGTCATCAAAGAAAACAAGCTACCCCTCTAACTCATCTTCAGTTCTGAAAAACTTGATTTCAACTACTAATTTAGTTGACATCTGGAGAATACAGCACCCCACAGACAGAGATTACTCCTTTTTTTCCAAAATGCACAATTCGTATTCTCGTATTGATTATTTTTTATTAGACTCAAAACTCATACCCATTGTAATAGATACCAAATATCACAACATCCTGATCTCGGATCATGCCCCAGCGGCCATTATTCTTGACTTTGGGAGATTCAAACAACGAGCTAATTGGCTGTTACACCTTCACTGCTCAACGACAGGAATTTTTGTAAACATGTCGGGAAAAATCACTGAACATTTAAAGACCAACGCTACCTCAGATGTCTCTGACTCCACCTTGTGGGAAACTTTTAAAGTGGTCATGAGAGGTTATATAATTTCATATGAAGGGTCTTTAAAGAAATCTAGAGTAAGACATTGAAAGGATATTGACTTGGAGCTCACCTCGCTGGAGAACATTGTACAGAAACACAAATAACCCCCAAACTCTGCAAAATACTCTTAGCCTTAAATACGAGTATAACACTATTTTAACGAGCCAAGTGAGTGACCAGCTTCTCAGACTTAAGGAACATTATTTTGAATTAGGGGATAAACCTCATACCTTGCTGGCCCGCCAGCTCAGAGGGCAACAAGCCAGCAGATCCATACATACAATAAAATCCAGCAGAGGTGTGGCATTAATTGACCCAAAACAGATAAATAATTGCTTTAAAGAGGACCTATTATACTACTTTTCTGGTCTTAATTTCTTGTTTTACACTGCTATAGAGCAACCTGACACGAATCACATCACAAAAAACTATGTAGATTTTCGGGAAGCTCTTTCTCTTATTTTGGCGATCCAGCACGTCCTGTCAACACTTGAGTGTGTGTGCTTCGGCAATCTCCGCTCCCTCCGCCTGTGCATCGGCCATCTCCGCTACCCTCCCCCCTCCTGCAAACCCCACTCCGTTGTGATTGGTTACCTTCCTTCCGGAACACTTTCAGTGGCGGGAAGCGCGAGCATGGACCTATAAGGGCGCGAGGCAGACGCGAGGCAGACGCGAACAGGGAAGTGACAGCATTACCATACATGGAAACATCCGCGTGGTGACTTCACAAAGTTACATGCGACGTCACAAAGTTACAAAGGGTAGACCGCTTTGAAGACGTGACTTCTCGACTGGCTAGAATAGTGTTTAGTGCTCTGCACAGACACCCCAGACAGTCAGCAGGGAATACGTCAAAATGCATGTAAGTCATTATTTGATAATTTAGTATGGTTAAGCATGACTATGAATCATCATAACAACGTTTATAGGTCATAAAAGTCAAAAAGCATCATAGGTCCTCTGGAGTATTATCAGGAGCTTTATAAATCCAAAGCTAAGGGTGATATCGACGCATGGTTAAAAAAGCTAGACATACCAAAACTAGACAGCGCCTCCCGCGAGGCCTTAAACTCTGAACTGTCCCCTGCAGAAATCACAGACGCTATCAAATCGCTGCATAACGGCAAGAGCCCTGGGCCAGATAGCTTCGTAGTTGAATTTTATAAGAAATTTGCTGACCAGGTAACCCCGATCTTGCATAGAATGTTCTCCCACTCAACCGAAGCGAACAGACTCCCACCAACACTGTATAACGCAAACATTTCTCTCTTGTTAAAACAAGACAGGGATGAAACTAACCCGTCCTCATATCGACCAATTTCTATGCTTAACTTGGATTTCAAAATTTTAACAAAAATTCTGGCAAATAGATTAAACAAATTTATAGAATCCATTATTCACACAGATCAGACCGGCTTTATCCTCAACAGGTTTCATTTTTTAATGTTAGGAGAGTCCTTAATATTATGTATAACAAATTCGACAGCTCTTCCAAACAAGCTGTTTTGTGTCTGGACGCGGAAAAGGCTTTCGACCAGGTTGAGTGGGGGTACTTGATCAAGGTGCTGGAGGAGTCTGGGGGCCCCTTTCATTTCATGGGTGCGCTTAATATATGCCCATCCCACCGCCTCCATTCTAACAAACCAGGAAAGATCCACACCCTTTGCGCTTCAGAGGGGCACGCGCCAGTGTTGCCCCCTCTCGCCGCTCCTCTTTGCGTTGGCCATCGAGCCCCTAGCTATTAGCATAAGAGGGCACGCACTTATAAAGCCAATATCACTAGGTGGGATGGACCATAAGATTTCTCTGTACGCAGATGACATCGCCCTTTTTGTAGACCCTGAGAATTCCATCCCTCACCTACTCCAGCTAATTAATTCCTTTGGCGACGTCTCGGGCTACACCATAAATTGGCAAAAAAGTGAACTCTTGTCTTTAACAGCAGATCTGGACTCAACATTCCTAGCCAATACGCAGTTTAAAACAAATCTGGTCAGTATAAAGTATCTGGGCATTAAATTATCTAATAACCCAAAGACACTTTAAGTTAAATTTTACAGAAAGATTGAACAAACTAAAGGAGAACATAGAGAAATGGAGAACATTACCGATCTCCCTTATTGGGCGTGTAAACGCAGTAAAGATGGACTCCCTGCCGAGATTTCTGTATCTATTTCAGAATGTGCCAATTTGCATTCCTAAATCTTACTTTAAGTCAATTGATTCCATTATAATGCCTTTCATTTGGGGATATAAAGCACACAGGATCTCAAAAGCCCGGGTTACCTGTTTTTTACATTATTATTGGGCTGCCAATGCTAGAGTCATGGTGTATTGGCAATTTACATATGAAAAAGATTTTAGAACTGAACTGCCCCCTGGTTGGCCATTGAAAAAAGCCTGGCCCCAAAAACTTCTCTTACTGCCCTAATTTTCTCTTCTCCCAGACCACCTGCCTCCTTTAGAGGAGACCACTTTATTCTATCCAATGGTCAGAGAATTTGGAACCAAATTAGGAAGGCCTGTGAACTACAGAGCACGACCACACATGCCCCACTCTGGCATAACCATGCCTTCCCCCCATCGTTCACAGACTCAGCATTCAGAGATTGGAGCCGGAAGGGAATAGTAACGGTAGAGGACATTCATATAAATGGTCACTTTGCTTCATTTGATCAGTTTGTATCAAAGTTTTCACTGTCGAAAGCTCAATTTTTCAGGTATCTACAGGTGAAGAACTATATCAGACAGAATATACCATCCTTTGAGTCCCTGCCCGCAGAGGATCCATTGTCCAAAACTTTGCTAGGCTCACCAGAAGCTAAAAACCTGATTTCATCTTTTGTGGGAATATTTTTAGACCGGCAGGACAAATCCACTTTGAAAATAAAGCAAATAAAGCCTGGGAAAAAGACTCAAACATTGGAAGAGCTGACAATGTCTGGGAGGGAGCGCTAAAAAGCATAAAATCCTGCTCTATAAACTCGAGGCTTCAGTTAATTCAATTCAAGGTCACACTTTGATTGCACTATTCTAAAGTTAAACTGCATGGCTTTTTCCCAAGTCTTTCACCTTTATGTAACAGGTGTAAGATTGCAGAGGGTACACTTGCTCACCACTTTTGGGAATGTCCAAATCTTCACAACTTTTGGTGTCTTTTATGGTATTCTGATGTTTTGGATGTTTCCTTGGCCCCTGATCCGGAAACCGCCCTGTTTTGCCATTTCACAGCCCTGGAAAGATTGGACCATGAAGCACGTACAATCATAATTTATGGCATGGTAATTGCCAAAAGATGTATATTAAAACTGTGGAAATCCGACCTGGCCCCTCGGTTCGAGGATTGGCTGAGGGAACTGGTGGGCATTTTACACGTTGAAAAGCTGAGGTACGAGATGTCCGAACACCCCCACAGATTCTCCGCCGTATGGTGCCCAGTGCTCCGGCACTTAGGAAAATAGACTGTGTGAGGTTTGCCCCAGTTTTGTTTTTGTTTTAGCTTTGTTTTGTTTTTTGTTTATTTACAGCTTATTTTCTTACTAATTGTCTTATTTATTTATTTCACTTCTGTTTATGTGAGGGAGGGGGGTGGGGTGTGTGTATGTATTGTATGTAGGACTGCAACTAACGATTATTTTGATAATCGATTAATCTGTCGATTATTTTCTCGATTAATCAATTATTAATCGATTAGTGTTTGTCCGTAAAATGTCAGAAAATGGTGAAAAATGTTGGTCAATTTTCCAAAGCCCATGTTGACGTCCTCAATGTATTGTAATGTCCAACACACACGGATATTTCAGTTTACTGTCATCATAGGATTAAAGAAACCAGAAAATATTCACATTTGAGAAGCTGAAATCAGAGAATTTGGACATTTTTTATTCAAACATTTCTCAAAACGATTATCAAAATAGTTGGCGATTATTTTAATAATCAATTAATAATCGATTAATCGATTCATCGTTGCAGCTCTAATTGTATGTGTTTACTTATTCTGTTTTATGTTTGTATGTAAAAAAATTGCAAAAAATCATCAAAATAAAAGTTTCAACACAATCTCCCTGCAGTACCACAAGTAAGCTGTTTGCAGAAATCGAGACCACCTCTTCAGCTGGGTCTCGGAGCGCTTGTTTGGTCTGCCCCTGAGTGTGATTGCTGTATTCACACATGTCTGAAAGATGCGCACCGAAGGAGGAAGTGCATCTGAGTTTGTTTCAACCGAACTAAATGTCATGACTCACGGCTCGGCAGCTTCTCCTTCTCCTCTGTATGTGTTGTATGTTTTCCCTTGTCTGTCTCTCCCTCGTGGCGGCACTCCGGGGCAGACTGCTCCAGGTGTGGATCGTTGGCTAATCAGATCTCTCTACTTAAGCCTGTGGACTCCAGTCATTCGGCGCCAGAGTATACTACGTACCAGAGCGGTACATTACCCGAGATCAGGATTACCTATGTTTGTTGTTTTCTTCTAAGTCTCAGTTAGAGTTAGTTTTAACTCTGCTCTTCTTTTCTTCCGTGCCAGTTGCCTCCGCTGTTCACCTTTCCTGCTCGCCTGCCTGCGGGTTCCGGATATCCACTTGCCTCTGCTCGCCACGCCATTCAGCCGTCCAGTGTCCTGCCAGCCTGCCTGAAATAAACATTGTTCTAAACTGACTACCTGGGTTTCTGTTTGCGTTTGGGTCATCCCGAGCTATCATAACACTAAACACGGCATGTGTGAATACACCCTTAGGGGATGTAGCACCAAACAAGCATTTAGACCCTTTCTTGTTCCTTTTTATGTTTCCTTATTAAATATACCTGTATAATGAGGGAACTGGCAGGAAGTTGCCAAATAAACATATACAGAATAATCCAGTGTATTAAGTTGACTATTCAAGCTATATCTGCACATCTTGTGTATCTGTATGTTTGTGTGTGTTAATACTAGGGCTTTGCCTCTGTTATAAGGGTGCATGTCATTGGTTTCCTGAGATATATTGTTGTTGTTGGTGCCGCTAAGACTGAGAAATGGTTAAATATAAACAATAAAAACAGTGATCCTCTTCAAAGACTAACAGCCTTGACCATACTATCAGCTTCTCAAACAGATTCATGTCTCAAGAAGATACATGTTAATTTCTTTGTCTTGTTCTGTATATAGGGTGTCTATCGTGAAAAGCATCAACATATACTGAAACTGATACTGGCGCACAGAGTAGAACAACAAGAGGTCCACATGCCTTTTTAAAGCAGTAATAAGTCAAGGTTTGAGCTGCCCATAAGGGTTAATGCAGGATTTGTAACAACAGGATGAGTTGAGTCATTTCCTCGAGTCTTTCCTTTGGTGAGAAAAGATGCATGACCTGTAATTGTTCTAATGGTGATGAAACTGGTTTTGCAGGGAACACAAACGGATACAACTTCTGAGTTTGCCATGCGCCATGTATCAGGGGTATGAGTCAACTTTAATTCCTCTCGTACGGAATTCATCAAATGAATGCACGATCACTGCCAGCACTCTGTGCCTCAGGTGAAGACGATGAAAGGATTTTTCTTTCAACTTGCCAATGCAGACTCTGAGTGCACGGGGCACATTTAAAAATACACCACTGTGTGTGCAGACACTCCAGCAGTCCATTAAAAACAGAACAGTTTCTCTCACCCAGTAGACACACGCGACAGAGGTCTAAGCACAAACACTCTAATTTCACAAGTTTGAACATTCAGTCTGCCACTCATGAACCTTCTAGGCATTTTTGCACGTTCCCTTCTAACTGATTAAGAGAAGAAGGGTGAAATCAGTTTGAAAGAATAATGGCCCTTGTTCCTTGGTTTATTTATATTGTGAGTAGCAGAGGGTGGCACAGTGTTTACATTATGTGTCCTGGTAATGTTTGGCCTCTGTGTGGGCAGCATCTTCGTTGAATACAATAACAGTACATGTACACTTCACTTGGCCTTGGAAGCAGGCAGGCCCCTGAATTCTCACAATTTCCCCTTAAAATCTATCCTGATGAAGTCTGTACGGGGTCTCCATCTTCATCCGCCTCTGCCAATGTCCCTCCCTCTTCCTGGTCACTCCCTTTGTGTGCTATGTAATAACAGATCCGACTAGCCAACCTTAAAATCGGTTGTTGGTTTGCAGAAGCCTCGGTCATAAATTTCCTGCCATCATGCGTACAAAGAAACTCCATCATTGCTGGATGAATGTAAGACGTTTTTAAAGAATACTCTTCACCCTTGCCAATTGGTGAAAACACTTTTATGTAAATGTACATGCTTACCTACTACGTACAGGACTGAGAGGATAAACTGCCCTGGAAGTGTTTGCTCTTTTCCCCTGGCAGTGGGGGTGTTTAAAAAGCTGACTGTTAGGACTGGAGTTAGCAGATTTGGTTTTGGTTTAAACATACAGGCAGGTAGGCCTACAGAACCTGAACCATCAACATAAACTACCCTCTTCGAGGGTCACACAGCATTTGCACTGTTGTGCAACATACTTGGAATTACTAAGAGTGTCACACGGTACCTAACATTTAAACTGTAAAAGCTATTGTTTATTGAATTAATAAGTTAAATGCCAAATAGGTTTTTCAAGTTTATGTGTGATCCCAATGAGTGGTAACATAACATGATGAGTAAGTATTTGCTTATTTACAACCTTTATGAACCTTGATTTTGGTATGGACTGCACACTTCAACTGAAAGTTGGCTTACTATACAAAACCCAGCAGGAAGTGAGCAGGGGAAAAATGGCACAGCACTGCCCCCATGTGAAATCTCTGAAATGTCATCTTAACAGATGTTTAACCCTCCTAAGTTTGAAGTAGCCAGGCAGTGTTATCAATTTTCTTTCATTCATCATAACAATAATAAGAGTGAGAGGCAATCATTTTAGTTGTCAGATTTATTTTGAATACATTTAGTTTTACAAATAAAATCTGGTTTCAACATAGTTGTATCTGGAAGGCGAGGTAGGGCAAAACTAAGCAGGGAAGCAGAACAGTAAAAAGGAACAAGCCAAACCCAATCAGTTCAAAGTTAAACTGTAAACATGTAAAGTCACACAAATTAAAACTTTTGTAATCTCCAGTGATCAGATTTGGTCAGTGACTTGCCCCCGCTTACTAATGTCAGTACACAGATGCAGTAATGAAGACAACTGAAAACAGGAGCATAAAAAAACATCGTCCTGCCTACAGAATCTTATTTCGGAGCAGTTAGTCAGTGTACAACAGTACAAACAGTATCTAAGATGACAACACAGGTGTGCACATTTTCTAATGATTTCCTTGCTTAGTTTTAACACCCCATCAAAACCTTTTCTTTATTCCTTTTTTTTTATTTCATTGATATCAATGCAGTATGTTAATCAAATTGACCTGGCACTTGTGTGGTTTAAGGCCATGTGTACCTTCAGAAATTTTGGGAGATTTGGCTCTCTAGTTGTACATGCTTAAAAGGATTGTATAGCACCATGAAAGGGTACATATTCAGATTGAATTCAAGAGTTTCTGAAGGGTAAAAGGGATGGCTCTCCTTTTCAATTTTTAATACATTCTTCTGGAACTGCTGGTTGTTGAGACTGAGGACTTTGTGACTGATCCGCCACCCATACCCCCATAACCACCAGACATGCCGCTGCTGCCGCCACCGTAGCCGAATCCTCCGCCTGAGCTGGAGCTGGAGTATCCTGGAGCAGAACAGAAAAATACGCAAGGGTTAAAATGTCTCCTTCCATCTGTCAGTGTGGTCCGTTCATACATGTGTTATTTGCAAAGATGATGTGTAATATCTGACACTTACCCCCACCGCCGCCTCCGGAGGTCTGCTGCACATGGATGGTTGCAGTGGCGCCTCCGCTGTTAATTCTAATGGTGGAATAATGATGAATTAGTGCTTACTTCAGAGTTGATGCTTATGCAGAGGCCATGGAAACAACAATTAAATATTCAAGTTGTCCCCACCTGCTCTCTTCTCCTTCCAGCAGTTTCCTGTAGGTGGCGATTTCAATGTCCAGGGCCAGCTTGACGTTCATCAGCTCCTGGTATTCCCGCACCTGGCGGGCCATGTCCTGCTTGGCTCTCTGCAGAGCATCCTCCAGGTCTCTGATGCGAAGCCTGGCATCCTTCACTGCCATCTCACCGCGCTCCTCAGCCTCTGCGATCTGAGCCTCCAGGTTGGCCCTCTGTAGAAGATGATGTCACAGATGGTTCAATAAACTACAAATGCCTATTATTCATTGTGTTTGTATTCAAGTGTTACAATAACAAGGCATCATCCATGAGAAGTTCTTGAAATGTACCTGTCCCTTGACCGACTCAATCTCATTCTGAAGACGGGCGATCATGCGGTTCAGCTCAGAAATCTCAGCCTTGGTCGAACGCAGGTCATCACCGTACTGTCCGGCAGAGGACTGCATCTCCTCATACTATTATGACAAAATAAAACAAGGGGCATTAAGAACACGATCCAGAAGGTAAAGAGAGATGTATCCAGTGTACATAAAAATAAATTCACTGGGGATAAACCTGGACTTTGCTCTTCACTCACCTTCTGTTTGTACCAGGTCTCTGCTTCAGCCTTGCTGCGGTTGGCGATGTCCTCGTACTGAGCACGCACTTCAGCGACGATGGAGTCCATGTCCAAGTTACGGCTGTTGTCCATCTCCACAATGACAGATGTGTCCTTGATCTGGCCCTGCAGTTCACGGAGCTCCTACAGATTCGATAGATAATGGATAATGATGATCAACTTCAACTCAAATTGTTATTATAGTATTGTGAGGAAGGTCAAATGGAACATTATAGGTACATACAGCCTCATAGACGGCCCTGAGGAAGTTGATCTCGTCCTGAAGAGCATCAGCCTTGGCTTCCAATTCAACCTTGTTCATGTAGGCAGCATCAACGTCCTGGAAAGAAAATTATGCAGAAACAGCAAGTGTTACGACTTGTCACAAAGTGTTAAGCCCTGTAGGATCGATTTAGAAAATAAAGTGATGTATTTTCACCTTCTTCAGGAGCACAAACTCGTTCTCTGCACCTGCACGTTTGTTGATTTCATCTTCATATCTGTAGGGACACAAGGCAAGGCTTTAATTCATCCGCTCGATGTTGAACACCTGAACATCAACTAGTCACTATGTAATACAAATACTCACTTCCTCTTGAAGTCCTCGACCAGACCCTGCATGTTCTTCAGCTCTCCCTCCAGCTTGACCTTCTCATTGCCCAGGCCATCGAGCTGTCTGCGCAGGTTGGAGATGTAGGCCTCGAACATGCCATCGATGTTGGAGCGGGTGGTGGTCTGGTCCTGCAGGAGGCTCCATTTGGTCTCCAGCATCTTGTTCTGCTGTTCCAGGAAACGGACCTGTAGAGACACCAAACCAGAGAAGTTTGTTAGATGTTTTAAAAAACTATTTAAAAAAAAGTATAATGGTGTATAAATGTGTATTGACTGGTGCTTTAATTATCATTGACTTGAATTGTTTTTGATCTCAATAGGGATTTGTATGATTTTTGAATGGATTTAAAGGGTGTGTCATTGTGGTATCAGGTTGTAAAAGGTTTCACCTTTACCTGCATGACTGATTAGATAGCTGCATATCTGAATTGCCACACCCTAGTGAGAACAATTGTAACTCTAAGGCATATGCTTGCATGCTGGCAGTTCAAGCTATTGTACCACTAAAATATTTAGGAGGGAACTTTTAAGCCTTTTAATGTCTAGAATGCATAACTTCAATTCTTTATTTTATAATAAAATACAGTATATACTATGCAATAGTTTCACCACTATGTGCCTGTGGTATTGTTTCAACCGTTGTATCTCTACTTTGGCTATGATGACTCACCCTACAAGGTCTGTTTAGCTATGAAGGCCACACAGTCTGTCCAGTCATAAAAAAACTAGGTGTGGCAGATAAACCACCGACTACAAAGAAGTGCAGTATTACGGGATGAGGGCTTTTTCCCCAGGGTTTATATCCAAGTGCCAACTTACAGTATGACATAGTGTTCACAGAGGCTCACTCGGCGTAAAATAAGTCACCTTATAGCTAAGTTACAACAAAGACGAGGGATTGTAGCATAGAAAACAACTGAAAGTTGATTTACTGACGTGTACTTGTGTCATTCCTGTTGCCCATAACAACCAGGTGATAGGTGCAATGTGCAAATGATAGACTTTGGACTCTGTGGGCTTGGAGCAGATAGATCCCTATATTTTTCTGCCAGTATGTCAGGTAAGGAATGGATGAGTCACTGTATAATCCCACCCCTTGTTGAGATAGTGGGCAGAGGAGCCTCTGCAGGCTCAGACAGGGCTACAGGCCAACTGTTACCTTAGATAGAATTTAGATAAAGTTGCCGATGTGAGATGGGGTCACAATCAAAAACTTTTCCAAGCTTTCCTAATCCCAGAGGCTGTAACTGATGGTTGGATACAACATCACACACTGTTGATAAGTTTCACAGCTCTCTTACAATGTCAGTAAAAAAGGAAAATCCAATAATTTGCGATTACTTTGGTATATACTAAAGCATTAACTAACTTGGCATTTCTTTTTTATCACTGGTTAAAGGTGAAAATAAGACAATTCACTCTTGACAGCTGCTAGGTGAAATGGGCACAGAGCTCACTGGAACCCACCTTGTCGATGAAGGAGGCGAAGCGGTTGTTGAGGGTCTTGATCTGGTCCTTCTCCTGGGTGCGGACTATCTGGATTGCGGGATCGATTTGCAGGTCGAGAGGGGCCAACAGGCTCTGGTTGACTTGGACGGATGTGATCTGTGGGGCAATGAAGCCACCTTGGCCTCCACCCATGCCATAGCCTCCTGAGCTTGAAGACATGCCATAACTGCCGCCACCCATGGAACCCATACCAAAACCGCCACCGGAGCTGCCACCAGCTGCAGAGCCAAGGCCATAGCTGCTGGTTCTTTTGACGGAGTAGCTGTTGGTTGGTGCGAGGCTCCTTCTGGTGCTGCTGCTGTAGCTGACTGAGTTTGCTTTCCTCATGTTTGCGATTGTGAAGGTGGTCAACTCTGAGCAGAGGAGAACTGGAGATGAGTAGTTGTCAAAAGGAGAGCCAAATCCCTTCTGAATGTCTGACCACAGGCTCTGCCTGCTTTTATGTGCTGAGCGAGGGGGAGGATCCTCCTCACACACTACACAACCTGTCCTCTCACTTTCCCTGTCCGGCCTCCCCTCCAACTCAGCCCACAGTCCTCTGGCTCTGAATGACAGGAGTGGCCAATCCTGTCAAACAGGTAGGGAGGGTTTGTCAGGAGATAAGCCGAACCACACCCTGCCCCGGGACAGGCTCAAGGGGAAGAGAGTGAGAGGTAAAACACTGTAGTGAACATTCTTTCCCTAGGCATAAATAAAGCCATTTTTGACAGCAATAAAATTTAACAGGTGTAGCTCGCACATTTCCCAACACACAATCTCCCTGCAGTACCACAAGTTAGCTCAACTAGTCTTTCGAGGTTATACTTTACTCAGTTGTACTTTCTCTCCAATGTAGTTTACTATTTACATTTGCTACACAGCTCTAGTTGCTCATTGCTTTTCAGAATTTAAATTTAAATCCAAAGGGTATTACAATGTAATGTTTTTTCATTAGAACTACCCGGATACATTTACCTGAAAACTCTGGTATCAGTCTGGCTATATTATTCATTAAACTTCCTAAACATATGTACAGTAGTAATTAGATGAACCAAAATTCAAATGCTACTTACATGTTAATGCATGTATTATAACAATCCATAATTATAATCGTCAACTAGCTATTTCTAAAAGGGCCATTCTGTATACGGAGAACATGTACTATTGATACCTTATAACATGTTTCAGCAAACTCTTATTCAGTTCTGCTTACGTTAAATTATTTAATGCTATAATTAATTTACCTGCTTGTTTTCACCCTGCCTCCAGTTTACTTGTGAAACAGTATTATCATCTCCTCTTTGTATCAAATGATCTGACTTTGTTCTTTCCAGGATACAATCTTAAGCAGTAGTGCAGGGAGAATGCAGTGTATTAAACAGATGTTGAAGGGGGAAAACATAACCAACTTATCTGCATGTGTTCAATAAATTATTATATGAACACCAAAAACAAAAACACAATCTGTTTCACAAGCATTTTACTCCCCGAACAAATCAGCCACGTACAAGCTGATAACATGTCATCAGTTCATTTATGGCAATGCATTGTTTTTCATTAGCGATACATGGATAAATTGGCCTTTAAAATCTAGCATCATTGGGCTATAATATTCCTTAAATGACCTTATAACCAAAATTGAAATTATACTTGTGTGAATACATGCATAATAATGATCCATAATATGAATGATCTACTTATAATACGCAATTTCTAAGAGGGCTTTCTTTATAATGAGAATTGTATTACCGTATATGTTCCTGCAAACACTTATTCAGTTTCCCTCACATAAAATTATTGAATGCTTTATTTTATTTAAATGCCGTTTTTTTTAATTTACTTAGGAAACAGCATTTTTTTCTCGGATGTATCTTACTTTACTCTTTCCATGATATTACAATGCATTGTCTTTTCAGATTGATATCAGTCGGGCTTTATTATTCAAGACAAACAAGTCGGCCAAGTACAAGATGAACAAGAATGGACAAAGTAACCCTGCCAGAATGACCACTTTACTGACCGAAAAAGAGTCCTAAAACGCATTATCCAACCCAACCTGTGTGGTGTGTCAGGCCTAATACATAAGAATTCTGAGATTCCAAGTCTATATGTCCCAACTTGTTTAGACACGGCTCTTACTTTGTCAATCGACAGCACCAATTTGCAAAAGTGTGCAACTGAGATCAATTGCGCCGGGAACGAGGTGCCATCTGTACCATTAGCAGCTGTGTCAGTTTTCAATATGCACACTCTCAAATCCTCTCATTAAGTTCATGCATATAAGTTCTTGTTGGAGGCTAGAGAAACTTTGCTTTAATGGCGTAGAGAAACTAACATTGACGGACAGAGGGAGACTTTGTAAGCCCCTGTTTCCCAACATGACCTCAACCTCATGAATTTGGTTGAGGAACTGAATGTAAACATACACTCAACAAAAATATAAACGCAACACTTTTGTTTTTGCTCCCATTTTTCATGACATGGACTTAAAGATCTAAAATGTATTCCAGATACACAATTGTACCATTTCTCTCAAACATTGTTCACAAATCTGTCTAAATGTGTGATAGTGAGCACTTCTGCTTTGCTGAGATAATCCATCCCACCTCACAGGTGTGCCACATCAAGATGCTGATCTGACATCATGATTAGTGCACAGGTGTGCCTTAGACTGTCCACAATAAAAGGCCACTCTGAAATGTACATTTTTTTGCTTTATTGGGGGTCTGGGGACTCAGAACCAGTCAGTATCTGGTGTGACCACCATTTGCCTCATGCAGTGCAACACATCTTCTTCGCATAGAGTTTATCAGATTGTCAATTGTGGCCTGTGGAATGTTGGTCCACTCCTTTTCAATGGCTGTGCGAAGTTGCTGGAGACGGCTTATGGTGGAGAAATTAACATTCAATGCACGAGCAACAGATCTGGTTGACATTCCTGCTGTCAGCATGCCAATTGCACGCTCCCTCAATGCTTGTGGCATCTGTGGCATTTTGCTGTGAGACAAAACTGCACATTTCAGGGTGGCCTTTTATTGTGGACAGTCTAAGGCACACCTGTGCACTAATCATGATGTCAGATCAGCATCTTGATGTGGCACACCTGTGAGGTGGGATGGATTATCTCAGCAAAGCAGAAGTGCTCACTATCACACATTTAGACAGATTTGTGAACAATGTTTGAGAGAAATGGTACAATTGTGTATCTGGAATGAATTTTAGATCTTTAAGTCCATCTCATGAAAAATGGGAGCAAAAACAAAAGTGTTACGTTTATATTTTTGTTGAGTGTATGTTGCTCAAAAAGGGATACTGACCCCCGTTTTTATTTTTTTAATAGGAAAGACACATTCTACTTCTTACAAACGTTAAATTCATAAACAATAGAACACACCAGTGCTCAATTTATGTTGTAGTACACTCTGAGATTTTCAGCAACTCCAGCCTTCTCTGGTATGGTATCACTAGTTTATCATTGGAAGTTTTTGCTGAAAAAGCTACGTCTTGCCTTAAGATCTTTGAGCAAATGAGCAATGCAATATTCCAGTTAACATAGTTGTATTTGTAAATGTCTCTGTTCCACAAAATTAAATCTGTTTGAATCTAGCATGGCCAGTTCATCTTGAATCATTGTCTACATGTTAATTACAAGAATGTCTTCCAAAAACTGGAAAAAGCCAAAACTACTTGTAGTTACAGTCTCTATGGATTTGTGCTCTCTCTTGCATGTTGCATATGCATCAGTAGAATGCAGTCAATTTAAGGCAGCCAAGCATGGATTAATACAAACAGAAGGCTAAATCACAAGCATAATGTATCATTAAAAGTTATTCAGCCAAATGCCTAAGGCCTACATATTGTTAAAGCACAGCATTGTCTTTAACAACTGAAGGAGAGGTTTTATGTTGTGTACATTCTGTTAACTAAACAACTGAATTAAAACAAACTAACACAAGTTACCCAGAGACATGGGAGGCCGGGGCTGTTCAACAGGTTTTGGCATCCAGAGGCGAAGCTGTTAAAACACAAAGAAAAGTTAAGATCACAGCACCTGAAGCCAGAGGCCGGAACCCCTCAATGTTTGACGTGTGGAATTCTCTGTTTTAAACCATAAACCATAACCATAAAACAACGCCTTCATTCTCCACTTTTACATCACCACCTTGTTTCCAGAGGCTACAAAGGAGCCTACGGTACCAGTTTCAAGAAAGTATGTCTGGTCAGTTTGTGAAAATGTATGTTGGTGCTTATATAAAATCAGATACACAGCATTCTGGAGTATACCCAGTTTGTCACTGTAAGAGAGATATTTTGCAGAATACACTTGTTTCCAACATCCTGTGATCAACTGGATTTCTAGTGTTCTGCATGATCTGCATGCATTCAATAGAAGTGGATGATAACATTTACAATGTGCGCCATAAGTAGGTGTTGAAGAATGCACAGAGCAACGTGTTGAAAGAGTCTGTGTGTGTGTGTTTGTTAATGCCTCTATACATTGTAATGAACAGAAGAATTCAGGTGTTGCAAGGATGACAAACCCTCAGGCACTTCATGTTTAAAAATTGTTTTGCTATGTACGGTATTGTAATAGACTGCTCCAACACAAATGTTAACTCGATTCCACTTTTGTTACCTTAATATGACATGGAGGTGCTTGCTATGTCCATTACTTTTTTATGTGATTTGATTTGTTAAAGTAAACTCCTTAACACAGAACACAATATTTGTTATAATATGTTCTATATAATAAAGAGGAAAAAGAAAATAACAGTTTTGTTGCTGTTGTTTTACTACACATAGCATGTAAATGAAGTACAACGGATCCAAAGTCTGTCCGATGTTGCCATGTTTTCAAACAAGTGAATGGATTTGATTCACAGAAGTACATCAGAGCCACCTGTACACGCTTGTGTATGTCCATTGGTATTGCAACCAAAAAATTGTATTTTACATGCCAGACAACTGCGTCAAAACAATTCACAGTCCTATAAGAAATAATGCAAACACATTAACAGATGGACGCAGCATTGTTCCACACTACACAAACTAATAACCCTCACCCTGCCCCACCTTCTGACCCACATTGCTGAAATTTAAGTCTTTACTTGAGATTTGTAAATCAGTGCAAAAAACACGCACACCACCAACACACACATCAGGTAAAATGCACAAATGACTTTTTGCCTGTGCAGTTGATTCAGATAATCCAGACTTGAACAGGCTTGAGTTGTGGACTTATGAGAGCCATAACCATGACTGATGACATTTCAGACATGTTCAGGCATATCTCATAACAATGGTGATCTACCCTTATTTAAAAAAAAAATGTTTCTTTACATCTGCAAAAATAAATTCTTCTCCTTAACTCCGTTTTTGCTGCTGCAGCAAAACTCACTACTCTCACACTGTTCCACATTGATTGACTTTCCCAATAATGAAACAGTTCAGGCAAGCTGTCAAGGGCCTCTGCATCGCCATAGTATGTTTGTGATTTACTGGCATCATGTGGAACTCAGCAATGTGCGTGGAGTATTGGTGTTAAAATGTGGCGTAGCAAGAGAAAGAAGAGAGAGAGATACATGTGTCTGCGTGTGTGTTTGTGTTTGTATGGGGTTACTGTTCAGTTTATACTATACCCTCCCATTGATCTCTGTGATTCTGTTTCAAGTTAGAAAGAAGCAAAAGTAGGATAGCGTTTTTCCAAAACTAAGCTGTTGGGCAGCAGAGATTTGACCTTTAGAGTAAAGTTCCACACCCTGGTAGAAATTAAACATGTGCATGTGAAAAGTTGGGAAAGAATGAAAAGGAATGCAGGCCTCACCTATACAACAAAGGTGAAGAGGAAGGAAATAAGTGCAGTAGTTTTTGAGTATGGAACAACTCAGGATCTGAAAACAAGCACTTTATTTATAATGTACTTCACTGATTCCTGTGCAAGATTGTTCTCACCAGAAAACAGACGCTCCAACAAAACAAAAACACAAAAGCCCAAAGCAAGTCATTTTGTGTGGCAAATTATTGGCAAGCTTAATGTAACAGTTTGGTAACACATGAGTGGCCACTGATCATTATCCAAAGGTATTTCCATTATTATTTAAATCACGACTGCCACCATAACTTCTAGTGCCACATATTTCTCGGCTCAAGTACATACCGTCCCTGTACTCTGTCTTTCATTTTCAGATTTCCTGAGAGCAAGGGTATTGTGTACCATTTTAGATTGTTGTTGTTACAGTCACCTTCATATCTGAGGTGCATCGTCTTTGGGTGGAGCACATTCTTGTCAAAATAAGCAGGTTGCGAATGCATAAAGTCACTCATCTTGGCCAACATCATGAGCCTGTGACTCACTTATAGAGGTGTACATAAAATCCGTAACGGATCTGATCAATCATACCGCAACTTGGAATGTTGCGTTAGGGCAAAGGTCATGTTGATTGACAGAACTGTTACCAGGCTACCCTAACACTTTATTGTGCTGTATAGCATACATGCATGCTTTTATTCTTACAAACGTATTGCAGGAATATGAGTATGCATTTCATTGTTGGGAGATATTTCCTGCAATTGAACTTTAATTATGAGAAAATGATAACTTGATAACTGATGGAATGTCAAACATCAGCTCAGGGCGAATAGTTGGTTTGGTATCTGTGGTGCCCTGCCAATGACAAGAGCCTGGATGAATGTTGCCTCATACTCATATCTAAGTATGTACTATATTGTCTTTTCTTCTAGTGACATTATTCCATTCTTCCATTTGAGGATGGAAGGCATCATTTCTCAGTGCCATTGGTGGCATGTATAGCTGATGATACATGCACCAGCTTGCACACTTGAAGCCCTGGCTAGTGTTACACGCGTATATTAAGCATTTCTATTTTATTTATGTTATAGCACACTTCCATAGTGTATGTTGCCAGAAGGGAGTCATCAAAAGCCCTGTCAGATGTGAATGGGTGTAATCAAACTATGCATTGACCATGTGAAGAATAGTGAACAATACAAAAGAGAAAATCTGAAGCCTTTGGACACACAGACACACCCTTCAGTGCTTGCTTTGGCATCCACATAAAGTTGTGGGTGTGTTCATCATGAGGGAGTGCTGTTGGATTGGATTTTAATCTGGCCCTCACAGTCTCACCACCTGCAAAGGGTACACACCCTTACAACATAGTAACCACAAGTCATGCATGGAACTTTTCTGTTGATAACAGGTAAAAGAGAATGTAGTTACAGTAAATTAACGCAACAGTCATGGGAGACTCTAGGACAGTGTCTCACTGAAAAGCTCAGCGGCTTAGCCGAGTTGCCAGTATTTATTGATTTTACACACAGTTGCAAAGTCAACAGTTTGTTGGCATGCTAACGCATTCCCAAACACTGTTTGCTTAGAAAGTAACCAGGAGATATTACTTTACAATTCTGGACTTTAACACCTTGCTTATAGGCCACACAAACGCACAACCTCACTATATAATTGTGGGAAGAAGTCTGACGTGGGAACTCTGCAGTCTGATTGGATGAATCATTCTCCATCAGACAATGTTAGATCATGTAAATTGTCTAGCCAAATGAAAAAAACCTAGCAACATAATGTCTGCTTGTGTGAGCAAGAATTTGACAATATGAGGTCACAAACACAGTATCTGTGGTTGTACAGTGTTTCTCTGTTTTTTTTGTGTGTGCGTGTGTGTGTGTGTGTGTGTGTGTGTGTGTGTGTGTGTGTGTGTGTGTGTGTGTTTGAAACCGATGTGATTCATTGATCGTCATTTAGTTTATGCTAACAGAGGATTAAACATAATCACAGTCAGTTTCACAGATTAGCTAAAGACTGCTAGCTAACAGCTTTGTTGACATAAAGAAAGACTGCATATGTCCTTGTTTGACTGTTTTTAGCCATGCTTAGGGTTTGGTCTGTCGGTCCACCACTTTTGTTGGGACTGAAATATCTTGTGTTTATCCCCATGATAGCTTTCCAGATTTGTAAAATCCTGTCTCTGAGTTCATACAATTTGGTCTTGTTTTGGGTGTCTTTCTTCTCTAATATCCTACTGGATCTCCTGGGATCATATTGAACTGTCTCATCAGCACTTTGAATGACATCATGAGCCTGCGGTTTGAACTAAGGGCTGTTTTCACTCAAACTCCCTGCATAGTCTGGCACAAAGTGGGCATGGGAACTCCCTCTGTTCACAGAATTCTCTGGGATATTTTAAGTCATTCTGATTTCCATTGTTCGAGGTAACCATAGAAATAGCCTGAATGTTAGATATCAACTTCCCGCATTGGACAGTTCATGAGCTGCAGTGCTGGTAAGTGACTGTAACACACAGAAACTTGTCTATGCAGGTCTGTTGTTTCTGCAGTGAACACATTCCTAGGACACCACCCACCCAATCATTCACAGATGCAGTACTATACATGGCCTCAAAGTGACTCAACATGGCAATCCGGGGGAAAGCATGCAATTGACTCAGCTTACACATTCAACCCTGATTTGAGCAATGATACGTTAAATGTATACTTTATACTGTGTATACTATGCTCTTAACACACTCTGAAATCTAAAAAAAAAAAAAAACAGCCTGCGGATCCAGCTATAAAGGGTGTGTCGACTCAGTGGATTCTCAGTCAACACAGTCACATGTCAAAGGCCCCTATATGGTGTAAAACCTGTTTGGTGTTGCAACTGGACCCTCCCCCTTCATAAGATCACAGAGACTTATGGACATGGCAAGATAGTTGCTGGCTCATCATGTCTGCTTGACATCTAGTGTTTACATTTTTATGTGTGAGCATATACACTTCCTCCACTCCCTTCGACTATTATCTTACAGCATTGATGTTGATGTTTGCATTGAAGTAGCCATTATTGTGGTGACGCAGGTCAAACGGAAAACTATTTTAATAACCTAAGATAGTATATATTATAGTAATATAAAGAGAAAATAACCTGTGAATGTGTTTCTCCATTGCCTTCCCTCAGTTCAACATGACGGATATGTAGCCACCCCCTGTTATTGTTGCTGCATTGCCTAGCAACCACTGTCTTGTCATGACTTACTCATCTCTCGCCCCAATAGGTGGTTTGTGTGTGTGTGTGTGTGTGTGTGTGTGTGTGTGTGTGTGTGTGTGTGTGTGTGTGTGTGTGTGTGTGTGTGTGTGTGTGTGTGTGTGTGGTTTGGTGTGTGTGTGTGTGGTTTGGTGTGTGTGTGTGTGTGTGTGTGTGTGGTTGGTGTGTTTGTGTGTAGAAATGCCACCAAATGCCATTTGCGTGAGAATCAGTGAGAAGTTATTACTGTGTTAAGGTTACAAAGACAGGAAAATGTCAGTATTATTAGTGTAATGGGGAGACTACTTTGCACATACCTGCATACTTTCATGTTTGAACAGGTGAAAGGAAAGTGAGAACATGTCAGTCAAACCACCCCACCCTTTTGGCCATATATCTCCAGATAGCACCTTTTCGTAGTATAGGAAATGATTTACTTGTAGCTCTAAAAGCACACTTGGCAGCCAACAGGATGTAAGATCTTTGCTGCCGGCACTCAAGTCGGGCGTACTATGGCACTTGATTCATAAAATGCTATGCGAGTCAATGAAAGTCTAGTGGAACAAAGATTCAATATGGGTGGCAGAGTTTGTACACTCCTTTTTCTTTGTATTTCTGTGTATGTTATTTTAGCGTAATACTGTATAACATAGACGAGAATCGGAACAATGTTAAATTGAAACTAATGACCGGCCTAAAGGTTCTCCCCAAAGAATGTACTGAAATTAGGTCAGACATTGACTATCTAATTAAAGATTAAAATTAAACAAATTCGTAGCGCAAAAGTTACTCACACTACATTGTATACATTATTTTAAACATTAAAAGGGTATTTAGATGCCAATTCTTAAAAGATCATCATAATGTGGAAAATCTGGTAAGCTATACGAAAGTTTGTGCAGGAGGCGGAGGACTTAGTTTTGACACACCCGTGCATTCTTTGAGAGATATGTGTGAAAGACACAGATAAACGCAGAGAGAGAGTGTTTCTGGGCACACCCATGAGCATATCATCAGAACTAGACATCAGTGATTAAGTTCGCAGGACAGTCCCAAAACTCAGGTATCCCTACCATGTGTTTTGCAGTCAGATGAAGTGATTGAACCAAAGTCCTGAGTAGTTTCGCACACACACACCTTCACATGGCATGTTAAGCCCATAGCATGCAACAACTTTGAGTAACCCAATGATGATGATAGAGCTGTGACTGAAAAACAATGTTAGTGTCTCCTTTCGTCATTTCAGAGAAGCTGTTTTCGGCGGACATGAATTGAATTAATTTTTTTTTCTTTTAACATTGCAAACATTAGACACACATCATGCTACATCCAGGATTAATAGATTACGGAATATCCAAGAAGAACTTTTTGCAGCATTACAAAAATAACACATTTGTGTTTCTATTGGGATGTGTAAGGAAATAAGGAGGAAAAACACATGAACTATAGTACTAGCTCAACTCTACTCTACTCTGGTGCCTTGAACCTCGACAGAGTACCAAAAAAAGTATATATCAGTTTTCATAATGGAAAAGCAAAAAGGGCGAGTAGAGCAGATACCATGAAGTGAAAAAATCTAAAATAAAACAAGAACAAATTTGTGTTTCTATGGGAATGTGTGAGGTACTCAGGAGGAAAAACATATGAACTGTTGTTAGGAAAAGAAAAGCTTTTCCTTTTTAATCAAATATACGAACAGAAAGAAAAAACTGAGAAAACGATGCAATTTTGCCACGTTTAGGGCAGGGCAGCTTCTTTGCACCAGATTATTACTAAGGTATTTATGGTTATAACTTACTCCATCAAGCTGTCAGATGCCTCGAAACTCTGGTATACAAGGGATGCCCTGCAGGGACAGGAGTGACCTTGTCAATCAGTTTCAGTGAAAAATGACTGATGGTATCTTTTTAACCCCTTTAAAAACAGTAATGCTTTCTCATTGTCATTGTTAAGTGGGGCATTACTGTGATGATTGAAAAGAGTTATGTAATGTAGTACTTCATTTGAACTAAAGATACTTTACAGACATTTTTCTCAAGTAAAGGTTTAAATATGTCAACATGGGAAAATGTGCTTGTATAAAAGTACATAGTTAATCAGTTAAATATATCTGTTGAGTAAATGTTACGGCATTACATTTTCAAATCGAGGGGTTTTACGATAATATCGATGTGGCTGTTACAGTCATATGAAAAAGTTTGGGAACCCCTCTCAGCCGGCATTATAATTGACTCTGCTTTCACACAAAAAAGATAAAAGTGGTATGTCTTTAATTTACCAGGAACAGCTAAGTACTGGGATGTTTTCCAAACAAAGATTTTTTGAAAAGCAGTATTTGGTTGTATGAAATTAAATAAAATGTGAAAAACTGGCTGTGCAAAAATATGGGAACCCTTGTGGTCTTGCTGATTTTAATGCATGTAACAGCATGTAAAACTGAGGACTTTAAACACAAAATTGGTTGAATTATGTTGTTAAGCCTTGAACCTCATATAAAGGTCTGTTTAATCATGATAAAAGGTATTTTAGGTGCCTAAATGCAAGTTCCACTTCTCTTTGACTCTCTGCAGAAGTGAGACAGAATGCGATCATCAAAACAGCTCCCAAAAGATCTTAAAAACAAAGATTATTCATTGTCATGGTTTAGGGGAAGGCTACAAGAAGCTTTCCCAAAGGTTTCAATTGTCAATTTCTACTGTAAGGAACGTTGTCAGGGAATGGAAGGACACAGGCACAGTTGCAGTTAAACCCAGGTCTAGCAGACCAAGAAAAGTACAAGAGCGGCATATGCGGCGGATTGTGAGAATGGTTGCACACAACCCACAGATCACCTCCAAAGACCTGCAAGAACATCTGGCTGCAGATTGTGTATCTGTACATGGTTCTACAATTCAGTGCAATTTGCACCAAAACATCTGTATGGCGGGGTGATGAGAAGGAAGCCCTTTCTGCGCCCACGCCACAGATACAGTTACATGGAGTATGCAAAAGCTCATTTAAACAAGCCAGCTTCATATTGGAAGAAAATGCTTTGGACTGATGAGACAAAAATCAAGTTATTTGGTCTTTATAAAAAGCAGATGTTTTGGTGCATATTGCGCTGAATTGTTGAACGATGTACAGATACACAATCTGCAGCCAGATGTTCTTGCAGGTCTTTGGAGGTGATCTGTGGGTTGTGTGCAACCATTCTCACAATCCGCCGCATATGCTGCTCCTGTTTTTTTCTTGGTCTGCCATGCCTGGGTTTAACTGCCACTATGCCTGTGTCCTTCCATTTCCTGACAACGTTCCCTACAGTCGAAATTGACAATTGAAATCTTTGGGAAAGCTTCTTGTAGCCTTCCCCTAAACCATGACAATGAACAATCTTTGTTTTTCAGATCTTTTGGGAGCTGTTTTGATGATCCCATTCTGTCTCACTTCAGCAGAGAGTCAAAGAGAAGTGCAACTTGCATTTAGGCACCTAAAATACATTTTCTCATGATTAAACAGACATTTCTATGAGGTTCAAGGCTTAACAACATAATCCAACCAACTTTGTGTTTAAAGTCATCAGTTTTACATGCTGTTACAGGCATTAAAATCAACAAAACCACAAGGGTTCCCATATTTTTGCACAGCCAGTTTTTCACATTTTATTTTATTTCATACAACCAAATACTGCTTTTCAAAAAATCTTTGTTTGGAAAACATCCCAGTACTTAGCTGTTCCTGGTAAATTAAAGACATCCCACTTTTATATTTTTTTTGTGAAAGCAGAGTCAATTATAATGCCGGCTGAGAGGGGTTCCCAAACTTTTTCATATGACTGTATATGAATAACTTAAAGGCTACAAAATAAATTCAATTTAAAGGTGCTGTTAGCGGAATGGTTCTTTTAGCTAACTTCCTGTCAGTTACTGCAGTTAGCAGTCCCCTCGCTCGTCCCTACGTCACCACATTAATGCACTTTGGTCTTCAAGCAGCAAGTTATCTAGCATCATCTCAGATCCATAAGTGTGATAAAACATGATAAAAACCATCAAAACAGACATTGGGAAGGATTTCTACCTGCTCCGCCATTGTATGCGCACACACATTCACCCATCTGTTGCTCTGGTGTGCACCGGCAGTGAGACCATGGAGTGTATACACTATATATGAGTGAGACGAGTGTCGGTTTGCAGCGTTCTCTCTTCTGATTGGATAAAAATTTCGGGATACTCCATTAAGTTTATTTGCCGATTAAATGCAAAGCAGCTGACTGAGAGATCGGCTTTATGAAACGCGCACATTATGTAAGTGATCACTGTATGAATAAAGAGCGATTTAACACTTATATTAACATAAATAAACCGCTTACTTCACCTTTAATATCAATCCAGCGTATGCCACAAAGGCCTTGTGTCTAAACTATCAATGCATATTTCTTCAGAAGGCACTTTGCAGCCAGAGTGAACACATGATGATCAATTAAACTTATGCAACAGCATTCCTGTCTAAAGCTTTAACTAGAATGGACCAGAAAAGAGGCCAGCACACTCTCACACCCTATGTTACAGTGAAGTCCTGCAGCCGCAGACACACCGGCAGGCAGCTTCCTTTCTGCCTATTCAGCTCCTTGTCTGTAATGCATGGAAGCTGTCAGATGCCTCGGAACTCTAGAATACAAGGGATGCCCTGCAGGGACAGGAGTGACCTAACTTGTCAATCAGTTTCAGTGAAAAATGACTGATGGTATCTTTTTAACCCCTTTAAATGTAGTGAAGTAGGATGGTAAAAAAGTATGCGAGTAAAAGTAAAATTACGGATTTAAAAAAAAATACTCCGAAAAGTACACTTAGGGTGCTTTTCCATAGTACTGGCCCAACTATACTCTACTCAGGTCCCTTGATCCCCCGACAGAGTAGATTCCTAAAAAACCATGTACCAGGGATTTTTTCATAGTGGAAAACCAAAAAGGGTGAGCAATTGTTATGACATAACACAGCCTATTAGATATGTAGAGTGAGGAGACACTATGAAGTGGAAAAAGCACCTTTAGTAAAGGACTGCTACACTAAAAAGAGTAAATTTATGAATTAATTCCATCCTGTAAATAACAAAGTTATGGACATACTTTATATAATAGAGATGTGATGTGTGGCCTCCTTTCTCTTCCCTGCCTTTGGGATGGAAACCCCATGGAATTGCCTTGTCTTAAGTTTCATCTTTTACTCCACAATACTTTTACACACACATCGACATTAACACTACGGATATTACTGATTGCCACATCTCCTATCTGAACGTATTCTTCAAGTTATCCTCTCTATTGAAATAGATGGCTCAAATGACACTACAGTACACAGATTGAAAGCACACACACCAACCAGCCCTCCTATGATGGAATACATGGGCCCAGGTTGTTCTGTTAGTCAGTGAGTTTGCACTGATTATATTGTACTGTATACAAATTAAGTGGAGCCTGCAATGTAGCCCGGACAGATAGTCAAGGTTGCAATGCTGCATTCATCAGTGACGTACCCTGATGCAATGCACCTTTACAACATGGCAGTCTATTTATGTTCGTTCTAAAAATGCCATGCTCTACCCCTGCCAGTGCTGCTGCTGCTTCTGCAGGTATCTCCACTTTGTGTGTTTTTGAAAATGTTTGTTCTTTTTTGACAATTTGTTTTATATGTATTGTTTTATTGTTCTTGTTCTAAGATGCATCCTAAAACAATCTTAGTCCGTCAATTGTGCGTAAATGTACTGTCTCAATTGCTAATTAGGTGGCTAGGGTGGGCTTTTACGGTAAGCAAAACTCACATACAGTTGAAATGTGTATTTTGTCGCGCAATTGGGCTTGCAGGCATTTGGAACAAATGGTGGACTACGCAATGCAACAATGCAGAAAAGTTGAAAATGATACGGAATATATCACATACTTCATTTCATGCTGACGGGAGTGACATGGCAGGATAGGACGTTTTTGTGTGAGCAATGCATGAAACAAATAAGCTGGACACAAAGTTACTTGTCAAAAAAAAAGGAAAGAAAGAGAACTTCTTGTAAACAGCTTATGGATACCTGAAATGTTGACAAGCTGAAAAGACTTGGAGGAAAAGGAAGAAAGAAGGTTGAAAGATGTTAAGATGCATTATCTTTGAAGTATATTGTGATAAGATTCCATATTCTGTAAACCATGTAAACATGAACAGCTGAGACACAATGATGTAGGCATTAACAGATTGCTCATGCTTTGAATGGTGGATTTCATTTCACAGCGACTTCAGAGAGTCTGTCTAATTGTTATCCACCTCTGAAAATATGCTACTGTATTGTAAATTTGATTTGATCAAAGCAATGCTAAGTGTGCATTGTTATTACAATGCCAAAACCAGACACTCTTGCACCACAGTCGGTCCTGCAGACCTGCTTCATGTTATTCCATTTCTAATGCAATGCAATTGCCCTGCAGCCTAACCCTATGCAAGTCTAACTTCTTATGAAAGCAATAGATCTTGTTGTAATTGTCATCGCATGCTTTACATATGATACAAGATAAGGAGTACACCTCAACCAGAAAATGAAATGCTATTCTTTTCTTGAGATTCTTATCCTCCATCTGTCTCCAGACTCCACCCTGAGACTGAAGAGGAATTCAGACCTGTTACTCAAGCTTATAGAACACTTTTTTTTTTTGCGGTTAAGCAACACTTGTCAGTCTTGTTATATCAAGCCCTTTACAAATTATAATGATGATCAGGCAAGCTGATGCGGTTATTGCCGCCGGTGTTATTTTGATATACTGAGACTATTAGATGTGACAGTTTACATGACTGAATCATAAAATCTTGGTGAGACATCAAACGTGAACAGCCTTTTAACAACTGAGTAATTAGGTTTTGTATGGAGTACATTATAAGCAAACTAATTGCTACATCAAAACAGATTTCAGATGTGGCACTACTCTCTGGTTGACGTGCCAAAGTTGTTTCAGACTTGGCAATACGTCTCATTCAGACACAGGCTTGTCTTTGATGAGCTCATGGACTGACTCATTGCAAAATTCAGGTGCTCAGAATTCACCTGTTAGGCCTTCCCGTAATCATACGCTGTTTGTTTGTATGTTATTGGCTGGGTCCTGCAGCGCGGATGTAACATAAGCTGACATGCAAGCCTGGCGCCAACAGACGAAAATGACCAAAACGTGTTGATATAAAAATACGACTAAATCATATAACCCAGGTGAGACATCCAACACACATAGTTTTTTTAACAAGTAGTTGTGTTTTGTTTTAGCTGTACTATAAATCAATGAATCACTATGTCAGAACAGGTGTCACCTCTGTCACCACCCCCTGGTTCCCATGGCGAAGTTTGTTCACACATTGAAATATTTCTCATTGACAAAAAGATTGTCTTTGATGATCTCATGGATTGACTCATTGTGATCTCAGGTGTTCAATAGGTACCCACCTCTTTGCTCGTCCTGTAAATAGACACTGTGTATAGTATTTGTATGTGTTTGGCTTGTTCTTCCTGCAACACTGTGTGTTTGTGTGTTTTCGGCTGGGTCCTGTATCACAGATGTGACGTAAGCTGCCGTGCAAGCCTGGCACCAAAAGATGAACATGACCAGAAAGTGTTCTGGGACTTTATGCATGTATTTCTTTTTTTAGGAGCAATGTTACAACATTCACCTGCAGGCAGTTCAAACTGGCAGTTGAAGCGTTCATCTTTCATTTTTTCATTGAGGTGTGAACAGTTTAGATTCCAACATTCTGTAGTAGACAGAAGGCACATTGTGTGGATCGTGCATTACAAAGGTAAAACTGGAGCTAGCGCCTGCACTCCACACTTCTAGCCCTAGGTTAGGCAGGGAGGGATGGGAGGGGGCGGGGTGCTGCACATCAATCAATCACAGTTACGCTGCCAAGCTTCTTTCAATGTACTCATTCCACTCCTGTCAGTGCGGCCTCACCCCATACCTCGCACCAACATACCCATATACTTTGTTGTATTTCGCTTGCGAGTTGATTTGCTTTAGCTACTTTTCAAATCCGCCCTTGCCACTCTGACAAAGGTTTTAGTCACAGGCGTAGTTTTTGATGTTGTTAAAGAGTGCAAATATTGAGACCATCAATGGTAGACCATGGTCGACTCTGCTTGCTTTAATAAGGACATTGCATATTAGTATCCAATGTTCTTTAAGGAGCAGCGACTCAGGTACACCTTCGTGTCAATGATATGTCTATGTAGCAGAGGCTGTCAGAGGCTGTCTGAGCATGTTCCTCTGCAGGGCAAACAAACAGGTCAGCATTCAAAAGTTCAACCCTCGGTCAGCGAAATGCAAAGACAAAGTAAAAATAGAGCATGATTAAAGGAATTGTATTAAAATGGGGAACGGTACATACACCTTATGCATACATACAATGCATTTTGTTAAAGTCAGAGCTGCATGATATATGAGTTTTTACTTCTCGTGATTATCATTCATTGTAATTTGACTGCATGGGCAATATTGCAAGCATGCATTTTTTATAGGCTTTGACCAAAAATGTTATTACAATGAAAGTATCTGCAGTTGTTCATCAGCTGTCTGTGTGGAGTATCTCACAGGGCTGTCTGGGATTGTGTAATGCTGACAGTATAACACGGAAGGATTCTGCACCGTCAACCAGGTACTCCAACATTCAACAACTGTACTTGTAGAATAATGTGGAAATGTACCTTACCTGAGTATTTCAAGTTTGGATTTGAATTGTTTGCTCCTCTGCATTTTTTTATTTATTTTTTGCTGCAGGGACTTCACGCTTAACATTTTAAACCAAGAATGTGATGCCGTGTGAATGTACCAGCATTATGAGACAGGGCTAAGCAGCAGCCACTTGAGAATGAAAATCCTACTGACACTGTTCCGAATTATTATTTTTGATACCTGCACTTTGCTGCCATTGTTGTCTCAAAGCAAAATGTTGACATGTTGGGTTATCTTAATCTGGTTGAGTGAGATGGGTGATAAGATCCCGTTCTCTTTTCTGGGGAACAGCTAGCCTGGCTCTTACCAAATGTGACAAGATCCACTCAATGGCACCATTAAAGCTCTCTATTAACCCATTATATGTTGTTTTTCATGTGCTAGTCTTGATATTAGATCAGTAACTTCATAGAGTCTTGTCTGGCAACAGCTTCTAGGGCCAAGCTAAGCTAGCCAATTTTTTTAAACAGACAAATTTTCATTAGGCCTATTAATTCGAAACTAAGTTGACTGTCTTCTGGCTCTGGCTTAATTCACAATGCAGTGGCCCCTGAGAGCACAACCCACTACAACTAAAAAAACTAAACATGAAACTAGAAAAACCAAAGCCAATGAACAAAAACTTCCTCATAAGTATGACAACACGCTGTAAAACACAACCAAATCCAGGAATACTGCAAGTTGCACATAACACAGAAAACAGCAAATAATGAATGTCAAGAGGGGACACTAAAAGGACCACACCCTGACACACCCCTGACATATTTGTTGTGGCTCATAAAGTCTTTGTCTTGAAGTCTTCCTTCAGCTGTGTTCGAAAAAGAAAAAAATGCACATAGCCTTTCAGTTCAAATACTAGTATAAACCATCTGAATCACACAATCAAAAATCTTTAAACTTAAAACATTAAAGTGTTTTTTGACTTTCTCTTCTGTTGTTCGCTGTGCGACTAGCAATGTTTTGTGATTGCGCTTCCTGGATTTGCAGTTGAAGTTTTGTTCTAAATGTTGCCCATGTGTTGTCATATTGGTGGAGTGGTTTTCTTCTTTTGCTAATGTTTTTTTTCTATTTACATGGGTGCTTAAGCCCTCTGAGGCAAATCATTATTTCTGAAATTGGGCCACCATATAGTTGACACACTGTACATGTATCAGTTGTATCAATCCTCTCATCTAACTTAGAGAAAGTGTAGTTCAGAGTACTTTTAAGAGTACTTTACAGTGGATGAACAGTGGGTGGGATTGTTAGTTTTGTGCAGTTTTCTTCATGAGAGGTTGTAGAGCCCTGGGTGCGGCACCCCCACCTTTAACTCATGTTCAAACCTGTTCCTCTAGGGCTGCAAAGGCTCTTAAGTAATCAAAGACAAAGAGACAAATACCGTGTCCTTCAGACAATTCACAAATGTAATGGTTGTTGGGAACTTAACATTAGCTGACATTTGATAGGAATTCATGACCTTCAATTCAGTTGTTAAAAGAGATTTCCCTGAATTAGCATGAGCAGGCTGGGTCTTGACCGGTGTGGAATGTTTAAAAAAAAAGATTTTAAATGTTGAGCTCTAACTGATGTGAAAAGTACAGAAGTGTTTGTGTGTGTGTGTGTGTGTGTGTGTGTGTGTGTGTGTGTGTGTGTGTGTGTGTGTGAGTATGTGTGTGTGTGTCTGCGTGAATGTGTGTGTGAGTGTGTGTGCACTTCAATTAAGACCAGTTGATTGAGGACGCCCTGTGCAATTTGTGGCAAAAACCGTGTCACCAATTGTCCAAACGCTGCTTTTTGGATCAGTGGTTAGGTTTGGAGTCAGGTTGAGGGTTAGGGAAGTACTGATTATGGTTAAAGTGACGGTGAAGTCCCCAGGAAATGATTGCAACTTTGTAAATATCCCAAAAGTTACATAAATACTGTATGTGTGTTGACACAGACTAGATAGCAGCCCCTTCAGGCTTATGACAAATGTTTTCCAACACAGTTTTTTTCTTTTGACATTTTTTTTTTGTAAAGTCTCAGTGCTCATTTTTAGATTAAATACTAAAAAAGAGTAATACGTTTTTCAAAACGACATAAACTTTCATCGAAGCTTAGGTCTAAACAGAACACAACAGAACACCGTGTCACACTGTTTGAAAAAGATTTATTTATCGGGCAAACAGGACTCCAGGTGTTTTCCAACAGTAGTGCATGGGAAATGGTGCTTCATAGTAGAAGTCAGGAAGACTTGACATGACAAGTTGGGGCAGTGTTGGACGGACAACAGATACACTAGTGCCACCTGTTTGTCAAACAAGTGTGGTGCAGGCAGGGACTAGGACATTGACAGTGAAGAACTAATTTACCCTAATATATTTTTCTCAACCCTGAAAGAAAGTTGTGTTTACACCTCTTCTCGCAGCTGGAAAACCCACACATTATTCTTTTTAAAGGCACCTCAGTGAATTAATCTTTAAAGAAATGGATAACATAGCTGATTCGGTGGGCTTTTTTTCTTAACCTCCACGTCCAAAATCACTATAATCTGACCAGACAAGGCAGGTAAAAAGAATCACTCCTCGGCCAGAGCTTCAGCCTCGGCCTGCTCCTGCTCTTGCTCTTGCTCCTTCTCCTCCACAGCAGCCGGTTCCTCGGTCACTGCCTGCTGCTCCTCCTCTGCTGCCTCCACTTGCTTCTCCTCTGTCTTGATCACCACGGTTTCTGTCTTGGTGACGGTGGTGCTCTTCACTGCTGCTACCTCTGGGGCGGCGGCCGCGGCGATGGTGGTGGCGGCGCTGGAGAAGGCACTAGAGCCACTGCTAACCCTGGCTCCACCAAAGGAGCAACTGTTGTAGGACGGGGTGCGGGAGCTCTCCAGGCCATAGGCACTGTAGTTATGAGCTGCACAAACAGACAACAATAAAAAGGCCATCATTAACATACAGGACTGGGGAGCAGGGGGGGGGGAAATGACATTTGGACATGAATGACAGTGTTTGATTGAATCAGTGGAGTCAGTGATTATGGAGAGCGCTTATTGTTAAAAAAATATTTTTGTTGTCAAAATGAGTGAATATCTCCTCACCGTCAGCCGTCTGTCCATACCGTGCGTGGGCTGAAACAAACACAAATCAAGTGTTAATGCATAGCCTCATGGTGTAGTGGTTGGAGCCTTCAAGCCCATCCTACATCATCAAGTGAATCTTTTTATCAATGAACGTGAGATTTTTTTCAAATCTTTATCTTAATCTTTCATCTTCACCCGTCATGTCGTTTCTAGAGTCATGCCACGCTTGGGTTTCCCACATAAACAATTTTATTGTAGGCCTCGACCAGAGAGAATAATAATGTAGGTTTGATGTGGATGATGCACAGACATCATTTTGAATAAAGTATGAAAGGGTTTTGAGAACAAAAAGCCTTTTAGAGCATGCTTTTTCTTCTCTTTTGCAAAATGGAAGCACACTTTTGGTATTTCTGTCACCTAATCTCAAAACCTAGGTGAAAAAAGCAACTTCCCTCACTTGAAAGTTGTCTGTGTCAAAGGGATGTTATTACTTCACCTTGAAGAGGAATTCTCCTGTTAAACTCCATACATACTATATATAGATCAGAGAGATCAGATCATTTCGTATTTCCTGATCTGTATAGATTTCTTCGTGCGTACATTCTGTAGCATGGCAAAAATGTGCAATGAAACATTTTAAATAGTGATAGAACATGAACTTACAAGTCTGATGGGATACAGTGGTCTTGAATCCAGTTAATAACCTGTGAAGAAAAGCAGGACGAGGACAGAATAGAATTAGATATACAGAACAATATTCCCTGCGGAGAAGACATTCTACAGGCTGCTCTCACAGTGACATCTCACCTGTCCTCCTCTCCTTCCAGCAGTTTCCTGTAGGTGGCGATCTCAATGTCCAGGGCCAGCTTGACGTTCATCAGTTCCTGGTATTGGCGTACTTGCAGGGCCATGTCCTGCTTGGCTCTCTGCAGGGCTGCCTCCAGGTCTCTGATGCGAAGTTTAGCGTCTTTCACGGCCATCTCACCACGCTCCTCGGCCTCTGCAATTTGAGTTTCCAGACTGTTTCTCTAGAAAAGTAAAAGAAGAAAATCAGTTCAAACAGCGAGGTACTGCTAGCACAGTTGTTCTGAATAACTGAATGCTGAATGTTAAGAAATACAGTAAATAAGTCAAATCGACACCAAAGCAATCAAAATCAAAAATCAACTCAGATCAGACATTCTCACCTGTGCCTTAACCATGTCAATTTCAGACTGGAGCCTCATGATCCTGCGGTTCATGTCAGCGATCTCAGCCTTGGTAGATTTCAGGTCGTCTCCGTGTCTACCCGCTGACTGCTGCATCTCTTCATACTGGCACAGACAGGGACAAGTCAGACCGACACATTACAATGCAAGCCCTTTTTTGATGCACATCTTGAATCTGACATGATTTTTTTCACACAAGCATGGGTTGCTACATAAAGCAGTGGTGTGCAATCACCAGAGGCACTGTTTATATAGTGTCTGCAGCAATATACTGTACGTGCACGGAAAAAAAGTTAAAGTAAAAGGGGAAGACTAGGTCAAGAGGATATACCTTATTTACAAATGACTGACCTATACCAATAGTGGGCTCACCTTGTTCTGGTACCACGACTCAGCCTCGGCTCTGCTGCGGTTGGCGATGTCTTCATACTGAGCGCGCACTTCAGCCACGATGGCGTCCATGTCAAGGTTACGGCTGTTGTCCATCTCCACCACCACAGACGTGTCCTTGATCTGGCCCTGCAGCTCCTGGATTTCCTACACAGCATGAAACAATAACATAAGCAGCACATAGGAAATGGAAACATTGAAAAGCATAAATTTGATAAAAAAATAAATAAAAAAAATGTAAGCTGACATATTGCTTAAACAATTATTCCTTATTTCTTTGTGCCACTGAAAATTAAAATGAGGTTATTACTGCATCGTATAGCTGCCTCAGGAACTCAAGCTCATCGGAGAGCCCATCCACTTTGGCTTCCAGCTCTGTTTTGACCAAGTAGGCTGCATCGGTGTCCTGCACAGGGAAAGACAATGCTAAAGAATATTCATTGTTGCATGTATAGCCCATCGGGGTTATTCTGCTCAGAGGCTGATATATAGTATAAGTATCAAGAATCTGTGAGAAAACCTAAACGGACCTTCTTTGTGAGGACAAAGATGTTTTCACACTCATTGCGCTTGTTGATCTCATCCTCATATCTGGAAGGGAGAAAAAAAAAGAGTTGGTGAATGCACATACGCTTTTTGAATATTATTTGCAAGTTTTATTCTTCTACAAAACATTGTTTATGTCTTTTTTGAGATCAGCTGTTCCACATGGAGGACTACACTGCAATTATATATTTGTGTCACTTGGTGGCAGCAGAAACAAGCTATAAAGAAAACACAAGCAAAATTAATATTTTTTCAGAGTCCTGTTTCTGCCCATGTGACACAAATTCATCAAATAATCACTTCTTTTATCTTTGCCATAGTGTATGCAAACTTCTGAGGGATTTCTCTTTCTCTTTAGCTGCTCCAGTGTGTTTATGTGAATCCTCTCTGCTCCACTCACTTGTTCTTGAAGTCCTCAACCTGGCCTGTCATTTGATGCAGGTCGGACTCGAGCTTGACTTTCTCATGACCCAGGTTGTCAAGCTGCCTGCGCAAGTTGGCAATGTACGCTTCGAACATGGCATCAACGTTGGAGTGAGACGTGGTCTGTTCCTGCAGAAGCTTCCACTTGGTCTCCAGCATCTTGTTCTGCTGTTCTAGAAAGCGTACCTGCAGACCGAAAAGTAACCAAATGATAAATTAAGAAAAAGGAAAGGAAAACAGAAATGTATGTATACGGGATGTATGACTTTGTATAAATTGATGTCAAAGTGCTGCTGAATTTAAAAAAATGGCAGGATTGCACAAATACCCAGCTCCTTGTTTTCTCATATTAAAAACAAAATAAGTGTACAATGTATGGAGAGGGTGGTCGGTGATACTTATGGGGTGTGCACAGATAAGGAATGCATGTGGAGAGAACGTAGGAGTGACTAAAACAACATTAATGTATTCGCTCTGTTTGCTGATGAACAAAGAAGGGCATGAAGCTCGACTGAAAGAGGAATGTATAATTGAATGTCTCCGTCCCCTCAGCAGCACACCCTCAATGTCACATAGATTACTCCTCATTTATAGGTTGAACCCAAAGTGCCGAGTTTCAACACAAAGAGGCACTGTTTCCCAGTAGTGACACTGTTTGCTCCTTCGCAACTTTTCTATTGAGCGTCTTGACTGTGGGTGTGGCGCTGCTGCCACTCTGCAAACATGATGAGCGACGCACAGCTATGCATGTCCATATGTGCCATATACCATGTATAGTAGAGGGGGTGTGAGGCTGGTTTGTTTCACAACGTGAGGGATATGTCTCAGCATGATTGATTTACAGTTTAACCCATATTACTCCCGGGTGCCTATTTAAACAAGACAAGTTACAATGGGCCGTACCTGAAGAATCCTATTGATCTCAGTTGGAGTGGAGTGCAAGCTTCTGAGAGATAAGATAGCGGTTATAGACATAAGTGAGTGCATAACAAGGATTTATTGTTCTGTCGAGAAAATGGCTCTCTTTTCATCTTCATAAAGTGGGCATTGTTCACATTGTTTATAGTCTTGGGTTGATATTTTTACTGTGGTGATAATACTCCCCTCAGTATTTAACAAGCTTGTCTAATGCAAGCCTAACCCCGACCACGCCCACCCTCCTTTCCTCTGTAAGTGTTTTATACATGCGGTCAAAGTTTGAAACACATGCCATTTTGCAAGAACCCCATTTTGTCTACTGTCACAACCCAGACATTTCTTTCTGCAGGGCATTTATCTCACATTGGGTCATGCACCCATTCGAGAAAATCAGTTTTTGTTCTTTACTTCTCTTCTCTTCCCTGCCCAGCACACACTCTTTAACCTCTTATCTGAGCTGTATGATCTCACCTGAGAGTGGAAACATGTGAGCCAGCAATTACTCAAAACAGCCTGTATCCTCTACAGAATCACTGGGCATAGCTTCAAGTTGACTAAATATTGTTATATACAGGGATTGACTCAAGGATGATTTCCATTGTGAATTCGGACCTCTTTCACCTTGGGTTATTTTAGCTTGCAATACACTCATTTCCTCTGAGGTTCCTGACTTACTTTACTAACTCTGTGTGGGATTTAATAGCTTTATCCCAGCAGTTAAAGAAAACAACAGAACAAATTAACATACAGCATTTGCTGCTTGTTATTGTTGCAATTTCCACCTGCAGCTTTTATGTCATAAAAAACTAAATGTCCTGCTGGGACAATGATGATGATGATGATGATCAGTCATCTTAATGTTTTCTGACTTTACTCACCTTGTCAATGAAGGAAGCGAAGCGGTTGTTCAGGCCCTTGATCTGGTCTTTCTCATGGGTGCGGACAGACTGGATGGTGGGGTCAATCTCCAAGTTCAGGGGTGCCAGCAGGCTCTTGTTGACAGTCACCGCTGTGATGGGGGCCATCATTTCATTGCACATACCTCCTCCCATTCCACCCCCCATACCACCGCCGTAGCCCATATAGCCAAACTCTACGCCACCACCTCTTTGTCCAGAGCCCCCGGCAACGTACCCACCGACCACTTTGAACCCACCAGCTCCCACTGCAGCACCACTGCTACCCACACCCCCATAGGAGCTGCGGACAGCGTAGTTCTGCCTGCCACTGCCCACACCCTGGCCCCCATAGCCGGAGAAGGAGCGGCTGCTGAAGCCCTGGGACGGGCCCCTGGAAGAGGACACGTTGGAGTAGGATGTGGTCTTCAAGGTTCTTGTAGACATGGTCACGGAGGGTGTCTGAAGCACTAAGGTGGTGTAAGAGGAGAGACTGCTGAATAAAGGAGAGCAGGGCAGATAGACCCTCCCTGGTCTCTGGTGCTATTTATCAGAGGAGGGGAGGGACCCTGCCGAGATGCGATTGGCTGGTGTTCTCAGCAGGAGAGTTAAGGGTGAGGCGGAGGGAAGGAGAGGGGGGCAGAGAAGAGGGAGCGTCAGGGAAGAAAATGGTATCGTGTTACAATGTTAACGCGCTCAGAGTGTGTTGGATAGCACAGAGAATTACATAATAGTTGGTGGGCAAGTTTCTGTAAAACTTCTGTAAGACTTTTTGAGTCTTTGTCCACCAATTGCATGTTTATAGAATGTAATTTTCCATACTTTAAACATGGCTTGACATCCCTGACCAAGATTCCTAGCCTATTTTTGCAACCATGAGATTATACAGTAATTCAAAAAGTCTACATGCACACATATGCACATGCAACACTAGAATATGAAGTCAAACCTTGGGTATAATGAACAGGCCCATTATTTTATGACCACGTTTTCTGCTTTACAACAGTTCTCATAGACGTGACATATTGCAAAGCAAATTTTTGTTGCCCAGTGTGATGAGCCTTATGCGTTCGTGGGCAGTGACTGCAAGTCTCATAATTGTGGGAGAACCAGTCATACCTACTGAATATGTTCCACTATCTATGAAGTGGTTTTGAGCCGGTAAGTTGAAACAAATTCATGCACAAAACGCTTATTAACAAAATGATTGATAAACACAAAAAAGGCGAAATTATACTTTTACAGATTGAATCATGTCAAACGTCAAAGTTAAACACCGTGTTTGAAAAACTACTGGCCATGGATGCACCATCCCCATGTATAAACTAAGTATAAGGTGTAGTTTGTTGGGTGGTCCCCCTTATCAGCTGTGATCAATGTACCAAACCAGACAATGCACATATACACACACTTGATGAACATTCCTGCCATATCAGTCAGGGGAGAAGCAAGTAGAGTTGTTCTTTTTATTTTATTCTGGATCCCACCTTAGTCTTATTGTAAACATCAGTTCCTACTCATTAATACACTGATAAATGCATTAAAACATAATAGATGCACATGCACATCATAGATAGATAGATAGATAGATAGATAGATAGATAGATAGATAGATAGATAGATAGATAGATAGATAGATAGGCAGTCCTTATCATTACGTGGAAGTTTAATTTAAAGCAGGAACCTCAACCATCAGTGCTAACTGTGGAAATCATGATTCATTAGTTTCTCTGCCGATTTATGACTCATGATCTTTTTCGGAGATGCGTACCAGAATGAACCCCTTGCTCGCTCACCAACATTTTCACCACACCCCTATTCTTTTGTTTTCGGGTTTTTATTTGGTGTATATACTTCACCTATTTTAAAGAGCCAAATATCCCAAGGTGCTGGGTTGTGTGGAAACTAAATGTGAACAAGCAAAAGGAGGCACATTGTGTGGAAAATACATCTTAACAACCTGAAGGGGACTTTGAGGCTTTGTACCAGTCAAAAACATGCAAGTTTTGCTTTGGCTATAGTCTCAAACAGTGACGTGACTCCTCACAATGGAGCTGCTGTGCTAAACTTGGAGAGAGCCATATATGTACAGACCAACCACTTTTATTTTTGTTGTTTCATTAACTCGGCCTCTCCAACTAATTCAGGCACTGCTGAACAGAGCTGTATTCATGTCTCGTTGGATGACTTGAACATGATTTAGGTTGCCTTTCTCTTTCCTGGAGATAAGAGAATTCCTCATTCTTTCTGCATGAGTAAAGTACGGAGGTAATTTAAGCAGCTTTCCCACTGACCTAGGTCTGTTAAAGGGCCAGTGATGTTTTGGTTTGTATGAAGCTGCTATATTACACACCGAGTCAGGAATGTGCTGAGAGACACACGTACATGCTACAAGGCAGAGAAGAGGAAAGGGGAGGGAGGGGGTGAAAAAGCAGGGGATGGGAGAAGGCAATTAGCAAAGATAAGAAACAAATCTATTACACAACAAGTGACAGAGCGACTGAGATGTTGAGGGGGTCTGAGAGTAAGGAAAACGTAATACAATAGAATGGAGAAATGCACAAAAACCATTACAAGGACACATAAATGCTTTAAGATGCCATCTGTAAGAATATCTGCTAATAACCATGGCTTTGGTTTCAGCTTCAGCAGAACTGTTGGACTTTGTAGTGTTGTTGAGGAGGACCCTGCCAAGCCTTCTAAACTATCAGTCAAATGAGTTATAAAAACTGACTTCCTGCTTCGCCCCTTTATGCCAGTGCAAACAGAGCGCCTCCGAGGCACGGTGCATGAAGTTGAACAATGGGAGCACACATGTACTCAATGTAACAAGTCAGGGAGAAAGGGTACAATATGTGCATTTCTGCTTCCACACTTGTCTCTCACTCATGTTGATTGCTTTGAGACTCGTGCCCCCTGCTGACTGAAAGATAGAAGTGTATGTAGTCAGCTCAGCAAATCATACAGGAGGCGTGGCACGATCTGGTCACACGGTATCATCATTGTTCAAGTCTACTTCATGAAACTTAAGCCACACTAGAGGATGTTGCTGATTTTCTTAGACCAACTAGCAGCACAGCTCCTGATGGCAATGTTAGTCCGACAGTCCACCACTTCTGTAACAGTCTCCAGTCTGAACATTCTGAACTAGCAACTTTTTGATGGATTGCCAGAATCATTTCTACAAACATTCACAGTCCCCCATGGATGAAACCTACCGACTTTGGTGACCCTCTGACTGTTCCACTAGAGCCAACATGAGACTGACATTTATGATTTGCGGGGGATGAAATTGAAAACAGTTAGATGGATAACTCTTAAGTTTGCTAATGATTCCTTGGCGAATTAATTCAAATGTTATCCTCGATCCTCTGACTTTTCTTCTACAGAACCGCCGGCAGGTTTTCACTCTGCTTGACATTTACTAAAATGTATTAGATGTCAAGCAAAGTAACTAAATGCACTGACACAATAGTTGAGACATTCATGGTTCCCTGACAACTTGAGCAGCCCTCAGACTTTTCGTCTTTTGGGTCTGAGTGACATTAATGAACTTTGTAGAATTCTGTAGAATTTCATATATTCAAGGCCCTTAGACAATTATTTCCTTGTATATAACGCATACATGGTCGAGTAACTTTACTCTTCTGAAATGATCAATTTGACATTTCCATTGATCTTAATACATATTACATATAATTTAAAAGACAGTGAGAGAAGTGAACCTTTTTAGATACAATGAAAACTAAGCATTTGTGTCCACATGAGAAGTGGGACCATTATGGTCCCACCTATGATAGGTGACTCCACTGACACTTCCAACTCCCTGCTTATTTTATGTCTTCCTGTGAAATGTCTTAGTGCTAGAAATGGACATGACATCCCACAGAGAAACTGTCTCTTAGTCGACACAATTCGCTAAACTCTGTGTGTAACCCCTACACTTAGCCGACAGCCTTGGCTATGAAGCTAGAATATAGATATACACTCAACAAAAATATAAACGCAACACTTTTGTTTTTGCTCCCATTTTTCATGAGATGGACTTAAAGATCTAAAATTCATTCCAGATACACAATATTACCATTTATCTCAAACATTGTTCACAAATCTGTCTAAATGTGTGATAGTGAGCACTTCTGCTTTGCTGAGATAATCCATCCCACCTCACAGGTGTGCCACATCAAGATGCTGATCTGACATCATGATTAGTGCACAGGTGTGCCTTAGACTGTCCACGATAAAAGGCCACTCTGAAATGTGCATTTTTTTTGCTTTATTGGGGGTCTGGGGACTCAGAACCAGTCAGTATCTGGTGTGACCACCATTTGCCTCATGCAGTGCAACACATCTTCTTCGCATAGAGTTTATCAGAATATTTGAGAGAAATGGTAATATTGTGTATCTGGAATGAATTTTAGATCTTTAAGTCCATCTCATGAAAAATGGGAGCAAAAACAAAAGTGTTGCGTTTATATTTTTGTTGAGTGTAAATTAAAAAATATCGACAAATGGCCTCTTTTGGTGCCCTATGAGCATCTTGGGTGAGTCAGTGGGGGAGCTTTCAAGAGTGGAAGGGATACTCTTAGAATGTGTCACAGTGTGTCTGCATTCTTTCCTGCAACTGTCAGGTTGCACGTAGTCATATGCATATGCATATATGCAAATACATGTGTGGGACTTTGTATATAAGCTTGTCAGAACACTGCACATTCTGCACTGGAGCTGGGCAAAAGGAAACCAATGAGAAAGAGGGGAGGGAAGTGAGTTTCAGTCAAGGCCACAACAGGCTGGGAGCGGTAATAATCTGATGCTTGTCCAAGATTCGTGAAGCACAAAAACTCCTGTAGTAGTTTCCAGATTTCTGGAGTGTGTTCTCGTGACTCACAGAGTCCAGCTTCTCCTCTTTTCCTCCTCTTACTTTCCAGTCTTATCTTGAGAAGAGTTGTGCTAATCCGATCCAGATTGTTCGGGAAGTAAAATCATTCACAAAAAAAAAACTCTAAGCCAGTATCAAAAATTTTTTAGATAATGCTCTTAAAATGTGCCATAGCCTATACCCGAAATGATATACAAACTATGGTTCAAATGTACTTCCTTGTTTTTTTCTTTTTTGGGCGTTGGTAGGCGACACAACATGTTACCAACACAAATTTTAAACAAACAAGGCATTTGAGCTGCTGTCATGAGGTCTATGAGTCAGGATGATCAAATCAATGGTTCATGGTTCCTCTTTAAAAGCACATGCCCTCGTTACAAGTCAGACTCATCTGTTTTTACTTTGCTTCTTCTTTGCGTTTTTCTATTCTCTATGCTGTTTTTGTCCTTATTGTGTATTATAAAAGGAGATTACTAAATAAATGCACAGTGAGGGGTTGGTGTAAAGTGTGAGACACACTGAAACTCGATCAACCATAAAGGTGATGTAAGACCATGGAAAGAAAAGAACCAGGTTGAATGAAGCTCAGGGTGTTTGTGCCTTTGCCAGTTTGTCCTGGAGGGGAATCATTTAGTTTTTGTTATCCAGTCCTCTGGGGCCCAGTGTGAAAATCCTTTGTGAACTCAACCTTAGCCCCAGTTAAACCTATAAATCTTTCCGAGGTCAGGCCAGAACCCTAGTGTGGTAGAAGTGTAGGGACATTAATGCATTGCCATGGTACTGAAGTTACCCTGAGAGGCATTCCCACTTGATATGCTTCATGTTGGAAGGCTGTTGAGTCTGGAGGTAAAAATAACATGGTTGTTGTTCCCGACTCCCCTGATAGTAATGGATGAAAAAAGGTTCTTGAGCAAGGGTTATACACGTTGTTTGCCTCCTCAGTGGCAATGTGATTCTACAGTATATGCCCTGGGACGTACTGTGCAGAGCTGAGCTTTTATTTTGGGAGAAAAAAGCAATTAAAGGAAGTTCTCTCGACAGGATACCACACCCCCTTAGTAAGGATTTAAAGATAACTGTTTAAAATCTTCAACAGAACATTGTTATAATAAGGCAACAAGGTCATATTTTCTTTCCTTGTGATTTTATTCTGAACAATGGGCTATTGGCTTACTTTTGTTCATTATACACCTATCTCCAGGCCTTTTGGGTGTATTTGAAGCTATAGGGTGTCCTTGGGTTTCCAATAACAGTATGGCAGGTTTCATTGTTAATACCGGTTAGCCTCTGTCTGTTTGTCAGTAGATATGTTCAGTTTTCACTTATACTTCTTTTCTCATTAATTTAGCACTTTATGAGTATGAATCAGCAACCCCCTGTCAGCAACCCCCCAGTTGTAAACCCCCAGTTTACAACTGAAATAATCAGTGCTGTAGCTGCTATATCTCACTTTCAGGTTTGGCTTGATAAGAAGGCTGGAAAGATCTGTTTATTTTTGGGCTGGCTGACCACAACCCTATAAACTTTAGCCAATGCTAGACAAATTGCCTTTTATGGGCAAACCAAAGGAATTTAGCTGCATGCTTTTACCTCATTTTGAAAAGACAAGAACTTTTAGTTTTTAACTTAGTCTAGCTTCACTGTTGAAGCATGCATGTCTACTGCTTTCTTTCCTTTGTTGTGAACTGTGTTTTACGTGATCTCTATAATTCATTCAAGTAAACCGATTTGCTCTGGTTAGTCAAATGTGAATGTTTTTTCTCAAAACAGAGAAAGGCCACTCGTTGCCTTGGAGACAGAAAACACTGTCGGTTAAAAAAAGGAAACATGTGGGTGAATGAGAGCACGAGAGAGCAGGAGGAGGAGGGGGGGCAGGAAACGAAAACTGGGGCGATGTGAAAGAGGGCAGGGTCTAAAGAGACCAGCTGTGATAGAGGGGGAGAAGCTGGAGTATAAGTTCCCAACTTCCCGCTGCCGGCGTCACTTTGTAAGCCGGCCAGCAGTGAGTCTCCACATCTCATCTTTTTCTCACCTAGTCGTGCCTGAACTTCTCCAAAAATGAGCTACTCAAGAACCCAAATGCATCAGACGCCTTCTTCCCACATCTCCATGAACCGCTCCACACCCCAGTACCGTGCTGCCAGCATGTACGCTGGTGATAGTGGACGGGGGAACCGCATTTCCTCTGCCTCCTCATCTTCCTTGCGATCTGGTGCCCCCCTCACCTATTCTTCCTCTGCCTTCAAGGTAAGCAGTGGAATGGGTGGTGGAATGGGATCAGGCTTTGGTGGTGCTGGGGCTGGTGCATCCATGGCCAGTAGCGGTGGTGCTGGCGGTGCTATGATCATGGGCAACGAGAAGGGAGCCATGCAGAATCTCAACGACCGCCTGGCCAACTACCTGGAGACGGTGAGGAATCTGGAACAGGCCAACCAGGAGTTGGAGACAAAGATCATGAAGGCTTTGGAGAAGGGGGGGCCCGACCACAAAGACTACAGCAAGTATGACCCCATCATTGAAGACCTACGTCAACAGGCAAGTGTGACAATACATGCTGATCGTTTCAATTAACAGGTGGAAGTTGAGTATGAAAAGTTGTGACCCTCTAGGGTGTGACTGAGTGCCACCATGTGCGCTTATTATGTTTCAAATGTAGACCTACTTGTGCCTGTAAGTTTCGTCAGTGTATTCACTATTTATCTAATGCCTAACTTTGAATATGAAAATTGATAATGGTAATGTAGAGACAGGCAGTATTTGCATTGTAGGTTATCAAATTACTGGCAAGAGAATGAAGGGTGTGGTTGCTAAGCTCCAACCCTCCCCCATAAAATTTGTTAGTGAAAAAAGCTGACCAGAACTTCCTCTGGTGAATCACCAACATGCGGGTATCATCACGAGAGAGACAGACTGAAAGGCTCTCAAGCAACCTTTACTAGACAAAAGCAATCCCAAAAAGTCCAGCGTTTACATGGGGGTTCTATGAGCATTCTTCGGCGTAGGGGGGCCTCAATGTGAAACAGATGTGTGGTAATGACACCCACACATACAAAGGATCTTGGATTGCCAGTGTGAGGGCACTGGTTGTATAACAATCGGCTCCAGTCCGAAGAGTCAAATGTCACATTCTTCTACATGCTCCAAATCTTCCAATCTGTTATAATGACACGCTGGCGGTGGCGCTTTGTTTCCCTGGACACATAAATGGACAAGTATTTCCCCTTTTGCTCCGAGACACAAAAGATCGTTCAAACTCACAAACACACTCATGCAAGTGATGTGGAAAGGCCTGCACTCGTAAACTCATACAATGATACATACAAAGAGAATGAGAGGCCGAGGCGATGCAGCTGGGTGGAAACTAGAGGGAAGAAAAAAAATTCCCTGCATGACTTACTCACACAGGAAACCCTTTTTTTTCCCAAAAATGCTGAAAAAAACAGATTCTGTTGGCAAGGTAACATCCACCCTCTTCCTGCTCTTCAGTTTTGTGGTTCCTTGTTTCTCAGAATGTTACTACTGATTCAAAAATGTTGTGGCTCCAGCGTGTAATCTGACTCTGGGGCTTTTATTGTTACATAAGGGAAATGTTGATTCAAATCATGTGTTGAATTATGCAGCTGTGTAGAACATTGCTATCTCAAAGCACACACTGGTTGGAGCCGAGCAAAATGTTATGCATTGAATAAAAAAAGCTTCTGGTTAAACAATGAGGGAAAACATGTTAACTAATAAAAGCCATTTTGTCATGAATTATTTTTATTCTTCTTTCCAGATCTTCGATAAGGTTGCGGAGAACTCTCGTTTTGTGCTCCAGATCGACAACGCCCGCCTTGCTGCTGACGACTTCAAAGTCAAGTATGTCATTTGATTTTATTTAAATGAATGAGGCACATCTAAACTCACTTTCCACATCCTGTACAAAGTCTGACGTGCTTTGGTGTTGAAATTGCAAGACTTTGCAGAGTTGGTACAGGAAGTGTGGTCTAACATCTAGAATATCTGATCAAATTAGATTTCAACTGATTGTGTGTTGGCACTTCCTACAGGTTTGACAATGAGTTGGCAATCCGCCAGTCTGTGGAGGCCGACATTGGAGGGCTGAGAAGAGTCATAGATGACACCAACATGACCAGGATGAACATCGAGAGTGAGATTGAATCTGTGAAGGAGGAGCTCGCTTTCCTGAAGAAGAACCATGAGAATGTGAGTTAACTGTGTATCCAGATAATACATCACATTTATTTTAATATATATATTTATATATCATGGAGCAGCCTGAATGTTTTTGCTACATGTCTCTCTTTTCTTTTGGCACTATTAGGAGGTGATGGAGATGAGGAGTCAGATTTCCCAGGGGGGTGTGCAGGTGGACGTAGACGCTCCCAAAGGTCAGGACCTGGCCCTGGTCATGGGGGAAATGAGGAGCGCCTATGAGAAGATTGCCGTGAAGAATGCAGATGACCTGAAGAGATGGCATGAAAATCAGGTGATGCAGTGTTAACAGGGAGGAACTAGAATTGCTCTGTTCTTGTTTGATGGCTAACACCCTTCCCCATTTCAGATTTCGGAAGTGCAGGTGCAGGTATCACAGAACACAGAAGCTCTCCAGGGTGCCCAAATGGAGAGTGGTGACCTGTCCAGACAAATACAGACCTTGGAAATTGAACTTTCGTCCCAACAGAGCTTAGTAAGCATGCATTTCACAAACATGTGTTTTATGTTCTGTTTTGGTTCTTATTCCTTTCATTCAAGATTGTCTAACATGCGAGTCTTCTTTGAAATACAATGACCGTTATATGACACTCACTGAGTAGGCTATCAAATGGTTTCCTAAACGAGGTTGGCTTTCCAAAATCAATCTTTTGAATCCTCCTTTTCAATGCTTTATCAGAAAGGCTCCTTGGAAGACACATTACACAACACAGAGCAACGAAACAACATGGAAATGGAGAAGTACAATGACCTTACTGTCCGTCTGGAGGGGGAGCTGACCAATTTGCGTGCAAACATCCAGCAACAGACCCAAGAGTACGAGGTGCTGCTCAACATGAAGATGAAACTGGAGGCCGAGATCCACACTTATAAGAGTCTGCTGGACGGTGAAGACTTCAAGTAAGAGTTAAAATGGAGCAGATCGTGACATGATGGTGGTGGTGGAGGTGAATACCAAAATCAATTGTTATCATGGTTTGCATGGGCAAGTTTCACTGCATCATGTAGTCACGCCGGAGTTCCAGTCAGTTCACATGACCAAGTCAACATGAATATTTCCAAAGTCAAACTGTTTCATTTGTGTTTTGTGCAGGCTCCAGGATGCACTGGAAGAGCTGGCGGACATGTAATTTGGAACAAAGAATCTGGGAGCATCCCAACAATGAAAGAAGAACATCCCACAACTATCCATAAAAAAGGAAAAGACAGTCCTTGCTGGTCCAATCAACTAAAGTCACTTTTAAAACAAGACCATATACTATGGTCAATTCTGAAAAAGGCATTTGACCACTAGTCAGTAGAACAGGCAGTTATTTCAAAAGCAAGCATTGCCTGACCTGACGACCAAATACAAATGAATAAAATCACTTCGACCCACAGTCATGGATCATGTGCATTTGTGACCTTTTACTGTGACATTTTGTAAAAATATGCTAGTTGTGTTTTTTGATAAGTTGTTGTCATATGAATTGCACTCAACACCAGAAACAAAACAAGGAATTGTTGAAAAATGACATGATTTTATAGCTGGCTCAATTTAAAAAAAATATATATTATATAATTACATAATAATACTGTAGGCCTATAATATAGCTGTTTCTAGAGTGGTCCATGTACACCTCATACCTAAACCCTTAATTCCTGTTTGGCCACTAGGGGGAGGAAGAACTTTAAAACACGCCAGGAAACTGTAAGAAATATTATCACCTCATACATCTGTTAGTTATGTTAACGTGGTAGCAAACGGAGCCATGTTTCTTGTTGAATGACAACTGTACAATACTAACTGGCCTTTCAGAACTGGATTGGTTTTAACTCAACTCCTCTTGTTTTTAGCTTTGCTGTACTAGGTTTATGATGTGAAGAATATGCTCATTTGAAATACAGTGAAAACCTAGATAGTCTCTGAATAGTCTCATAAACTCAACAAGAGTATTGTTTTCCTTTTAATCCTATTCTTATTCAGACATGTAAAAAAAAACATCCAGCATGCACAAGTACCTAAACATAGCCTGTATACTTAGGCTATTTATTGGAGGAAATTAACTAAATCGCCTACTCAAGTACTGCTAAGCTTTTCAGTTAGCCTACCTGTGTATTTCCATGTTGTGCTAGGCTACTTATATTGGGGACATTTGTATTATTTCATTCCACTACATCAATCTGAAAAATGCAGAAGAAACGTGAACTTATAAAATATGATGTATTGACAGCAACATATGCCTATATAAAGTTACAACAATAGAGCACTTTTAGCTGCTACAACACTAAAATGCTGCACACACTTTAATTAGAAGTAGTGTGTATTAAGCCATCTAGTGGAGATTATGGATGGCAACACTCCCTCATTTTCGGAGAATTTACCGAATATACGATGGCCTTCAAGGGCAAGAAACTATAGTTAAGATGGCATCATCCACAACTGTCTCAAGTCTTTCCAGCAACAATATCAAGTGATGAGGTAACATCGATGTAGCCTATTTAGTTATTTATTCTATAGCACTTCTTCTTCGTTTTCAAACAGGTCTATTACGGTTAAGTTTGTCCTATCTGTTCTAAACATGGCGGTGCAACATACATTGCTCCTATCCTATGTAGATATAAAAGGTTAATGTTAAGGTAGGTAGCCTAATAACAACTTTTATTTTCAAGCGATTATACACTTGCCTATTTGAATTGTGATAGTAGGCCTACCTTGAATTATAACTTCTTCTTGTGGGGATTAACTAGGCTAAGTGTTCACAATTGCACCGTTCATTTGTGGGATAACTGAGAAATATTTATAATATTTATAAAACTTACAGTGGATAGAGGAACTGTTATCATGGCAGCCTAGCTGTGGTGCAGACGTGGGGGTGAGCCTGAGTAAACGTGAGCAAAGAAGGAAGGAGGAAGGTTCGTGAACGGCGAAGCGCGCTCCCGACAATAAACCTATGACGCCTTCATCCGGGGACTACAACGAACTCGCTCTCCAACATGGCGGCGTCAGGTGAGGTTTATGAGGGTGAAAGATCTTGGTCGGTAAAGGGGGATTTCAGACGATTTAACGTCGATTTAATATAACGCGCGAAGTTTCCGGACTGTTAAAGCCTCGTGTGATTGATTGGCTTCGTTGTCCCGCGTGAATAAATAGCTTCGTCGATTGTTTTGGCCCTGTAAAGACGTAACTGCTGAAGGAAGTCGAATGAACGACTTGCACATTCTGAAAAGATTACATGCGGTCTTGCCCTGTGGAAATTGCTATTGCGGTCTTCGGGCTGTCCTCTTTTGAATATACACGGTGCAACATGTACTGGAAGCTGTGTGACATGTTGTGAAATGTTCCTGACGGCTTGCCGAGCTGGCACATTGTATGGCCGTAGCGGGGCTCGCTGTGGCGCTCACACAGTAGAAAAGCATCGGGCGCAAGCGCGTCTCGTGGAGGAGGGGTTGGGCCGAGAGGTCCCGGCAGCCCGAGGAGTCTCCCCACGTGTGCAGCCGGGCTCCATGGTATCGGTGTCTGATGAAACGGGCCAGCTGGGCTCGCTAAACTCGCATCCATAACAAGTCTCTGACAGCTTAACAACTTTTAGCCGTCCCATTCGTCCGCCCAAGTCCTGTTCCGATGATGGCGCACTTGGATCCTGGCGCTACGACGTACGCTAGCTAGGCCCTAAAGCCTAGCAAGCTAAGCAGGGATACTTCCCCCGTCAGCAGTCCTCTGCTCTGCTGCAAGCCCGCATAGGCATAAAATCGAACCACGTAGATAGGAAGCCAGCTACCTGCGTGTATAGCCCAGCAGAAAACTGTTAGCCCTCGTAGCTGTTTTGCTGTTGTAGCTTTAGCAAGAAGTCAGGGCTGCCCAAAGTTAACATTGCGCAGCACCTAGCTTGCTAATATCCCATTTTTGCGGAGCGCCGAGAGAGCTAATTAACAGACGATATATTTAAGTTTGGTATAAGAGGATAAAGAAAGAAGCCAGTCAGTCGGGCCTGTGAACTGTAAACAATGACTTCGCTTTATGCACTGGGGAGAGTAGTACACACCGTCTGTGTTGCTCTCTGTATTTGTGCAGGTTTTGTATGTGTGTAAAGAATGTCCTGACAGCTAGGGTTTTCACAATAAAGCTCACAGGCAGCTTTGTCGCTCCCTCTCTTTTCTGCCTCAGACCAAAACAAACTAGACCTGTTCTATGATATGAGCTGTGTGTGTTTGTGATGTCACTGTTTTGGCCTTGTGGTTTGAACAACATTGCTCCTGGAGCTGATCAAATAGAAGCGAGCTGGTTCTAACCTGCAGTGCCAGCTCCACTGTGACAGTTGGACAGACAGACCACTCCCTGTGTGTTTACTTTCAATAGGAAAGTAAGTCAGTGTTGTTGGTATCACTGGCACATTGCCCATCCCCACATTGCCCCTTATCTGGCTTGGCTGGACAACATCTCATACAGATAGCGTTTGTCTGCGCCACAGATGCAGCTGTCCACATAAACACACACACACATACATGTCTTGTGTAAACCTGTTGTCAAAGACGGTTGTTGTGTCTGTGACTTATTTTAAAGAATGCATCTTGCAGTGGTGCAGAGTTTCACTAATTTAATGACCATTTTGCAATATTTCACAATGAGGAGATCAAAATACTAAAAAAGTAAATATTCTGAATACAAAACGGTGACGCCGGGCTGAAAATCATTGTTTTGACCCCAATTATCCCATTTGTATGCGTCACCCTCTGTAACATCAGCTTTAGTTCCCTGACTCAGTTATTTGAGTCATCTGTTTTTCTAACAAATGTGTTAATGTATCACAGTAAGGTTCATTGTATAACTATATCATGGATGCAATTACTTAACGTTTCACAGAAAATTGTGGTGTTGGTGTAGATAAATACTATATAGACTTCCTTGACAGACAATCCCTGGCTGACTTCTATGGTCTGTTTTTGTCCCCCGTGTAGCTAAGAAGAAGAATAAGAAGGGGAAGACCCTGACTCTGACTGACTTCTTAGCAGAGGACAAAGGAGGCAGCGGCAACGCGCCCCCCAGCTACCCGGTAAAGTCCACCAGCTGGGCCGACGAGACTGACGACCTGGACGGTGATGGTGAGGACCCAGCCAAACGCTCACACAATGTTGTTAACTGACCTACCCTCTATCTCTCGCATTTCTCCTTCTAAAAATAGTGAAATTAATATTATCTGTATCTTGTTTGGGATTTCTTTTGGTTGAGTCTGGAAAAAGGAAAATGCTTTCAACAATGCAGTTTTCAGCCTTATTTATACTTTGACGGCTGTGCGCCTCTGGGCTCTCTGCTGGGGTAGCGCCAACATCGAACTTTCGCATGAACAATAGTTTGCCCGTGTGGCAGATTGCACACCGCAAAATCTGTTGTTAAACAAATGAAAAACTGGAAGGAAAAAATAATGAGGCATGGCTCCTGTGCTGTGAAAATCCCACCTTACTGCAGCTTTTTATTATACAGCTCTGTGTTTTGCAATGTGAAAGTTGAGTTTTCTTTTATACTGGGCCACATTTGTAAACTGTAAACCTACCACTGCACTCGTATAGAAAGGAATCCACTAATCTACTTGTAGACATTCATTGGTATTGATGTTTTAAATATTAAGTGGCAGTTTGATACTGTGGATTGAGGCCAAAGATGTTAAAACAATAACCAAAACAGCATAATACACTGCATATCAACAACTAGTATAAGGTTGATCAAACCAATTTAATGGTTGTTCAGCTATGAACTATTGCTCTCTAGACATAGATGGTCATGCTCCTTGCCCGTTTTCCTTTGTGGCATGATTTGCACGCATGTTTTTGTAAGTTTGTTTAATTTAATTTGACATTTTATGTTACCTTTTTATTTATACAGGTAATCTAATTTTAGACATGGCGTCTCATTCTCAAGAGACCTGTTACAACATCAACATTATACAACAAACATACAAGGCTGTTACAGACAGGACATTAAGTACAGAATGTGTTTCTGAACCACACAAATTCTGAAACACGATAATATATATACAGTGGAGGAAATAAGTATTTGATCCCTCACTGATTTTGTAAGTTTGCCCACTTACAATGAAATGAGCGGCCTATAATTTTAATGCTAGATTTATTTTAACAGTGATAGACAGAATATCAAAAAGAAAATCCAGAAAATCACATAAAAAAAGATAGAAATTATCTTGCATTTCATTGAGTGAAATAAGTATTTGATCCCCTATCAAAACATTGCTTAGTACTTGGTGGAGAAACCCTTGTTGGCAAGTACAGAGGTCAGACGTGTCTTGTAGTTGATGACCAGGTTTGCACACATCTCAGGAGGATATTTGGACCACTCCTCTGCAGATCCTCTCCTAATCTTTAAGGTTTCGAGGCTGTCGCTTGAGCTTCAGTCCCCTCCACAGATCTATTGGATTAAGGTCCGGAGACTGGCTAGGCCACTCCATGACCTTAATGTGCTTCTTCTTGAGCCACTCCTTTGTTGCCTTTGCTGTATTTTTAGGGTCATTGACGTGCTGGAAGACCCATCCACGACCCATTTTTACGGACCTGGCTGAGAGAAAGAGGTTGTCACCCAGTATTTCATGGTACATGGCCCCATCCGTAGTTCCCTCGATGCAGTGAAGTCCACCTGTCCCCTTAGAAGAGAAACACCCCCAAAGCATAATGCTTCAACCTCCATGCTTGACTGTGGGGATGATGTTCTTGGGGTCATAGTCAGAATTCCTCTTCCTCCAAGCATGGCGAGTCACTATGATACTAAAGAACTTGATTTTGTTCTAATTTGACCACATCACCTTCCCCCAAGCATTCTCTGAGTCATTCAGGTGTTCATTGGCAAACTTCAGACGGTTCTGCAGGGTTCGACATAACGTATAGCCCGATGGCCCGGGGCCAGTAAAAGCATATGCAGGGCAAGTTGATTGGCCAGTCACTGTCCCGCCCGGGCCAGTGACTGGCCAATCACAGTTCAGTATCTTTTTGTAGACTACATCATGGTTCATTGAAATGCGCGTTCTGAGTCGTAATGAAAGCAGTGTTTATTTAAGACTCAATATAATAAACCTAATATAAAATATATTTTTTAATGAAAGGCCAGTGGACAACCGATGCGTGGGCGTTTTGACAGGCACCGTTGGCAGAGCTGCCTACCGTCCGCCTGCGAGTCGACAAATCAATCGACTTACTCTGCCCCCTTTCTTTCTTCCCACAGCAGAGGTTGAGGCGCAGAAAATGATAACTGCGCTTTTCCTTTATCTGCCGCCGTAATGTTACAATATTTGCATCCAAGCCCCAATGGTAATACAAATGAGAGGCTTTATTTAAACGCTGTGAATGCGTCTCCGGTGATTGTGTCGGTTGTAGACAGAAACGAACGGAGGGACTCCGCTCACTGTACAGTTCCTATAGTCGCGCAGTTTGGCACTGTGTTTTCAGGCTCGAGACATTCAATCAGATCGCGGAAGTCTTTCCCATTGAAATCGCTAACGGGGAGAATATCCCCGGTTATTATTTTAGCCACAAACCACAGTTCATCTGCGCGGCGGCTCACTCGCTGGCGAGATCACACGGTGAAACGCTGCTGTGATCGGACGAAGGCATTGTGTGTTTCTAAGGTGATTTAACGTCATAGTCTTAGACGAGCGTTTAACTTATGCTGCATATTTTGCACTGCATTGTTTTTTATCAATAGTTTGAAAAAATGGTCCCACACCGGACTCTTATATGTGAAGCTGACACTTCATGGAGAAGTGACACTGCTGCAGCGCGCTCACGACCAGACGTGAACTCACATACACGGTGAAATCTCCCATTAAAAAAACGGCATAACCCACTGATTTTCGGATTTCTCTTCTATTTTTAAAGTCAACTTGAGCGAAAGTGGAAAACCGGTCATTCGGTCGACACATTCACATCCCTAATGCATATAGAGAAAGTAATAAAAACAGCCTACCACACCACAAAGAATGATCAGACCTTCATCTCTTATTTATTTTTTATGTTTGAACATGACTTCTGCAGGTGAACTATTCATTAAACTGCCCAAATTCAAGAATAAAAACAACCTTCAAACTACTGGACTTTAAAATACTGGCCGACTCTTTCAACATACTTTCAGTTGTAGGCTTCTAATTCAATATGTTTGCCTGGTTTTATATTATGTGTATGAGCAATATCAACATTTCATATAATTAACTAAAAGAAAAATAACCAAATCTAAAGGGAATATCTATACTGTTACAGTATAGATATTCCCTTTAGATCTGGTTATCTTTCTTTATTTTTCTAATACAGGTATTATAATTATTGACACTAAATTATGAAGAAAAAAAAAGTGTGTGCAGGGCCAGTGAAAATATACAAGGGGCCAGTAAAACTCGGATCCACTGGCCCGGCGGGCCAGTAGGAAAAAAAAGTTATGTTGAACCCTGGTTCTGTACATGTCCCTTCTTGAGCAGGGGGACCTTACGGGCACTACTGGATTTCAATCCATTACGGCATGGTGTGTTACCAATGGTTTTCTTGGTGACTGGTCCCAGCTGCCTTGGGATCATAAACAAGCTCCTCCCGTGTAGAACTGGGCTGATCCCTCACCTTTCTCATGATCATTGATACCCCACAACGTGAGATATTGCATGGAGCCCAAGACAAAGGGAGATTGATGGTCATTTTGTGTTTCTTTCATTTTCGAATAATCGCACCAACTAGGGTGACCAGATGTCCCGCTTTGTGCGGGACAGTCACGCATTCCCATTACTTTTCACACGTCCCGCTAATTGAGACGTTGTCCCGCATTGTTATTGACAGTGAGCCCCCCTTTTTAAATGCGTGTTTTATAATCTGGCATTTATCCGATAGCTGTGAGGATAGACGGCAGTCTCAGTTTCTGTGGGTGTGCGTCTCTCCGTTTGTCTCTCTGTGTGTGTGTCTCCGTTTGTGTGTTTCGCGCTGCTGGGCTCAGTGGGCTCTGTGAAGGTGCTGCCTGCTTCAGTGTTTACCTTCCTGTTACTTCAAAATAAAAGCCAACTCACGGTTGTCAAGTGAAATGCTAATGTGAAGCCAGTGAAATGCTTTTAATGTGAAGCCGCAGCCTTAATGCTCTATTTGTTTAACAGTAGCTAACTTAACTGCTGCGCGCTGATCTAAAGATAGTGTTTTTTAATATAGAAAGCCGTGTCTCTGGCATTACCGGTGGTGACACGGGTTTATTTTGCTAAAAAAAACGGCACTTTGTCCCGCACAAACGTAGTCTTTGTCCCACATCTGGTGAATTGGGATCTGGTCACCCTAGCACCAACAGTTGTCTCCTTCTCACCCAGTTTCTCGCCAATGGTCTCGTAGTCTATTCCCTGATGTCCTTAGACGGCTATTTGGTCTTGCCCATGATGGAGATGTTGGAGTTTGATTTATTGAGTCTGTAGACAGGTGTCTTTTACACGGGTAACGAGTTGAGACAGGTGTGTTTTATACAGGAAACTAGTTGAGATTTGGAAAGCACGAGGATTAATCTGTGGGAGCCAGCATTCTTTATGGTTGGTAGGGGATCAAATACTTATTTCACTCAATGAAATGCAAAATAATTTCTACCTTTTTTTTTAATGTTATTTTCTGGATTTTCTTTTTGGTATTCTGTCTACCACTGTTAAAATAAACCTAGCATTAAAATGATAGACCGCTCATTTCATTGTAAGTGGGCAAACTTACAAAATCGGTGAGGGATCAAATACTTATTTCCTCCACTGTATACAGTATCTCACAAAAGTGAGTACACCCCTCACATTTCTTCAAATATATCTCACAAAAGTGAGTACACCCCTCACATTTCTTCAAATATTTCATTATATATTTTCATGGGACAACACTGAAGAAATGACACTTTGATACAATATAAAGTAGTCAGTGTACAGCTTGTATAACAGTGTAAATTCACTGTCCCCTCAAAATAACTCGACACACAGCTACTAATGTCTTAACTGCTGACAACAAAAGTAAGTACACCCCTAAGTGAAAATGTCCAAATTAGGCCCAATGTGTCAATATTTTGTGTGGCCACCATTATTTTCCAGCACTGCCTTAACCCTCTTGGGCATGGAGTTCACCAGAGCTTCACAGGTTGCCACTGGAATCCTCTTCCACTCATTCTTCTTGACGTCACGGAGCTGGTGGATATTAGAGAACTTGCGCTCCTCCACCTTCCGTTTGAGGATGCCCCAAAGATGCTCAATAGGGTTTAGGTCTGGAGACATGCTTGGCCAGTCCATCACCTTTACCCTCAGCTTCTTTGGCAAGGCAAAAGTCGTTTGGAGGTGTGTTTAGGCTCGTTATCATGTTGCAATACTGCCCTGCGGCCCAGTTTACGAAGGTTGAGTGCACATGCTCAGCGTCATACCCGGAGGTTGGCTTTGGAAGTTAGACCTATGAATACTGCCAGCATTGCTGCAGGTCTTGATGTGGTGGGGGGTCAGCTTGTCAGTGCTCAAACCATACGTTGCACACTGCATCATACTGGTCTGCATGGCTGTCGTCCCAGAAGGAAGCCTCTTCTAAAGATGATGCATAAGAAAGCCCACAAACAGTTTGCTGAAGACAAGCAGACTACGGACATGGATTACTGCAACCATGTCCTGTGGTCTGATGAGACCAAGATAAACCCATTTGGTTCAGATGGTGTTGAGAGTGTGGGGCGGCAACCAGGTGAGTACAAAGACAAGTGTGTCTTGCCTACAGTCAAGCATGGTGGTCGGAGTGTCATGGTCTGGGGCTGCATGAGTGCTGCCAGAACTAGGGAGCTACAGTTCACTGAATGCCAACACGTAATGTGCCATACTGAAGCAGAACATGATCCCTTCCCTTCGTAAACCGGGCCGCAGGGCAGTATTGCAACATGATAACGACCCCAAACACACCTCCAACGACCACTGCCTAGCTAAAGAAGCTGAGGGTAAAGGTGATGGACTGGCTAAGCATGTCTCCAGACCTAAATCCTATTGAGCATCTTTGGGGCATCCTCAAACGGAAGGTGGAGGAGCGCAAGTTCTCTAATATCTACCAGCTCCGTGATGTTGTCATGAATGAGTGGAAGAGGATTCCAGTGGCAACCTGTGAAGCTCTGGTGAACTCCATGCCCAAGAGGGTTAAGGCAGTGCTGTAAAATAATGGTGGCCACACAAAATATTGACACTTTGGGCCCAATTTGGACATTTTCACTTAGGGGTGTACTCACTTTTGATGCCAGTAGTTTAGACATTAATGGCTGTGTGTTGAGTTATTTTGAGGGGACAGTAAATGTACAGTTATACAAGCTGTACACTGACTACTGTGTCCGTGTCCGACACTGTCCGTGCAACCATTTTTGTTTTTAGAAGTGTCAGAATAGAAGAACTCAAAAGAAAGTATCAAGGGGGCCCTCGTGGTGTAGAGCGTCCCTTAGAGGCACAGTCCTCATCGCAGCAGACCTGATGCGAATCTGACCCGTGGTCGGTTCTCTGTATGTCCTCCCCTCTATGCCCCATTTCAACTCTCTCTCCAAAGAAATCTGTCTTAATAAAGAAGAAGAAAAAAAAAAATTATTACTCAGAAACGTTTAAAATTCTCTCTTCTCGTCTCTCCAGTCTCGACTTCATGGCACACGGAGGAGGAGAGGATTGACCGATCCATCCTGCCCACAGCGCCTCGCTCAGCTCGTGAACCCGATGTGGACAGGTCCCGACTGCCCCGTAGCCCGCCTTACACGGCCTTCCTGGGCAACCTGCCTTATGACGTCTCTGAGGAGTCCATCAAAGATTTCTTCCGTGGCTTGGCAGTAAGTGTACCCAGCAAATACACATATGTGTAGGGCATGTCACAAGTTGCACTTAGTGTTTATAGCTATTACCCTGCTTTTTGTTTTGCAAAGCAGAAAAACACTTTCCAGTGACTTTCAGTTGCAGTCTTTATTGTGCTTTACAGCTGCTATAAACCCACACATGTTGTCAATCTAGTTATTATTTTCAATCACTGTAATTTAAATATTTATTTCTGAAGTTATAGTCCAAACTGACGGGCTGCTTTAGGGATTGCTGAAGTTTACACTTTGCAGGTCCACTGGATTTGTTTTGTAATAAAGAAGAGGACGACACAGGTCTACCTTGTTTTTTTCCCTTTTGTTTCTATTGAACAATATTTTAGTGTTAACAGAGCTATTAAAAGTCAAGTGTCCCTTTTTAGTAACAGCAAAACAGTTTGAGTGTTATGAAACAACATCCCTTTTAAACTACTCTGAAACACATTCTTACCTTTTTGGTAAAACATTATTCTATAACGTCCTCATTACTGCCTCTGCCTGGTCAGCTCCGGCAGAGTGGTACCAAGTACTTGAAATAGCCACATCCTAAGTCAATGAATGGTAGCGTGGTCAGTGCATTGTTTCATGCGTTTGGTGACTATCTTCCTCTCCAGATCAGTGCGGTGCGTCTGCCTCGAGAGCCCAGCAACCCAGAGAGGCTGAAGGGCTTCGGCTACGCTGAATTTGATGATATTGATTCCCTCATGAGGGCACTTAGTCTCAATGAGGAGGTAAGATCATGTAAAAAGAACTTGGTTTCATGTTTTTGTTTTTCTATTTTAACACCGCACGGCACTGAAATAACACAAGTATGTGACTTTCTCATTAGTGCTTTCACACTTTAAAATCTTGGATTATTATTGCACAAAATAACAAAGATATCCAGAATTTAGTTTCTTTCTTTAATTAGAATGTGTATGGGATAGTCACTATTTGTCCCCTCCCATCTGTTCATGCCAACAGAACTTAGGAAACCGAAGGATCCGAGTGGATATCGCAGACCAGTCTAATGACAAAGGTACGTTGTTGTTTTATTTATTTTTGCTGGGACTTTGGCTATAGTCATTTAGCAAATGGAATGATGTCATTATTCCATATCATTAAACCTAACATTTCCTTACTCTTTTTCTTCACCCGTCAGAGAGAGACGGTGGAATGATGAGTCGAGACAGGATGGGCCGAGACAGGATGAGTGACATGGGTCCTGACAAGACAGACATGATTGACTGGAGGGCTCCTCGGGCCGCGGCAGATGCCGGTGATGACGGACCTCCCAAGAGAGACGATGCCTTTGGAGAGAGTGAGTCGGCCATGGCTTTATTGATCATTTTCAACACTCGTACCTCTTTCACATTTTCATACTAGGATAAGTCTGTTAGCACTTTTGGTAGAAGGCCGATGCCGATATTACGAGAGCAGGGCGGCCGATGGCAGAAATATAATGCTGATGAGAAACTAAATTGAACTTAAAGGAACATCGATTAAATAAGTGAAGACACGGAAAAATACTTAAATTAAATATTAGCATTTTCTGCTGCACTCTGCCTTCCCTGGTGTTGCCATAGGGGACATCTGTATTTCTGTCCAGCTGTCTGTGATTATTAAAAAAGAAAAAAAGACAAGCCAAGTATTTCTCTGCAGCAGTGACACTGACGAGATGCCTTTATTGGCCTTCTGAGCTATCTCAAAATGCCATTAATCAGCCCATTATTCAATCTACCTCTACTATGTTCTAGGAAAATAATATATATAAAGCAAGCTTGTGTCAAAACTCCCTTGCTTTGCTAAATAGATATGTTCACAGCTTCAGTTTTGCTATAATGCTAAGCTTATTAATTGTAAAACATGCTAAAAAGAAAAGCAATATCTTTCTATTTATTTAGTTACTTATTGATTGGGAGATTCCTTCCAGACTCTATTTGATGTACACTCAGAACCCAGTTAAAACTATGTAATTCTATAACAATTCCTGTAGGATCACGTGACCGTTATGAGTCGGATCGCGGGCCACGGCGGGACAATGATGGAGGGAGAGACCGTTTCAGGGATCGCTACGACGACAGGGACCGCAGAGACTTTGATCGAGGAGGTGGGTCTCTCTGCTCTGATGTTTGGGATCATAATCATAATATCCCCCAGCTGAATTCAACAAGCCCATTGTTAGCCAGACTTTCATTGATGCATGTGACACCCATCCTAATAAAATCATTGGCTTACAATGCTTTGACAATGCTCTTTTTTTCTACCTCTTATAACTGTTATCTCCTCTCCTGCTATAATCCTAGGTTTCGACGCTGGTGGTGGAAGTGGAGGTCGTCGGGCCTTTGGCACTGGCTTCCGCCGTGATAATGATGACAATCGAGGTAGCAGTGATCGCTATGGAGGCGGAGGCGGGGGCGCCTTTGGGGACCGGGACCGGGATCGTTATGGCGACCGAGACCGCGATCGTTATGGTGACCGCGATGGTAGACGGGATGAGAAGCGTGAGGAGAGAGGTGAGTTCAATATATTAATACTGCTAGGAATCCCTTCATTTGAGTCTTTGTTTCTGTGTACACTTACATTAAGCAGTGATTTTGGTCACCTATATTTCCAGAAATTCAATTAAAATAATGTAAATTTGGTGAGATTTTTTTTAAATTAAGCTTGTTTGTTTTTCTGTGTGAGTTTGATCGCTTACACCATCTTCAGATAGCCACTCCACTTCATATCAGCATTATCCTTTTTCTGTTCTCTCCTGCCAGGAGGTACTACCGAGAGACCCAGGTTGGTCCTCAAGCCTCGTAGTACGCCCAAGGAGGAGGAAGCTAGTAGTGGAGGTGGTGGTGGTGGTGGTGGTGGTGGAGCCAGCAGTGTTAGTGCTCCCCCAGCTGCTCCTCCAAGCTCCGGCAGCAGATCTTCCTCCATCTTTGGAGCGGCCAAGCCAGTTGACACAGCGGCCAAGGAGAGGGAGGTGGAGGAGAGGCTAAAGAAAGAGGAAGAGAGGCTGCAGAGGCAGCTGGAAGACGGCCGGGGACCTGACCGAAAGATGCAGAGAGACAGGTAAGGGTGTGACACGGCTGTCCACTCAATTTACATTCATATCATCAAAGTACAGTTCATGTTTATGCAAAATATATTAAATAGATATATTTCAGAAAGATTTTATCAGAAACTTTGCTGCAAACCCCAAATCTTCATGATTCATGTACCACTGCTCAAAACAATTAAGGGAACACTTTAATCACACATCGGATCTTGATAAACACATTTTTAAGTTGAAAATCTTTACTGACGTACATTCTATAATGAGTTAAGATTAAAAAATGACGTAACAACAGTCAATTGAAACCAAAATCAATAGGACTGAATTCAAAAACACACCGATTTAAAAGAAAAAAAAAAGAGGTATTGCCTACACACTGGCAACATGAAGCCAGGCATTGTCCTGCACCATGAGGAACCCAGGGTCACACTATTAGAACACAAAACTAGACCAGAATCAGTCAGGAAGGATAAGGAGTAAACACTTGTCTGTGGCCACCACATGCAAAACCATTCCCTTTTTGGTGCTTGTCTGGGTTTTGCCTTTTCATTACATCTGTCGATTTAATTTGCACCAAAGCAGTTGAATTGATTCACAGTCCCTTGTGCTTCCTAAATGCACAGATAATTATCACTGAAATTTAACTGACTTGGTGGTACACATAATGTGACGATTACGTTTTCCCTTTATTTGTTTGAGCAATGTAGGTCTAGAAAATTACCTTAATTAATATCATAAGGCAACAATTATCGAAATTATGAAGTATAAACGTACTGCTTAAATTTCAGTGCAAAGTTCAATCTTATTCTCAGAACGGTAGCCTTTATTATACCATTGGAGTTTGCAGGCCTGTATAAGCTTTTCCTGATGTTTTCAGGGACCCAAGTTGGCGCAATGAAGAACCTATAATTGAGCGAACTCGCACTAAAAGTGAGTCTTCACAGCATGGGAGCACTTCTTCTGGAAGAGGTGAGATACTGTTGAATTTAATTTTATTAGAGCATGCCTTCAAGGATCTTCCCTTCTGGTCTACCATGTGACCCTTTTTTGTGTCTAAAACCTTCAGCGGATTCAGAATTTCTGTCATAGGACCTGTAAATCATCAAAGCTTGAGTCTCTAGTCTGTACCATGAAACAGAAATCATATTTTTCTTTATGAATACCTGACTTATTGCTGCTGCCTTCGTCACTGGGAATAAAAGTTAAAGTAATCCACACAGTGATGCAAAGCAGTAAGAAAAAACATGGTCCATTATTTATTTATTTATTTATTTATTTATTTATACCACTCAGGGTCCCGTAACGAGCGCTCTGGAGAGAATGAAGTTTTCAGTGGCAAAGAAAGTGAGCCATCTTCTCCTGGAACCTCCCCGCTGCCCCCCTCTCTCAGCTCCACCAAGGAGCCTCTGAAGGTGATGCCTGCACCTCCTCCCAAGGAGAATGCCTGGGCCAAGAGAAGTGCAGTCAGCACGGGCTCTAGCGATGGTGATAGCCGGCCTCCAGTCTCTCCCATCTCGCCAAGTGGTTCAGCTCCTCCCAAGCTCAGGTGAGAACATGAGTGAGATTTTTCTGTATGTTAAGGGTCCTTTTCTGGAACAAACTGCAGAAAAAAAATCATTAAATACAAGTGATTGAATTGGCTATCAAAAGCTTGGAGAAATGTAAAACTTTCTTGCATGTTTTAAAAATGAACATTTCCCTGTTTGTTTGTTTGTTTTTGTTTTTCTCCAGCTCCCCAAGTTCTGCAGATGAAATAGGATCTGGAAAAGGTAAGACCTACTGATGAGTGCTAAACACTATGGGGATTTTACCAAACCAAACTTCAGTGTTGCTATGGCACACAACTAAGAAAGGACTCGATGAACTGAAATACAGACCAAGAATATTAACGAGACTCAATGTCAACAACCACATTAGCAACAACGTGATGCTGTAAAAGGTTACAATAAGTTACATTGCACACAAGTAAACAAAAAGGCCATGATATCTTCATGAAAAGGATATTTCAGACCAGGCTTGGCTTTCATCAGCTTTTGCTTGCTCTTATGTTCTTTGAACTACAAGCTAATGTTAGCCTGCATGTCCACAGCTATTGAATGTTACCATGCAATTAACATGCAGTGTAGTGTCATTGCAATGGCAGTGTATTAAACATCAGATGCATTTGATTCATTAAATAGTTTTAGGGTTCCTGTGATATTTTGGCAAAATAGGTCGATGTTCTGCACACATCATCAAGAATCATCTCCTGGGGTCCATGCACAGTATTTCATTGCAGTCCAATACTTATTAAGATATTTAAGTATTTGATTCACTGACTAACTGGCCCTGCCATCTGTAAAGTTTCATCATCAGTGGGGCATCTCACAACATGTCACATACACCATGAAATTGCAATTTGGCCTGGGCTCCACAATCTACAGTGTTCTTGTTATTTAACCTTGTTAACGGGTGACTTGCTTGGCAACTTAAGTGAGTTAATTTAAAAATAAGGCCATTTGCGCCATCAGATTATTTTTTTGTTGTAATCAGTCACTCTGAGATGCTGATATGAAAGGGGTTTCAATTTTCCAGAAAAGGCGACTGGGGTTTGCATGAAACGGGGATCTGGAGTTTCCAATTCTCTGTTAAGACCATAAAGGTTCAAACTTCACTACAGAGACAGGAAGTCAATTCCTTATTGTACAAAGACATTACATGAGTTTTATGAGAGAATTCCAGTGTATTCCATAAAGACTAGCTTACTTACATGAAGTGTAAGAGCAGCTGTTATCCATACTTTTCACAGTAACTGTATCATTTGGCAAAAGGTGAGAATGTGTCTGATGGGAGCAGGTCATGAGCTCATCTTCCTGTGGCGAGTGAATACATTACAAGGGGAGCACTTAAATATGTCTACATTGTTATACAAATGATGAAAGTGAATTTCAGGTGCAGACTGGAGCAATCAGGCCAAATTTGAAAACCTGCATTAACTGTAGTTAAGTGCTGTATCATTATGGGGCATTTTTTATTGTTTTGGAAACCATTGGCAAAACTGTGACCAATATCAAATTTGAAGGAAATGAGTTCCACTGTACAAGTTCAGCTTGTGCTCGCCTCATTTGGCCTTGGACCAGCGATTAACACTTTTTGAATCCTACCCAGTGGCTGTTTATGCTGCAGTGTGTTGTGAGTGTAGTCTACTTTTATAGAGTCCGACCACCTCCCTTCACTCAACTGTCTGGCTTCTCCTTGAAGATGAGAACAGGGCTGACGGTGTGCGTCGGGACCGGGGGCCCCCGCGGGCACGAGGGGGGCCTGCGGGGCCTGGAGCAGGGCGGGGCAGAGGAGAGGGTCCCAACAGAGACCGAAGAAAGGAGGCCGACAGGTCAGCCATCCACAGCTAGCCACTCCTAACTTCTGAATGAGACAGGTCATTTACTGGGCATCTGTAAAGACTGGCCTATGCTCAGTTACACAGCTGATTATGCATCCATTGTTCCTAGTGTTGTGGACACTAAGAACACAAGGAAACCAGGATTTCTGGTGTGCTCATTTAATACTATATCTTTTCTGCACCAAATGGTTACATTGTGGCACAGGAAATGATCAATTTGCAATGCTAAATAATTAACAAACCAGATGCATTACAACTGGAAATTTGGAACATTTCTGAATTGTTTTGTTTTTTTCTTCTGAATATGAAGACTGAGCACTGTGTGAACTTGGTGCCAAGCAGCATAGATGTTAATTTTAAGATGATGAACATGAGCATCTTTTGTGCTGCATTTAGTTTGTCTTTTTAGCTGTTTGTGTGTGTGTTTGAGGTTTCACTGCAAGGGTTAACGGCTGAGCTCTGCCGATAGAGTTTAACCTCGGTGTTCATTCGGATTGTAGAAAGGATAACAGAAGAGACCGAGACTCCAGACCACCCCCAGAGCCAAAGAAATTTGAAGAAACCCCAACCCCCGTAAGTCCTCCACTGCCAAGGTTCAGTCAGACTTTGCTCTCACCCAAATTAATCTTCATTTAGAGGTTTCCCCCTAAAGTGTTAAGTTGTTTTACCAATGCCCCCACCCTACCCCCTCGTATTTTTGCTCTGCCTATCAGTCATAAAACAATAACCCCTAATGTTGTTTCATTCTCCTTGAGAGATTCTTGTCTTGTGTGTGTGTGTGTGTGTGTGTGTGTGTACACTACATTTGTTTAACAGCCAAAGCTACTCTACTGATCCAAGTCCTGTTTTGTTTTGCCTTTTTTGCAGAAGTTCAGCTCAGCCAGTAAGTACGCCGCTTTGCTAATGGACGGAGACGATGCAGAGGACATAGAATAGAGAGAAAATAAGGAGACGAGGCCTGGAAGCTCAAGAACAGGAGAAAGGACGGGACGCAGACACACAATAATCTCACATAGCTTATGAAAGAAAACTCCACAGGGAAGAGTCTCCTGGGGAGGATATCACTTCCTCCATCCTTTCCTCCTACAAATCTGTCCTTTTTATTTTGGAAGCAACCGCCCATCCCTCCCCCCCACCCCACCTTCAGGACTATTCAGGTTTTGAAAGAATAGTCGCATACTGGACTTGTTTTAAATGGAAAAAAGGAGTTGCTGACACATGGAAAAGTGATGGATAACAATGAATTAATTGTAATAAATAAATGGAAAACGTGGGGAAAAAATTAATTTGTACATTTGTCGATCACAGGTGTGGTGAGTTTAGATTATAGGACAAGAGATGTGGCTTAGTAAGTGGAGCCTGCTTTTTTTTTATTAACTTTGTACTTATTGGCTTGCATAATTCCTATATCAATTGCATAACAATTCATGAGACATATTTGGTATTAGTGTTAATTTGATTCAAATTAAAGTTGAATTAAAAAAAAACAATGTCTTCCAATATTAAGTCATGAATGTTAAGACTTGTTACTCATTTAAAAAGAACAATTGTCTCTGTGGCATTCAGCACATCATTAAGTGAGTTCTAAACTGATCTATACAGTATTTTCAGAGAGGACTGTAATACGTGGATTGTATGGCAGGAGTGACTTGAATTTGAAGACTTTTAAGAAAAAAACAGCTTCCACATGATTTTTCCCTCTGGGAATCAATTAAGTGCCATTGCAATCATCCCCAATCATTGTACAGATGTCTCTCTCTTTCTGCACATTCTGATGAAATAATCGCATCAATTAAAGGCTTCTAATTGCCATTTCCAGTCGCCTCAAAGATTCTCCACAGCTGTCTAAATCATTCACTCTTCCTGAAGGGAGGAATACAAATATTTAGGGAAGGTCTTGAGTTTCCTTAAGCAGGGTGTGAGGATTTCCATGAGATTCCATAAACCTGTCTTCCAATTTACCATTAAATTAGGGTCATTAAGTACATTCAAATAGTATGTGGTCATTGTATATTTATGTAATACCGGTTGGATTCAGGCCAAGGGTTGAAAAATAACCAAAAAAAAACATCTCGGTGCGTGTGTGAACGCAATATTTAAAGGTGGAGTCAGCGATTCTGGAACATGCTTGTCAGTTAATGTTTTGTCAAAACCAGTGAATATCTCCTCGCGATCCGCGACCTTTACATACTGTGTGTCCGCTAAAAAAGAAATCCATTGTTTAAACAGCGTAGGCTCTGTAAACGGTTATGTTGCTAGCTACGGTGGGCCCCCTTTGTTAACATACCGGCTTACAAAGCCTCGGTTGTGTATTAACACCTGATTATTTTTCAATACACAGTACGGACAGGTATCGGATATCGGGAGATAGTCACAGATTTTGGCAACAATCGTTATCCAGAATAGCTTACTACTCCACCTTCTTTTTTTAATAAGAATTCTTTACACGTCTCTTGATACTTTCAAGATTGACTTTGTTGCCTGTGTAAACCAGACTAGGCCCAATTCACTTAAGTGACTATGTGACATTTTTTAAATCAACCATGAGACCGTGTCAGTCACAGGATGGAGGGGTTACATGATCAAACGCATCACCTGTATGTGCAGCAACAAAGTAATGTCCTGTGCTCACTGTTCTGCTGGTGTGGTCTGCTGTGACACACCGTGTTGCTTCAGGCTATGCCCCCTGCTGAGGGCTGGGCTTATGGTGGCAGCTGCTTAGGATCCTGCTGAGCTTCGCATCCCACACACACACACAGACAGAGGGCACCAGCTTCACTTTTAAGTGGACATCAGCATACTGACTGACTGGGAAAGGTCACCGGTAGCAAGCTAAGTCTCTGTTGAATGTGTCATCAAATAATTATGGATTGTGTGCATATTGAAGCTCGGTGATGACACACAAGATTTAATTTGCCTTTCCGTGTTAAAAACAAATTGGCCCTGTGTTTGACAGAGCAAATTCATTAAAAAATATATTGTTTATATTAAAGTGGCCACTAGGCGAGCATTAAGTGTAAAGGTATCTGACAAAATGCTGATTACTCAATGTGCGTCAACCTCCTGCGTGGGCAACCTTTAATGTTACCAATTCACGTTACAATTTTCTGAAAGGCTTTAGCTCATTTTGTTGTAAAATCCCTTTTACTCCGCAACATTTATTTGACTGCTTTGTTTATATGTTGCTTTACATAATGGAGCTTTACAAACACAATGTGATCTCTTCATAAAATGTAATACATTGTTATAATTCGATTTGACCAACGGTATATAAAATTGTTAATAGCTTCAGCTAAAGCATGACAATATCGGTAGTGACACATTAATGTATCAGTTAAACTTATAATAAAATAGGATATGATAGTCTACCGTATATGCTCTGAATGTGGTGTTTCTACTTGTACTTAAGTCAAGTTCTATACTCGTCCCACTACTACTGTGAGTGTCAGTGGAAAAAGAGGCCAACAACTTAAAGTTTGAACGTGTGTGCCACTGCCGACCGGCCCCACCCCTGCTGACATGTGAATCAGCAGCTGGTCCACACAGGAGGGTCCTTCCTCTACTTAAAGCCACAACATGACTGGGTTCTGTGTCACTCAGGTCCCCAGATGATGTATCAAGTTAACTTAACGCATAATCCGTCATGGTCAATTTTGCGCGTCTGCTCATGTCTTCACTGGGACATGGTATATACAGTACATGGGAATCTGAAGTTGCAGTAAATTGTGACTTATTAAGCCTCACTGTTGGTGTTTTTTCCCGACTTTTGCCACGCAGCCGCGGATTCGTCTCACTTTAAAACCAAGGGCTGCTTTGTATGGTCTAACCGGGGTCTGAAAAACATGGGTTTAGAAAGAGCTTATTGTTGGACATTTTCCCTTCACAACCCCTAAAACCTCCAGCTTGAAGCAGTATTCTGTCTAGAGAACCCAGTTTTGGGAAATACAGTTAAGTGTGTGTTGCAGAGAGAGATGTAGTATGAAGGAATTTAACAAGCGGAGAGGCTGATCTGAGATTTAAGCACAGAGCCTATCATTGTACTTCATTTCAGTAGAGAGAGCAACTGAGGGAATCAAGAGAGGACAGCAATGTTGGCGTCATGTGTTTCTATCATATTAGTTTTCTTCTTATATATCTTGTAGTCTGTGTTGACAAAATGTCAACTTTATACACAAGATATGACAACATGTAATAACTGGATTGCTATGATATTTCTCTGATAAAAATATTTTTGAGCTAGTTCTACTTGAAAGAATAAGGTACATTTTTTGCATCATGTTTTGTATATCAATCAACACTGGTCATATCAACTACATAACTGAATGCAACAGATACGTTTTGCAAGTAGAGTCTACTTCATTTTACAAGGAAAAGTTAAGTTGGTTTCACTTGCTAAATGTATGTCTTCCGTTCAAAAATAGTTCATACAAAGACTAGATTAGCTTGGTCTACATAATAATTTCTTGCAAAAAGTTGGCTTCATTTTTTTTAAGTATATCAGCAGGGTATTTGCATCAGAGTAAGTGACAAAGCAAAGTATCTTGCTTGTGCTCAGGCATGCTAACTCAAAACCATGGCAGGCGAACGAGCAGACCGTTAAAATAAAAGCTATTCATTTCCTGACAGAGGAGCGAGAAGTGGGATCAAGCTTACAGTATGCTCTCACGTGCAAAAGTTACAGAGTCTAGAGGGATGACGTGTGTGAAAGAAGGCTCTATCTAATCACTTCCCCCCATGAGGAAGAAGAGAGTGAGAGAAGGTTGAAGGGAAGCCAAAGGCAATGGGAAGGGCCTGACATCAACAAGCCAAAACAGCAACAACAAGCCAGCAAGAGGAGCCTGATGGAAGAGAGAGAGAGACATAGAGAGAGAGAGACAGAGAAAGGAAGACTGGAAGGTCTGTGAGTGTGGAGCGGGAAGGGGAAGTGTGCAATACATTTGAGGGGTCTGTAGAGTCGCAGAGAAGGAGGTATTGGCAAGTGGGAAGGGACAGGAGAGGAGTGTTGGGCTATGCTTTCACGCTTTTCCTAGTGAGGGTAGGCAGTGCAGCAGGGGGACAGGGGAAGAGTGTAAGGTGAGAGGCAGGGTGAAAGAGTGGAGGGTCTGTGCCTGCTGGCGACACTTCTTGGAGAGGGGAGAGAAAGAGAGAGCTTGTAAGAGGAGAGGGGAAAGGAAAAAGTCATCTGGGGTGGACTTCAAGGCAGGCACAAGCTGTCAGACAGAAGGGGGCCGAGGTGTGAAGAGTCGCTAAGGGAAAGGAGAAGGAGCATGTCCAAGTGGAAGACATTCGCTGTGGCAGGAACATAAGGAGACCCGTCTGCAGTAAACATGAAGCGTTGAGAGCAAGAGAGACCTTCTGGAGCAAAAAATAACTTGTATATGGAAGGCGCGGATAGGAGTTGTGGAAATTGAAGATACGAGGAGAAAGAGGTGTCTGCTGGAAGTATGGGGTGCATTCAGAGCACGAGCGCCGCTGGCAGGGTGCAGCAACTTGGACCTGCTAGTAGTGACACAGGAGGAGGAATCCCCACAAAGGGAGAGCCCGAGGTGCATCCTGAAATCCTTCAACTTGCTGAGGTAGGTGAATGACTAAGCCCCCCCCCCCCCCTGGGAAACTGTAAACAAATGGCTTGTTTGTGATCATACAGCATGTTGAGTCCAAAGCACAACCTTTCTGATGTAGCAATAACATGGTACTGGCATGTTTGGATGTGTGTGTGTTGTTGATATTGCTTTTCATTTCAGACTCAGCAGAAGATGCTGAACTTTGTTTAATTGTTATACAAAATATTAAGCGCACACACACACACAAGACATTGACATTGACAAAAGACATCCAAAGATTTATCACTGCGGTTCCAAATTAGATAGAGCCCGGACTCCAAAGCATTTCTCTCTCTCTCTCTCTCTCTTTCTCTCTCTCTCTCTCTCTCTCTCTCTCTCTCTCTCTCTCTCTCTCTCGCTCTCTCTCTCTTACAAAATATTTCTCCTGTGTATTTTTATCAACATCAAGCAATGCAGAAGCATCTCATGCCGCACATGCTTGCACACCGAGGGATAAACGTGTATTGTAGGTCACATTTAGACCTGCACCAGAAGTGCGCCTTTCGTGCATTAGTAATTTGTTGATTTGAGTAACGGTCAAAAGCATTTGATTTTGATGACCTTCTAAATGTATCGCTCCCAGTACGAGCGAAGGAATCTGTGGCCATGAACGGAGTTGGGAGAAGAAGGAAAAAGACACTGACAGTATAGCCAAGGATCCACTTCATTGCTGTTAATCTTGTCCCCCGGGGGTCATGGTTCAAGAGGAAGTGGTATAAGTTACTGTCCCGTTTCCGAAATCCGCCGTCTGCCTGTCTGCAGGCTCTATTTAGGAACACGTATGGGTTTAGGAGCAAGCCGCAATGCTACACACCTAAAGCCTCAGGGGGACTTTGATAGAGGCTAAAATATAAGAGTGTCTGTCGGTTAAGCGCCAAGGCCACACACCAGAATGTGTGCGCCAGCACATGTCACTGTAAATCACACTCCAGCATCATGTGTGTCAGAGGAATAGAACAAAGACAATTTATATCATGTCATTTCGTCACTTTATTTTTGCAAAAATGTTCCTAAAAGTTTGGCTTTGTGTGTATTGTTTCACACAGTGCTGTGAGGGGCCACACAGAGAATGGATCATGTTGGAACATAAAAACATTACTCAGATCACATGTGGCTTCAAATCCCTGAAAGCCCTGATTGTGTGATTGTGTCCGTCTAGATGTGTGTGTGTGTGTGTGTGTGTGTGTGTGTGTGTGTGTGTGTGTGTGTGTGTGTGTTTGTGTGTGTGTGTGTGTGTGTGTGTGTGTGTGTGTGTGTGTGTGTGTGTGTGTGTGTGTGTGTGTGTGTGTGAGTGTGTGTGTGTGTGTGTGAAGCAGTCATGCCAAATTATGATAACATGGTCCCAAATGAATGGGTGGACTCTGCAATTGAGAGGAATGAAATGTGTCATACAGGCAACAAGTCCAGGAGTTCTTTGTGTTAGTCTTTGTTGCTTTGTTTTTGTTTCTAGCTTTTTCTCTTTCTCTCTCTCTTTATCTCACACACACAAACACTCATTCCGACTCCTATTTTCAGCATTTTCATGGCTGTTTAGAGGTGACACCCTTACTCATGCAGGTTATAAATACCCAACCAGATCTAGAGCATACCCCTGCCTTGCCACCTGCTCCCGTCCCTTCCTGGTTGGATCGTGTGTGTGTGTGTGTGTGTGTGTGTGTGTGTGTGTGTGTGTGTGTGTGTGTGTGTGTGTGTGTGTGTGTGTGTGTGTGTGTGAGTGTCATCGCAAGTGAGGTGTCACTGTAAAGAAACACTCACGCAGGCCAAGGCATTTAGTGCAGAGGGGGTGTGTCACTGCACTCTATATTCATTTACTGTATGTGTGTGTGTGTGTGTGTGTGTGTGTGTGTGTGTGTGTGTGTGTGTGTGTGTGTGTGTGTGTGTGTTGCAGCCGTACATGATTACCATTTGAATTACATTAGCACAGTCTGAAAGGAAATATTTAAAAAACATTTCGATGCATGAGAGAGAAGTTAGAAAAACCCTTTGGAATGACACTGATATTCAGTTATCTGTACTGTATCATTGACTCATGTAGCTGTAATGTCTGCACTCTTTCGAAAAACAATGAAGTGATTATATATTGGTAAGCTCAACTTTGCAGAACGTTTCTACATTTCCTATGTCAGTCTAGATGAGTTGTTTTGGAATGCATGCAACCCTTAAAATGGTGCTGCTGATGCCATCCCAGTAAAAAAAAAAAAAAAATGCTCATGCAACCGCAGTCATAAAGAAAGCCATTATGCTTCTGTTGCTGCCTGACCCTCTCCTCATCTCCATATTAGAAGTGGAAGTGCTCCAGGGCTCTCTGCAGCAGTCCGACATGCTTGTAGAATGACATAGACTTTGGCTGCAGAAACCCTAATGGGGCGGGGTTCTTTAATTCTACACTGCAACACTGCTGATAGTCACGGAAGCCTCCAAGGACTGAACGTAAACTCAACCAAAGCTCCTTTCTCCTGCTATCAAAAGTACGTCAAGTGTGGAAGACACAATATCACAAACACCTGCAACGTTTAATGCAGTCCATATTTAGCCATTCTTAACAAATACTTTAACGGAGCTTAATTGCTTAACATAATAACAAAAATTAAACACTTAATGTGTACGGGCAAGGCAGGATGTGAAAAGACACAATCACAAACACTACTGCTAACAGCTCTGCTAGAATGCTGTGATAAGTTCAAGCGGTTTCTTTCAATGGTTTTAAGAGCTTTGTTTACTTGTGCACAGAAACAAAAGATTGACTGCCAACCTTTTAGCACACTTGATGTTTGCACTTGAAAAACAGCATCCCATTCTTATGCATCTAACAACATTTGTAAACCATAAATATGAGTTAATGTTAAATTTGCATAGAACACACATTTAATTGTATGTGCAATAATTCACTAAATATGATTAAGTTGTATTACTCAGGGTTTTAACCAGCCTGTCCCCCTTTGCTCTCCCTGTATTTTCCACTCCTGAGTCCTGATATAGAATTTTCAAAGGTTAGTAGCCTTTATAGTAGAAATGTCTGTCCTTAAATGCACTACTGCTATTTGTCCACCAGGCGATGCCCTATGCTGCGTTTTGAGTTTGAACTTCAAACTGTCACACTACTGGCATCAACAGATGGGTTATAGTGGTGAAGTTACAACATGGAAAATATAAAATGGTGTTCATCCTAAATTACATGTTAAAGTCGTCTTGTGAGACCTCCAAGATTGAGAAGACACTGTACTCCAGTCTCCAGTGACTATAACCTGAACTCAATCAGCTATTGTAGATCGTATTCCTCTCCTACTACCAGGCCTGCCCACACAAATGGCTGGGCCCCTGAAAACCTCCAGTCAATGGGCCCCCCTTACCCATTACTCCTATCAACAATGAGTGTGAGTGCGCTCATCCCTCAATAAACACATACATGTATTTGTAGAGAGACTAACTATCTTATCAACCGGGGACTTGCAGGGACAGTTGGGAGAGCAAGGGCTCATTATTATTTTAAAATAGTAGCACATTTCTGACTTAGCCCAGCATACCTACCAATTTATTTTGATTCTCTTACACTCACACAATTGTTTAACAGATCAACAGATCTCTACAAAATAATCAGTTCACACAGAGACATTGTTCTTCTTTAGTATTCACTAAAGCAAACAGTTTTTTCACAATTTGCACGTTTTCTATGCTACTAGTTTCTGGTAAGATACATTTACACTAATTGACTGCACCAAATATTGCACTTTTTTGTATTCCTGCACATGACATTAAATCATTTGAAATCTTTTGATGGTATTGTTGAAATAAATAACACTTAAAAAAACACATTCTTCACACACAAATGAAAAAAGGCGGTTCTCTACAAGAATAACCAAACCAACCTCCTCAAAACTATAAAGTTGGCCTATGTTTGGTTGCAACATTTAGGCTTAGTTCATTCTGCTCTCATCACTGCAAAAGCACTGAAATCATTACAAAAACAGTTCTTAATCTTTGAACTCAAATCTGTTCCTTCAATTATTTCCAACTTCTTTGTGCCTTGTGTCTTTCTTTGCATAAAGAACTTTTTTAGGTCTATTTTTGTTTTTAGAAACAATACAGAAAGCAGGACCTTGGTGGTTAAGGCAAACATTAAAACAGGCTGATGCTGCTCGTCAGCTTCATTGTGGTAGGACCCGTCTGGTTGGTCAATTGGCCAGGTTTGTGAAAAACTGGTCAGACCTGGCTGGCCTGGTCATCCTGAAGACTTATGTCAAAGCCTTTAGAAGTTATTGTTCCCAAAGGGAAATTCTTTTTCACAAAAATGTACGTTATGGGGAGAGATCATTTAAACCTGTTTGTAGACCCAGGAAAATTACAGAGTAACTAGCCTGTCCTCTTTATAAGAATGTGGAAGAACTACAAAAGGTACCCAACCTGTTTTTTCATGGGGTCCAAATACTTTTCACAGCCACACCCAGACACAAGTAGCAGGTACATATGTTTTCCGTGAGCAGGAACGACTCAGGAAATATAATCCAGCCAAAACTGTTTAATATCAAAACCCAATCTTGTCACCATTTGGCACACAAAGGGTTTATAGGATGGATTATGTTTGAAACAGTTACACTCCGCTGTGCTCAATCTGAAACATTTTGAACATTTCTGCTTTTCTACTGCTTTTTAAATGGCCGTAAGCGGAGCCGCGGCTCTGTATAAACACCCAACTTTGAATAGATATTGACATAAATATCTAAAAATCTAAAAACAAAGTTTAGCTTAGTTAGGTTCTTGGCTTCCAAAGACCATGCCCCCCCCCCCCCCCCAAGTGGCTGGGTGTTACTAGAATTATTTCATCAAACTACCCAAGTGTTTGAATAATTGAAACTGAGTCAGGCCTTCTTGGAAGCAGGTGAATTTACTTGCAAACAGCATACAAGGGTCAAACAACAATGTACCTGGCTTGATACATGGTTGAATACATCGAATGAACAGTGTACAGAGATTATATGCAAGAGAAGTTGGTGTGTGCGCAAACACATACTAAGTTTGGTGTGTCCAGCCCTTGTTTTTGCTGGCGAAAGCAGAAACATTTTAATTGGCAGATATTCCCAGAAATTCATCTCAGCTGGTGTTATCCTTCATACAATGTCTGATAACAGAATATGGGGAGTGAAACTACTGTGCACATGAATGCGTCATACCTCTGTATGGGCCAAAATCTTATTAGCTTCTTCAAGGCTAAACAACACTTGAAGCAAAACACTTTGGTTAGTGGGACAAAGTTCAACAGCCAGAAAGCATGTATTGTGCATTAAAATATTATACAATAAAGCAAATTAAATTCTGTTAACATTCCACCCTTTTTATAATATTTAATGCAACTTTCAGGTAACACTTCAAAGCAAAAAGGTAAAGCATATGAGTAAATAAATTTCAGTCAAGCAGAATAATATCAAGTACATCAACATCACAGTTGTGAAAATGCAAGTTTGTGTACTGGTGCAACAGTCTATGTACAGTTTCAGAGAGGACAGTTTTTTGCAGAAGCCAGGGAACAGGAACCTAGGTCGTCTTGATGGTCTACAAGTCCTTTTTGTGGCATTTTGACGCAAAGTGTCCTTCATATCACAGTCACTGGGGGAATGGTTATGTAGGATATTACCATAACCGATTCAGACTGTTCCTCAGTGTCCAATTGTCCTTATTGAAGAATGGTCAGCTTCGTCTTCTCCTTGCATCTGAAACAGAATGAATTTGAGCAGTAACATGTTCTCAAAAGAAATGCTCATCATTCTGCCAGGGTTGTTTCTAAAATATCATCCTTCAGTTCACATTTTTTTTTCTGTGTTTGGGCAGCATTCAAGCACACACAGGCAGTCAGGCCCTCCCTTTTCTGAATGGGACTGAATCACACACACACCACATTCCTGAGAAGCTCTCTACTTCTCCAAATCTGACATGGTGTTATAGTTTGTTCTTCAAATAACACAAGTTAACATGTAGGTTAAGTATAGGTGTCTTTACAGTTAACCAGTTTTTGAATCAATTTATATCAACAATACACATTATGATCATATTTTCAGCATAAAAATCCCCTTTAACTTGTAATTCAAATCAAAAGCATTGAACAAGTCTTTTCAGTGAACATTTTCATAAAAAGAACACAAAAGGACGCTTTTTTGTAAGTTTATGCTGGAACTTCAAATGATTGACTACACCTTTAATCTTTAAGGTTCACTATGGGGCTTGGATTGGCAAGATATTCAGCTCTAAACTTTAAAGCTTTTAGCAATTTAGTCAGAACTCTGGTCATCTTTAGGAGACAAGCATTTTATAACCCATCATAACAGCATAACAATTGTATGCACACTTACAAAACCTTCTATCTCCCTTCCCCTACATACTTTTTCTTTCTTTATAACATCCATAAACAATCAGTTCCAAACAATCTTTTTCCTCTTACACTTTCAACAACATTCTCTTATTCATCTCTTTGGCCACCACCTTTCTCTTTACTGTTCACGATGGGGGCTTGGATCAAATGTAAAGTCAGATATTTGATCATATGTAAGAGGGGCAGTTGCTTACAAGTAATTTAATTTTTTTTTAAATGTAAAATCTAATCAATTTAACAGGGTGAACACCCCTATTCCCTCCAATTGATTAACAAAATTCACCAATTTAAAACTAGAACACCCTATGTGATGTATTCTAAACAAAACAAAACAAAATCAGCTGTTAATATTCACCTGATTTCAAGAAAGCCTCGACTCGCTCAGCTTTGGCTCCGGAGTCCGTCACCCCCCCTCTATCCAAGTCGAGTCTGCTGACGGCCTCTCCCTGTAGCAACGGGCTGGAGGTCTTCTGTGGAGAGTCCCAGACTCCCCCGTCTTCACGTGCAGGCTCTTCTTGTCCAGAGAAGAGGATGTTGGATCCGGCAACTCGAAACTGAAACTGAATCAGGCCCTCTTGGAAGCAGGTGAAATTTACTTGCAAACAGCATACAAGGGAATCAACAATGTACCTGGCTTGATACATGGTTGAATACATCGAATGAACAGTGTACAGAGATTATATGCAAGAGAAGTTGGTGTGTGCGCAAACACATACTAAGTTTGGTGTGTCCAGCCCTTGTTTTTGCTGGCGAAAGCAGAAACATTTTAATTGGCAGATATTCCCAGAAATTCATCTCAGCTGGTGTTATCCTTCATACAATGTCTGATAACAGAATATGGGGAGTGAAACTACTGTGCACATGAATGCGTCATACCTCTGTATGGGCCAAAATCTTATTAGCTTCTTCAAGGCTAAACAACACTTGAAGCAAAACACTTTGGTTAGTGGGACAAAGTTCAACAGCCAGAAAGCATGTATTGTGCATTAAAATATTATACAATAAAGCAAATTAAATTCTGTTAACACTGGGCCCTAGAAAGCCTTCCCACTTTCTACCCCTTATGGGCGGCCCTGCCTACTACCATGCACCTATGAAAATGTACTGTTGTGTTTGAGTGACATTTCACTTGTTGTGATTTTTATTCAACTGATCTACAAGTTGTCTCAGGTCTGCAGCCACAAAACCCATATAGCCTACTTACACGGGAAAACATTTGTAATTTGGATGACCCAGAGCAAATGGAAAAAGGAAAAATCAATCAATATCTATTAGTCACATGCCCCTCTACTGTGTCTTGGTTAGGGTGGTGACTTGAGTACTCCCACAATATCGCCATGTTATAATAATATATAGGCTATCAAAATGAATAATATATTTATAAAGTATATATTAATTACTTTTCTTTTGTAGATAATTCAGCTTGTTTTGCATTCAGTCTATTGTGGAATGTCAAACGGCGTATTATTTCTTTATATGTAAAGAAAGTGATGCTTCATGCTATGTTGTTGCTTTCCTTTGAAGTGAGTCTGTTCCATCTACCTTCTCAGTGCCATTACTGAAAACATACTCTTCCATCTCGGGCCGGATTTATGAAACTCAGTGATTACATCAGTCAATTAATTAAAGCTATGACATTTACAAGTTATGTCAAGTCTACCGGTCCATTGTCTCCATGACAAAATCCACCCACAAACAAACACACACACACACACACACACACACAAGGGACTCAGATTCAACACATTCAGCAGATGCCATCGTATCACGCAACTTCCATTCATCATAACAGCTGGGGACATAATGTCAATAATCCAATGGTACACTGCTGCTCTAATTGCAAGATCAATACATACAGCATTATGGGAGTGTGTCCCGTCAATGCATGTGAGATTCTGATCAATGTGGGTCAGCCATCAAGTGAAAACTGTTTTTCCAGCTGAGCTAGAGTATTGCTAACCCTAACCCAACAATGATTAAAACCCTGTTTGACCCCGGGACACGACAGTGGGACATCACACGGTCATTAGAATAAAAAAGCGATTTAGTCTGCATAACTTCAAAATCACAGCATTTACAGTATACTATTGTTCTCAAAGCAATGTTCATCAAATAAACACCTGTTGTAAATCTCTATACAGGGGTGAAGTTGATGTTAGCTTAGCTTAGTGGTTAGACTAGCAGGGAAAAGCTAGCCTGGCTCATGAATGACAAAACGAGCGCCTCATTAAAACTTAAAGAGGATATTATCAACATGTTTATGTATCAAATGACAATGTAAACCATTACAGGAAATTGTTGGTATTATCACCTGAATCTTTACCTTGCCTCAGCTTGTCAGTTTCAGCCTATCATTTAGATGTCTGGCCTGCAATTTAAAAGTTTTGGTTCACTCTCAGCTGTTTTCAGCAACAAAAAAAACCTCCAAAACAACCGGTGCACACCATGTGCCCAGCACCAAAGGGCAGTCAGACGGAGTTAGCAACTAGCTGGTGAATATAGCGGAGCATTTAGCAGATGAAGTGCCAGATATTTCCCTAAGGAGTTGTTACACACCAAAATAGAGCCAGAACTGAACGAGTACTGGACTTAAATGTATCTTGTGACATCAAACTTGACTCTGAAATAATGATAAAGTTTCTCCACAACTGCTGGATGACTAAATTAGAAACTGTTTGCTAACGGGTTCGACATATCAACTTCATATCAAAAGGTGATGATATGTCAATTATGTGTTACACTTTTCCCCACTGTCCTCAAGTGCTCGAGTAAAAATTAATTTTATTGCAGGTTAAAGCCCATTTTACATCCTTTTTTCTGGGTTCATGTTAGTCAACCTTATTTAAATTGACCAGGAAATCGGTTTCCCAAAATGTCAAACTTTCCCTTTAAAGCGCTTACTTGCTGACTGTATAGTTAATGAAGTTGTGGTAAGCATGTATTAGGCTTCTATTGAGGTACTTCAAATTATATATACCTATATATATTTCAAGAATGAAATGTTTTTGCTTGATAAACCTTCCAGTAGCCTACCACCTGCAAATAAATACCAAATTCTTGAATTTAGTAGTGCTTTGCATGTTAATAAAAACAATTCATGTTGGGTGTCTTTTAAGTGTAGTTGAAGCAAATTGGCTTGCATTTATGTTCACATTATGCAACCACACAACGCTCAAGGTAGGGCTGCATAAAAACATGAATTATGTATTTTTAGTCATAAAGAATTTAAAGAATTCTGTATACAGTTTCCTTTCACTCTCGGTTGCTGGTGGTGGAAGAAGTGAGAGACTCTGGCGTCGTATAGTCAATAAGTAAGCGTTTGTGAGAGTGAGTCCAAACCTGCGTGCGTGCACCTTCACTTTCCACAGTTAAATTCAATGCCCCTCCTGTCTGGAAAAATCCAGGCGTCGGAAAAAAGTAAACGAAAAAAAAATGGCAGAGCTTAGAAATGTTTTTTTTAAGACCTGAGAAATGCATCAAGCCATTTAACAAGTAAAGAAACACCACGTTGTTTGTGGCCCTCCATCTCCCCCATTGCCTCATGCACACAAACACAAACAGCCCTCCTGATGTTTCCAGGCCCCTCCTCCTCCTGCTCTACTCAAGGACAGATTTAATGGATTAATGTGCTTCATGCTGTCAGAAGGCAATGCTTTGAAAGGGCATTACCATAACTTTATATAATAATGTTCCTATTTCTTTTCACTGGGACACTTGAGTGTTGCTTTATGAAAAGAAGAAATCCAGGAATTATGACTCAGGGCATAATTTATTATTTGAAGGGGACAAACCCTCACTGGGGCTGTGTGCCTATGTTAACAGAGGCATGTTTAGGGCTTTTCCTCAAAGTTAATGCTTTGTTTTTGTATCTCCTTTGTCATTCCATGCAAACAACTATTATTGATTATCCTTGAGTTCATTGAAGGTAGTACAAGCATTTCAGCCAATTATATAGCATCAGCAGAGATTTGGGCCAGTTCAGTGCCAGATGTACCTACGTCTTTCTCTTTGCTTTGCCCACAGATGTCTCGTGTTTACACAGCTGCCTTTATGATTCAGTGTGGTACCACCTTGCAGCGTTGAAAGGAAACTTGTAGTAAGCCTGTCGTTTAAAGAGAACTACGTCATCCATACTTTGAGAGACTAGAATGACACCAACTGACATTTACATAATCTGGCCAATATCTTTGATGATATTATTGCTTCACTGTTCAGTTCCTCTGAGTATATGGTAAAATATTATCAGCTGTTGGCTGACTAATTATTTTTTATATATATTATTTCCATATTGACGGACCATACTTAATTGTAATATGAATCACTTTTTTTACTATTTCCTATATTTATTGTATTGCCATGTGGAAAGTTCTTCCGAATGGCTATTAAAGTATCTGAATCTGAATGGTAAGGTGGAGGAAAAATGAAACTGCACAATTTAACAAGACCAAGAGAACACAGCTATGTGCTACTTGTAGACTTTAAAAAGGTTCAGCAGTGCTACTGTGTTAGTATGCTAGCATTTGCTAAATATCTAAGGGACTATTATGTAGTTAATAAAAATGCCTTTGCTCAGATCCCTGAAACTTGATGAAATTACTCAAAGCAGGCATTCTGTGTTTCCCGAATGGTACTAAAACAAAGTTTACTTTGCTTCAGCATCGTCATATTAACATTATTACCATTATCTATCTTTTAGTCACAAATACATTACCTCATTGCGATGCATTCTGCGGTCTCTTTTTCACACGCACTAGCAAAGATCTTAATGACAGCAGGCACTGATGTTGTAAAAGAAAACACTACAGCTTTTGTCCAAAGGGGAACTAGAATCTAACCAGACATATTCCTCATTGTCACTTTAACACAAAGTATTAGAAAACGTTCCAATTTTGACCTGATGTCAAAGTGTTATTCATCCACTGTTGGACATGCAAGTCTTTCTATAGTTGTTGAGCTATTTTAGTCTGGACCAAAGTTGTGGACAGACCAACAGATGGACGGACACCTATAAAGCCATTCAAGCCAATAATATGGCGAATGAGTAATGACACATTCCAGTGTGGACAGAGACTATAAGACAACAAAGGTACAACCTGACACACCAAGGGACTTTAAGGAAAACTAATAGCATCACTAAGTCAATGAACACTCAGTCTATCTCATCACTCACCATTACCTTAACTGTGATTGTGCAGCACATTAGAGGATGCCGACATGCACAAAAAGCTGCCTTTTTCGTCTTCATGTCTGCCCGCTTACTGAGACAGAATTGGGACGGAGTTAAAAGACGAGCCAACAGGATGCCCTAAATGCAGCGTGATATGATTGTGTTTTTGTTTTGTTTGTTGTTTGTGGAGGTCGCTGAAGATACAGCAGCGCTCCAATGCTGGCGTGTCACTGAACAAGCGCATATCTGTAGTGACAGCAGCCACACAGGAGACCGTGACTGTCCAATGCTTCACATAGAACCATGCTGAGATGAGAAACCTTGAGACACTAGGAAAACCTGCATGAACTGAACATGTCACATAACCGCATACTCAGTAGAAAGTGCATATTATCACAAGGGCATTCATATTGGCTTCAGTCATGTCAAACTAACCCATTGTTGCATGATGAAGCGAGAAATGTATTGTTTTCACCTCTCCATTATGTCTATGTATTTGTTGTGAAATGAAAAATGATTTGACACCCCCCCTGTGTTTCTTGTCTTCAGCTGGCCAAAGCCAAAGGGAGCCACGCCTTCACGGAGAGGAGCTTCAAGAGGAAGAGGGTGTGCCATGTGTGCAGGGAGAACATCGACAACCCCGGGGCTGTCTGCAAGGGTGAGTGCACTAGTCCTCAGTCACTCGGTCAGAGACACAACCTAACCAGCGTGGATGCATACACACACCTATAGACCTGGCATAGATGAGCTCACTCTAACTGTCCTTTCTCCGTCTCTCTCAAGAGGATGGACTGTCAGAGTTAATCATCTCCCTTACCTCTCTTCTCTCCTCACTTGTTTTACAGATTGCAGGGTTGCAGTTCACAAGACATGTGAAGCCAAGGTAAGCCGGACATTTTTCTCACTAAATTCATCACAGATTTAGATTACACCCCTTTACCTTCCTCCTGTCCTCCTGAGTATGAATTGTGCTCCTGTGTCGGGGGGGTTTCTGGCTTTTTTAATACGGTGTGGAGTAAGCCATGTGCACTGACCTAGATGTGTGGTTGAAGGAGGCCTCCCCCCCATTAACCGCAAAACAGCCAGGTTGCTATGAGTAATCCAGTCATGTGGTAACGTCGTGGCATAGCAGGAGCTCCTTAATGTCCTCAAGCACCCGGGGAGTCTCAGTGGTTGCTCACTGTGGTTCTGTAATACGGCTTGGTATGGAGCATTGGCTGCTTATTAAAAAATTATATTGTGCACATTACTATGACACTCATTAGCGTTGTCTCTGAGAAGTGCTCTAATAGGCTGATCAGCAGTGTGCCCTGAGGTGTATTGGTGGGGGTCAGAGGAGGATAAAGCACAAAGAGCAGCACATCTCAGGAAGATGGCACCTTGAGAGGCACCTGAACAGAAGTTTGTTTTGAGATGTGTTACTGTAGGCATGGGCTTTTTCTCTCTACGTGGCTCTTTATTTTTAGTTCACATTTCTGTCAAATTACGCTGTTATCCTGCAATTGCAGGGATAAGGTGTTTTTGTTTGTAGGCTACACAGTATCACACTGGAATTGCTTCTTGTCGTCCGTGCGTTCTTTGCGGTGCCATTAAACAATCATACAGCGCCAAATTCATTATGCCCACTTAAAGTAACCCGAACAGATCGGACCGCAATGCAAAAGATTGTGTTTTGAGTGAGGGGCCTAATTGTTGTTGTTTTTAGGACCAGGAGGGGATTCTTTCGTTTGTTGAAGACATGGCTGACTACGCTGTGTAAGAGAGAAGCATCACAGCAGCTCAGTATCACAGAGCACAAGTTCATGACCTTACTGTAACTAGGCTGTTATGCCCTCACTGTCCAACTGCACACGCAACAGAATTATTATTATTTAATTTTTCTAAAGCACATTTGCGCTCACTCACTGTCATACAGATTGACCCATCACCGCATAAATCCTTTAGGATTTGTCAAAGGGGGCAAACGTTTGCTTTCCTGCCCCCCCCCACACACACACACACACACACACACACACACATACACAATGTAATGGTGTACGAATTGGTACTACCAGCTGTTGTGCCATGGCAGCAGGTATTAAAAGAGGATTATTATTTTAGTCTTACCCGTCCCCCTGGTCACCACGGTGATAGCCCCACCAAAAAAAAATACTTTTGGCGGCTGCAGGAGAGGCCGGCGCCGTGGACCAGAGTGGACAGCGTCACACGGGACGATGATCAATCTGGATAGGAGAAGTCTGAGGGGGTAAATATAGGAAATAACAAGAATGCCGTAGATGCCTGCCAGTGAGGGATCTGTCGGGGAGACACAAATAAGTGAGGGGCAGCTGGGGAGGCAGACTGTGTGTATGAGTGCGAGTGTGTGTATGCATTCCCAATTGGGGGTATTCATAAATAAAGGGTGAACATTGGGTCAAGGCTGCATATTTGCTGTCTGTTTCATGTCACGCTACATGCTCTCACTGTATGTTTCGTCTACGTTCCTCTTTTATATAAAGACATTGCATCTTTTCTTGTCTACTTCTTTCACCTCTTGCGTCTCGCTGTCATCATCTTTCTTTTTTGCCTTTAATCTAATCAGTTGCACCTAAAGCTTCTCACACCTTCTCTGCTGCAATTTTTCCTTCTATTCAAGTCTTAAATGCTTTCATCAGTGTGTCATGTCATCTTGGTACCATCTCCATATCAGTCATAAGTAAAGCTTTTTTCCTGCATCCTTTGAGCATGTTCTTTTTACTGTATTTGTCTGTCTGCCTGTCTGTCTATCTGTCTTATCAACGGCACTGTCCATCTAACTCTGCCTCTTTGTCCTGCTGCCACGTTTTCTGCCACTCGCCACCTCTGTCTGCCTGTGCCTCAAGCCACCGGAGAGGTCAGTTGACATCAGCACCCTGTGACTATTGCAGGGCTGGCCAGTGTCAGTGTGTGTGTGTGTGTGTGTGTGTGTGTGTGTGTGTGTGTGTGTGTGTGTGTGTGTGTGTGTGTGTGTGTGTGCGTGCATGTGTGCGTGCGTGCATGTGTGCGTGCGTGCATGCATGCAAGCGTGCGTGTAATAGAGAGTGCACACACAAGGGAAAGTGCTTGCAGAGTTGACGTGCTTTACTGTCTATGTGCGTATGACACAGGCATAGCAAAGGGAGGGAGAGCTTTATTGCATGCGCATGCTGGCACAGTGGAACTGTGTGTGTGTTATGGTGAGGGAGGGAGGGAGAGAGCTGGTGAGAGGAAGTGAGCAGAGAGAGCTCGTATGGGAGACAGAGAGAGGGAGGCTGTGTATCCCACTCCACAGACGGGACTACTCAGAGGCAGAGGGAAAGACTGAAGCTGCTTGTTGAGAGGTAAAAACACGCTCTGCGCTGTATTGAGGAAAGCCTTCCAGCTGTAGATACTCGGGCATATCAGTTTTGACTTTTTGAGCGTTTCTTTTCCTTTAATTGTGAACTCTTCTGAAGCCTCTGTGCAGTGTTTGCTCTGATAATGCAGCATGTGATTGTGCATATTATTTCATCAAAGCTGTGGCCGAGGAGCAACTTGCTTTAGCCCAGAAAGAGGATTTCATTTACTATGATTAAAGCAAGTGCAGAAAAATCAAGCAGAGACTCCTGCTGTGACCTACTAAAAAAAATAATACAGAGATTTAAATGTTTAATACCAGAGAGGGAATTCACAAGATTTACTTTTTAATGAGATAGTTGTCACTATGTGTGCACATTACCAGGCTATGGAAAATCTACCTTAACCTTATTCTGACATTTATGTAACTTGTGTGCTGCAGCAGTAGCATGTGTAATTTCCCACAGTGCCCATCCACTGCATCTCTCTACGTCAACACTGTGCATACATGTCTTTGTTGTGTATTGTGTATATAGATTATCATCTATGACCATCTATTGCCTGACAGACAAACGGCTGTATCCCAGACCCAGTCAGCTGTCCTAACATCATCTGATGGATCCTAATGTTGTGTAGTGAAATACAGATGGATACGGTTTCTGCTCATACCCACCAGCTGTTCCGTTAATGTGTCATGCTGATTTATGGATTGATATAGCAATTATGACGCTATATGGACTATATGCCCTGTGTAATAAACAAGTGTTCAAGTGTACATAATAGGGGTTTCAATTTGTCCTCATTAGCGCCAGTGGAGCTGGAACAGGATAAGAAAAGTTCATTATAAAAAGTGACTGTATGAAAAGGTGATACATCAAACTTTTGCACTTCTGCAATGCAATCTTGCTGCTGACATGTACTGTATATGACTATCACATCTGCTATATGCTAAACTTGGCTGGTCTAGCTGTAGTCCAGATGCTGTGAGCTTCTTAGGGTTCTCATCCAGCATGTGTATTGAGCAACATGACAACAAGTGTCATGGATTTGGCCTTCTCCTGTTGTTTGTGTCTCACCACGGGAGATGGGTTGGACAGGCTGTTCTAAGGTAGCTCTATGTGTCCTTGTGCTTCGATTGGATTGTAGAAGTGGCCAAGTCGATATATATATATAGAGAGAGAGAGAGAGAGAGAGAGAGAGAACTCAGCAGGATGGGAGTTGACAGAGATGTCGCGGATAGAAAATCCTGTCAGATGAACATCTGTGTACCTTGATTGAGGTGGTGACTTATTGATGTCACGTTCCTGTTGCTATATAGCCATCACTCCACACTGTGTACAAATAATTATAATGGTTAATTTCATTTTACTGCTTTACTTGTCTTATCGATAATTTATTACAGGGACAATGCAAACACACACACACACACACACAAGGTCTGATGCATGCACAGTGTTTATATTTACCCATTGCTTTTCATTTCCTGAGAGCCTAAGCCAAGTGATACGTGGCAAGCCTCATTTCATTTTCCATGAATTTTGCATTTCTTATTTTCTTCGCCATGATCATAACAATGTCTTTATAACAATTGAGCTTAAAAGGCATCATGACATTTATTACATATTACTTTTGATCGCCATGTGTTGATTCGGTATTGACATTATGGTGGTGATAAATGTATGTGTTAATTCCAATAATCGGATGTTAAATAGTGTTAGTTAGGCAAAGCGCCAAGGACCAAATACAAATGTGTGTTGCCATAGACATGTTGTTGTACAGATCTCTCGTGAATGTCACCACTGCTGAGGTTGTGATAGGATGACTATAATGGATATAAGTAGACAAGATGAGCCTTTAATTGTTCAGAGGGCCGTATGGTCTAAAATAAGGAGCTCTATCAAAATAGCTGTGTGAAATCTCTCTGCGCTGTGTCAGTGGTCAGCATGTTCAGCTGTTGACATCTCTCTTCCCATCCAGCCGCTTGCTCTCACTTTCTGTCTGTGTTTCCGTTTGCTTCTCCTCTTCTTGATGCCTTTCATCCTCCTTTCTTTTTTTCTTCAAGCCCTCCATTCCTGCTTCCTCCTGTTCCCTTCTTCTCCGGGGCAGGTTACACAGCGATTTGCCTCAGCTATGGAGTGATGCTTATCGAGGTGTCCATAGCCATCTGTTTATTCAGGGGGAGTGCATACTTGTGTATCTCACAGCAGGGATGATTGTGGCTATCCTGTCCCTGGGCACTGACAGTAGAAAAAGAGGCGGCGTGCGAGGTAGTGTGTGTGTGTGTGTGTGTGTGTGTGTGTGTGTGTGTGTGTGTGTGTGTGTGTGTGTGTGTGTGTGTTTGACTGCAGGGAGTAGGATACAGAAAGATGAGGGATCAAAGATGAGAGAAAACAGAAGAAAGGCAGAGCGATAATGAGAGGAGAAAGAGATAGGGGGTCGGTCATACTTTCATGTGAAGCCTCCTAAATCCCAGCCACTCCTAAATGTGTCCCTCTGGCTGATATGTTAACAACTCTTTCAGTCAGAGTTTTATTTAGCCTTCTTTGGACTTTGTGCTTGAGAGTCTCTTTGTGAGACTCTATGGAACTTGGAATAAGCTGTGGCTATTTTGCTTTTCCTGTGTCAAACGGGAAAGGCTTACTCACTTCTCCCTCTCCGGAGTGTGATGTCAGCACTGAGTTGACTGTCAGAATGAAACTTGTTTGACGCCTGGCTACATTTTCTAACTCTCACATTTTTTCTCCCACTCTCTCTCTCTCTCTCTCTCTCTCTCTCTCTGTTGGATTTCCTCGAGCTAGGATAGGAGTGATGAATTGAGATGTGGCATTGACAACGTTTTAAGATTTGTGCCACAATCTCTCTGTTGTGGAGGGGATTATCAGCCAGTAAACCTGTATGTGAAGTTCTACTGTTAAAATCAACCATTTAATGTAGATTAGGGCTGATTAACCAGTCGAACTGTCAGTTGATCAGCTTTAAATGTCAGGAATTAGTGCATGGTCCAAAGACTAAGATGATTTTGTCTTCACAAAATAGTTAAGCCTGGAGACATTGTTTTTAAACAGACAAGTAGAGGTACTGGCAGGAGGATTTGTTTAACTTTTGACAATGTCAAACTAGTTGTTTACTTGTTACCAGTCTAAGCTAACTCAACTGGCATCTAGCAAACGCTTGACATCTATCTCACCCTCGGAAACCCTCGGATTGCTTATTTTAGGGTTTTGAACCGTTCGTTGGTAAAAACAAATGTTTTAAAGAAAACACTTTGACATTTTGCTTCTGCTTTGCTTTCGTTGCTGAGACTAAGATAAGAAAATTTAAACCACTCTCCTGAGCCAGCAGACGCTTAGCTTAGTTAGCCTAGCTTAAAGACTGGACACAGTGGGAAACCAAAGTAGCTAGCCCAGCACTTTCAGAAGGCAAACCATCTTGTGTTAATTAGTGAACTTCAAACCTGCAATTATTTTGTGGCCATTCGGGGGCAGTGGAAACAAACTGTAAACACAAACGAAACATATCACCCCGTTCACAGTGGAAACTGTTGCCTATTTACTCATCCAGCAGTTATTATATTAACATTCACTTGTGTTTGTGTCCAATATTTCTCTCTCTTTTATATTAGCTCTGTTTTTGTTTTTACCAACACATGAGGAACATATCTGTCTCTTTAGCTGCTAATTGCTCCACTATTGTCTGCACTAAGTGTGGCTGTCCTTTGTTTGGTGCAATGGCAGGTATAGTAGGCTAAAGTGGGTTTTTACAGCTTTTTCATTGGAATCGACTGCCTGTTGCGTGTGAAAACGAAGATGAGAGCGGACAGCTAAACAATGAGCTGAAACTTGCTGTGAACTCAGCTGAAGAATAAATGAATTGTTACATTCAAAATATATTGATGATTTTAAGTCGCTTAACGGACAAGGTCAACACCAGGCTAGCTGTGTCCCCCGTGCTTACAGTATTTATGCTAAGCTAACTGGCCATCGCTCTTGTTTGATGAATGAATTAAAAGTGCCAGTTGATGAACAAGTCAGCCAGTAAACACAGACCAGACAGTGACATTCAGTCCCAGGGGGTGGGCTCCAGGGCCGTCATTGGCACCTCAGTAAACGCTAGCTGATGAACAGGACGAACTGAACCAGATGGCAACGTTCCCAGTGGCTCCAGTGTCCACATGCATTAATGAAGACCCTGAGGCTGGCAGAGCCAATAAAGACACGTGTACACACTGTGCATATATGTGTGTGTGTGTGTGTGTGTGTGTGTGTGAACCCAGGTTGACCAACGCTAAGATCCTGTTGCAAATTGTTTCCTGTGGACTCTGGTGTCTTCCTCCTCTGTCTTTATGCTGCGTGTCAGTGCTCTCTGTCTCTATAAGTTCAAATCCCCTTGTCTTATGTTGCGTGTGTGTCGTGTGTATGTTTCAAGCGGGTACACATGTGTATGTTGTGTCTGTCTCCCACTGTTCCTTCCTGGAGCCGACCACTTTATCCACTTAACCACCGTTATTAAACCCATTAAGAGAGGAGCGCTCGCCCTATGGCTGAATCTCCGTGTCCTTTCATTTCCTACTGTAAGTTGTATAACATGTTTGTTTGTCATCTAACGCTGTACTTTAATTCACTGGAAAGTACAGAGTATGCCTGTGCTGTGGTGGAATGCGAAAAGAACGGATTGACAAGAAAGTCAGGATGTTAATATTATCTAGAGATCCAAGGAATTGTAAATAATAACAAAACATAACAGAATACAAATTACAGTATTTAACCTGCAGGACCATAGAAACGTAATGACATCATCTTTAGAGCTCAGCGACAGCATATTTTGTTGATGGGAACTCTTTAAAACTAATAATGTTCAAGGTATCTTTGATGGTTGCAAATGTATGAATTTAAAAATAAACTCAAATGAACTGAAGATAAATCATTCAGAATAATTCATTAGTTAAACAACAATAGCACCTAAATTAGTGTTTGTTGTTTCGAAAGATTTAGCTAATTAGCAACTGGTATAACATGTGATTAGTGTTCATTTTGAACATCCCAGACAGTCACTGGTCTCAGACTGCCATGACTGCCGTGACCGCCCAAATCAAATCAGCTGCAACATGATGTTATATAATGTTTATAATTATGTTAAAAGCCATATCAGTCTACAGTCATTATTAATGTGTCTTTCTGAGAAACTGCCCGAGGATCATTATGCAGCAAATTACGCAATCCCTTACCAATGGTAAAATTAATTTCTGAATGGTTGCCTCAGTTTCCATGCCATGTTAGCATGATGACATTGACATCATATGCTTACATGACACACAGCCATCCAATGTCTACTCAACTGGAGGGGTGAAAAACAATCTATGGGATCAGAAATATCTTAGCATTAGTTGCCTTTTTTGTCAAAGTGGATGGTGTACAAATTGGTTCTAGAAAGCAATATCTACCTGGAAGTTATGACATCAATCTAATAAATAGACATTTTAAAATGCAGTCATGGAAATATTCTACAGAAGTGATTGTACCCTGGCTTGCTGTACCCTGGCTTGCTCTGTCAACACAAAAATTCTATTGAGTGCATTGCTAGCATCGCCGCTGTTTTGGTTGTTTACATTGTATTTCATTGTGATTGTCGGGCATTTGGCTTGTTAACCTGTTGCCTGACACCTGTCAGCGCTGCCCTGCACTCAGCCACAGAGTTCAGCTCAGCTGGCAATAAATCCTGTGGGGGCAGTTCAAAGGTCAAAAGTTGACAGGGTGTCACCTGTGACCCTACAGTTGAAGCCCATAGTTACTGTTACTGGGTTACAGAATGTTTGATTCCATTTCGTAGCTCAAATAGCTTCCCATCTCTTTCTTTCTCTTTCTTTCTTTCTTCTCTCTCTCTCTCTCTCTCTCTCTCTCTCTCTCTCTCTCTCTCTCTCTCTCTCTCTCTCTATTTTTTATCTATCCCTCTCCCCATCCCTCCATGTACACATGGGTTTGTGGTTTAGGCAACTAACTTTTGGCTCACCAGCTGAGCACAAGGACTGCACGCCACATGTATAGTCTTCCTCCAGTAAACTTTATCCGTCTCTCCCTTCTCCACCTTCTTTACGAGGCAAAAGAGCACAATCAATCATTGTTATTGAGTATCTCCTATTATACTCTTCTGCCAATGGCCTAAAGTTGTATAATGTGCAAATAAACTCCAGTTTTTTACAGAAATTTCAGGACGTGTTTGTGAAGTGTACAAGGCTGTGTGTGTGTGTGTGTGTGTGTGTGTGTGTGTGTGTGTGTGCGTGCGTGCGTTGATCACTAACCCATCAACAGCCAAATCTGTGCTGACAGTCTCATCTTCGAACCAGCTGCTGCTGATGACAGAAGGAAAGTGATAATGAATCTCTCGTCCTCCCTTCTCTCCCTCCTCCTCCCCTCATCCTTCTATCCCTTCATCTGAGCTGCTGGAGCGGGACCAAGAGCATTAAACCAAACACATGACTTGGCTTGTGCTGGTTCATAGTGTGTGTGTGTGTGTGTGTGTGTGTGTGTGTGTGTGTGTGTGTGTGTGTGTGTGTGTGTGTGTGTGTGTGTGTGTGTGTGTGTGTGTGTGTGTGTGTGTGTGTGTGTTAGCTAGCATTAGGTCATTCATTATGTGACTGCTGTAAACACCAACCATGTGTTCATTTTATTTCAGGTGAATTCCACCTGTACCTCAGCACCAGACCTGGTGAGTGCGTTTCCATGTACTGCTGAGAAAGTTGTTTTATATGATGTCATTCAACCAAACATTGCAATAGAGTTTCTCTTGTCTGGTTGTTTCTCAGCACGGCTCCACTAAATCTGCACAACAGAAGAAGAGAGGCTCCCTGCCAAGGTACCAATAGGCCTGAGTCAAATATAGTTACACAGTCACATACACACACACACACACACACACACACACTCATGATATTTGATGTGGAAAACAGTGATATACTCAGAAACGAAATGCACAATAGAATAAACAGTTTCAGAAGCGTGGGGTTTGTTTACATTTGCAGAGCCAGCAGTTAGTTAGCTAAACATATTTACTCTACATGTTGTTCCTTGTATTGAATATTTATATTCATCATAAATCTAAATATAATTAGGCAACTTGAACCAAACTTAAGACTAGAATATGTTTGTTAACAAAACGGTGGGCCCAGATACTTATATGGTAGCTTACCTTAGAAAATGTTCACTTCTCTGACACACCCAAAGTTACACAGTGCACCTTTAAGGACTTACATTTTGGCTGTCTTGAGCGCCTACTGACTGTTTTTGGATGTATTAAAACAATGAATTCTCACAATGTCCAGGAGTAAAAGTGTGGAACCAATGATGGAGAACGTGATGGAGCGCCACTATGACTTTGACCTCACCTACATCACAGAGAGGATCATCTCAGTCTTCTTCCCGCCAAACCTGGAGGAGCAGCGCTACCGCAGAAACCTGCAGGAGGTGGCCTCCATGCTGAAGTCCAAGCACCAAGACAAGTTCCTGGTCAGTCATAAAAAACGAAAATATAAGGAATATAAACATAATGTTGTCATTCATCTCATAGAAGGACTCAATAATTGAGATTTATAGGTCATGGTTAAAGACAAATGCTAAGACAAATGTTATAAAAACAGATTAAAAATGTTATATTTGCATATTTGTGTAAGTATCCAGAAAGGTTATTGTTGTAAATCCTTATCTGTGGTTGACAGGGATTATTAACTATAAATTGTTTTGCTCAGTATGTGGTTAACATGTAAAAAAAAAAACGTTATAGTATACATCTCTGACATCTTGTTATGTGTCTCTGCCTTTTCCAGCTGCTAAATTTATCAGAGAAGAGACACGACATCACCAGACTAAACCCAAAGGTACAGGTATTTATTTACACTGTGAAAGTTGACCAGATCACACACTGCTTAGACACAACTGAGATAAACAAACATAAAATGAGATCATTGCATATATGCAAGGAATGAATGGACTATACTTCAAAAACAAGGATTTCTAATCATTTCTCCTTTGGGTTCAGGTGCAGGACTATTGCTGGCCTGATCTTCACGCCCCGCCCCTGGACAGAATCTGTGCTGTTTGTAAAGCCATGGAGACCTGGCTGACCTCTGACCCACACAATGTAGTGGTTCTCCACTGCAAGGTAAGTGCCACCTGAATACAAATCTGCGGCCATTGCTGTGAGGGATAACAAACTAAACAGAAGTGAATAATAGTGTTTCATCCTCACTTTGATCTGTGTTCTGACAGGGATTCAAAGGAAGGACAGGGGTCATCGTGGCTGCCTATATGCACTACAGCAAGATATCAGCTGGGTAATCTGCACCATTGTTAATCGAACATACATATCAGTTTTCTGTGTTGAATTTACAGCTGACCTCAAAGCTGTCTTTTAATTAAAGACATTGAAAAGGGCCACCATGCATAACAAGCATGATACATTTCTATTGGGCTCAAATCAAATCAACCTTACAGCTACAATTGCAAAAAAAAAACTGTGCACACCACATTCATTTCTTTATTAATCAGTTATAGTTTGTCATCAAGGCCAAAAAGGAAAAAAGGTTTTGTCTATAAATTGTGTAAAAAAAAGGGAAAATGTCACAATTTCAAAATGCTGACATATTTAAATTGGAAAACATCCAAAGATATTCATTGTACCATTGCAAAATCAGCTGAAACAAGAAAGAATGTTTGCCATTACCCTTTAAGAAATAACTATACGTTTATTTGTTATCAAATTTGTTAACGGCTCTAACCAGATACAAAGTCACCAACAACAACCATGACTTATTCTAGACATACACATCATCACCTCTAGAAGACACCCTGTAACTTTTTTAAATAAAAACAGAAACAGTCTTTACTTGCACAGATCTGCACTAAAGCATTTAATAATACGCCTGTGTTTGTGTCCACAGAGCCGAACAAGCGCTCACCACCCTGGCAATGAGAAAGTTCTGCGAGGACAAAGTCTCGTCTTCCCTGCAGCCATCTCAGAGCAGGTGGGACACGTTCATGTATCTTTGTAATTCTCTCCTCTACCACATACAGTATAACTATCCTGTGCCGCTGCTGTCATGACGTCATTGCCTTGCCTCTCACCCTACAGGTACATCTACTACTTTGGCGGTCTGCTGTCAGGTTCCATCAAAATGAACAGCAGTCCTCTGTTCCTCCATCAGGTCCTCGTCCCATCACTACCAAACTTCCAAGCGGGAGGAGGTCAGTTTTCTTCACCAATTCATCTTGATAATAGCTTGTCCGCTTGCTATAGTCATTATTTTCTTTGAATAGTGAGCAAAATGAATTTAAGAAACAATGCCAATCCACTTATTTCTATATATCTGCAGGTTTCTACCCTTTCGTGAAAATATACCAGTCCTTACAGCTGGTCTACACGTCAGGAGTCTAGTAAGTACACACAGCCACTCGTCACCACCACTGTGTTTCCCGCTTAGCTCCTGCGGACAGACAGCCTTTCTGCCCACTGTCCAACTGACAGCTGTTGTATAGAGGCCACTGTCTGTGTTTAGGTGTAGGCTGCTCTGTGCTTATGTTAAAGTTAGTGTTGTTTACTACTGATTTACCCAACTGAGACATGTTTTGACTGGTTTTATGTATTTCTTGCATTGGTATAGCCCTCCTAAAAACGTTTTTAATGTGTGTGTGTGTGTGTGCGTGTGCGTGTGCGTGTGTGTGTGTGTGTGTATGTCCAGTGATCCCCAGAGCTCCAGAGCAAGGAAGCTGTGTGTGACTATGGAGCCAGCGCTATTATTAAAAGGGGACATTATGGTGAGATTCAATCTTATCATGAACTTTAACTAATTGATGCCCTTTTCTAACTTTCCTTTAAAAAGCCTGTGTGTTTTATTTTTTAAACCACTTAAGCTGCAATTCATTTCTAGACTATGAACATAGTGTGCCATTGTTTTACACTGTGTTGCATGTCAAGAAGGTAAACACATCCAAAGCCCTTAGAGACCTGGGAAGATATGTATGTACCGGTACTTTATTCATCTCAGAGGGTAATAATCGGTTGGCACGACAAACTGATGTACTGGCAGCAACCCGCACTGAAGACCTATAACTGTTTTGAAATAAGCTAAAGTATTGTGTATGCATTGCCTTCTTACCTGCACCCTTGTTTGCAGGTGAAGTGTTACCACCGTAGGAGTCGAGCAGCAGAAAGGGAGGTGGTGTTCAGAGTCCAGTTCCACACCTGCACTGTTCACGGAGCCCAGCTGTGGTTTGGCAAGACTGAACTGGACCTGGCCTGCACAGGTATAAAATAAAAACAGAGGCCCAATTATTTCTTATATGAAATGAATGGAATAGTGAGTAGGAGGAATTTTCAGTTTTTAGACCGTCATGAATGCATTACAGAAAGAAGAGTTTTTATGCCACGTGCACAAGGAAAACCATTGTAATACATAAATGCTCTGTAGGGGTGTTTAAAATAAACCAAAATTGTAATATATTATGAGAATATAAAAGAACAAATGGAAAACCTCCCGTTGTACAGTATATTTCCAATGCTTCCTTAAAATGGTTTCCATGGCTGCATAATTCAAGCCCCAATTATTTTTAGACCAGTGCGGTTCTTTGCATGTATTTTCAGACAATTACCAAATGACAGTGTCAATTTGGATGAAACTGAAATACTTGTGCATGGCTAAGTGGGTGGCAGTCTCATGACAGTTGCTCTAAGTGCTAAATGCTCAAGCTTGCACATTATGTATATTTTATATTACACACACTCAGTTATAAAAGAAAAAAAAAAACTATTGAGAGTGAAAGCATCTTTATTTAAATATATTTTTTTACACTTAACAAATCAAGCTTTCTTGTGAAATGTTTTCCTCTGTCTCTGTTATTCAAGCCAACAGCTATTTTGGTCATTCCCTTTATGCTCGTCCTTCTGTAGATGACAGGTTCCCTCCAGATGCTACAGTCGAGTTTATCTTTTCCAATGGGCCAGAAAAAATGAAAGGTGAATATAATCAGTTGCCTCTCAATGCATCCTTTGATGAATTTCAAGTACCTACTCTACTTCTTTGTACTATTTTCATATGCTTCATAATAAAAAATGCCTGCTTTCCAAGGTCGAGAATACCGCAAGAATGACGCCTCCATCAGAGTGGACTACAACACCACAGACCCTGTGGTCAGATGGGATTCTTATGAGAACTTCAACCTGCACCACCAAGACAGCATGGAGAGTAAGACATGCGCACACGCACACACACACACACACACACACACACACACACACACACACACACACACACACACACACACACACACACACACACACATATACACACATACACACACACAGGTCTAAAATGTAAAAACACTACACTCCGATCTTGTTTCTACCAGATATCTGTCATACGAGGGGCCCTTTGGATGGCAGCCTGTACGCCCAGGTGAGGAAGCGTCGTGGACCGGGCTCCACTGCCTCAGCAGCGTCACCCAACGGGTGCCTCACCAGCAGCCCAACAGTCAAGCCTCAAACTCCCAGCATGCCTCAGCCTCTCACCTACACATCTGACTCCAGGCTCTCCTCAGTCCCCTCTGATCAAGACGCGTCTCTGCCACCTTCCTGTTCAGAAAGAGAAACCTCTGACTGTTCTCCGAGGAGAGAAGGAGGGGAAGATGAAGCAAAGGAGAAAACTAGAGGGAAACAAAGGGATAGAGAGACAGCCATATTAGATGACGGAGACCCGTCAAGTCCAGGGGGTCTGAGGAGAGAGCACACTTTGGGTCAAGTGGGTACAAAGTGTGGCGATGTCGGATGGGAGAGGGAACGAGAAGCCTGCCTTTCCAATGGTCATTGTCCCGGCCGTTGCAACAGCACTAAAAACAATCCAAAGAGCCAAACCCTGCCGGCCTTACCATCCAAATCCATGTCTCCGCCTCCTCATTTATCTCACATGGAACACTGCCATCGACACAGTGGCCATCCTTTACCGGAGTTGCCGTGGGAGCGTCCGCCCCCGCCCCTCTCCTGTCTCCACAGGCCTTGCTACACTTACTCCACTCCTGAGAATATCCACTCACCACACAGCCACACCCTCCCAGCCTCCAACAGACTCTGCACTGGGGAAGAGTGTCACCTCTTCCATTATTCCGGCCACAGTCCGTCCACTCATCTCTCCCACCAATCACTGCCCTCCAGCCCTTACAGGGAACTGTTCTTCAGCTCTCCAATGCCATCCTCTGGTTGCCAGTGTCGGGACTGCTCCGGCAGGCGAGAGCGCCAATCAGTAGCCTCAGTGAGGACGTTCAACCCACTGCACCCGGACCAGTTAGAAAACCCACATTGGCCCCAAGGGGCAGGGGTACAACCGACAAGAGAGGCCCCTCCTCCACTATGGGAGAGTGAGAATCCATGGGAGGTGGCGAGAGAGGCGGAAATCTGGAAGTGCAAATCAGCCATGCCGGCTTTCCGCATCTGCCACTCCCCTTTGGATCAGGGTCCGAGCCCTGAGCAGCCTAGATACGCCATGGGCCCTCACCAGGGCTACCACAGCCCCCGCTCTCTGATGGATGTGCGGGATGGAGCCAGCAGTGGGTACCACACCCCTCCACAGCCCCGACACTCCTGCCCCTGCTCTCCTCATCAGTCATCCCCGGCCGAGAGCCACGAGAGCAGGGGTTACGTCTCAGGGTACCACTCCGGATCGGCCTCACCTCTGCCCGCTAGTAGCCCCTCTCCTGGTAGAGGCAGACTGCCGGACACCCCCACTGGTTCTAGAGACGTTGAGCAGCACACAGGTAATAATGGATACAACGAGAAAGGTTTTTTTTTACAATTAAATAATATTTGTTTTTCCTTGTATCATTTATCCCTCTCGTTTCATTGTTAAAACTTTATTTCTTGCTTCTCAAAGTGGAAATGGCCAAGGCTGATGTGGAGGATGACATATCCCAGGGTTCAGAGGGCAAATCAGACTCTATCGGCCAGTCAAGTACCCCAGGGCTGGACTCTGATCATGACTACACAATGATTGGTGGCAGCAGCCCCACACACACAGAAGACAGGTGGGTAAAACTATTCCTTCAGACATCTACCCATGCTGAAAACGACCATTTTTAGATAATTTTCTTATTTTCGCATAATTTTCCTTTTCCTTAGTGTAACTGTGGATAGCCCTCCACGAATCCAAGAAAGCTCTACTACACATGTGGAACCCGACGCCAACAGCAGCGATACTCACTCCCTCGCGCCAGAGCTGAGAGACGCTCAAACCAAAAGTTCTTCTGACATATCCATAAACTCCACACAACCATCAATTGAGCAGAGCTTGTGCTCTGATGGTAAGCCCGGAGAGGCAAAGATCACAGGTAGTGCAGAGGGATCCAACAAATTACAGTCTACTTCAAACTATGCCACTGTCACCATCCCGCCAGTCCAAGTGCAACTGAATGGCTCTGCCCTCCCCAGCGATACGCCGTCTGACAGCAGCGGCATGATTGCGTCTGCCAGTCTGAGCTCCAGCCCTTCCACCACTTCCCCAAACTCTCCCATTGGCTCCCCAGACCTCCAATCTTCTCCTCAGCTTCTCCCTTCAACTACAGACAACACATCAGTACAACGACTGACTCCAGACAGAGACACCAAACCACCGTCACCTGTGCCCGACGGATATCACACGCCAACCTTCCCCATGGCTTCCTATTATTACCCATTACTCAACGTGCCTCGTGTACCATACACCGGGTACACCGCCATCACCATCCCCGCCATCCAGCCCCCGCTCCTCCCCGAGAAGAAACGGCTTTCGACCACGCAGGTCCTGTCCCTGAACGGACACAACTCCGTCCTGCGGGCCTCCTCCGCTCCCTCCCACCCACACCACGTCACTTTCTCCCCCTCCGTGGCAGAGCAGAGACGGGGGTCCGTAGGCCTACCGCACGGAGGCAGGGAGGAGGCAGACGTCAGGGTCAATGCTAAGTTTGTCCAGGACAGCTCCAAGTACTGGTACAAACCGGGTATCTCCAGAGACCAAGGTAAGGGTTGTATTAAAGGGTGATGAGGGATTAAGCAATGTTTGTGTTTATCATTAGCGGAAAATCCAGTCTTCTACGAAAATCAATGATTAAGGAAATACAGTAGAGTGAAACTTATTTTATACTGCACAACGTTCCAACTCTAATGTGTGTTCTCTTCCGTAGCCATAGCAGTTTTGAAGGACAAGGAGCCAGGAACGTTTCTCATCAGGGACAGTAACTCCTTCCACGGGGCCTACGGTCTGGCCCTCAAGGTGGCAACCCCACCTCCTAATGCCAACATCATTTGCAGCAAAGGTATCCATTAAGTTAATATCAATTATATGTTAAAAAGAAATGCTTTACCTGTGACACTAGGAAAAGCACAGGCATATAAATAATGAAATCAAATATGGCTGAATTGATTTCCACTGCTTTAGTTTTCCGGGTCCAGGTATATCCAGGTTAATGCTGGCTCAGCATCACAGTGTCCCAGAAAAGATCTCTTGTCTGTGTTATAACCAACACATGTGCTATTCCTTCGATGACTAGTAAAAATCTCTGCTGTGTAATAAGCCTGTAACAAAAGTACTCCCATTCAACAAATGATGTATGTAAATGTGATGCCAGTATAATGTACTAAAGCGTTATGGTTTTGATAAGTCTATAGTAATAAGAATCATATATTCTTTGAATTGTTGGTCCATGCCACCTTACAGAATATGGTCTGGAACAGGAAAGTCTGCCATATTTTTCATCCTCTCTCCCTCTCTTTTGACCGTGCTCTCCCAGGGGACCCTCTGGAACAGCTGGTTAGACACTTCCTCATCGAGACGGGGCCACGGGGAGTGAAGATCAAGGGCTGTCAGAATGAGTCTTACTTCGGTCAGTGATCTGGGAGATAAAACTACCGCAATGTTTGATTTATATTTGTTCAGGATACTGAAACTGATTGTTTTGACCTGTAAACCTACAGAAACAGAAAGTGTTTTTTCTTCTTCTTTTCTTCCTTCCCAGTCTCTTTTATTTCTTAAAATGCCTTCTAAACTGTCTTAATCATAATCGGATTTCGTCTGTCTGTTTGTTTTCAGGAAGTTTATCTGCCCTAGTGTACCAGCATTCAATTACTCCCATCTCTCTGCCATGTGCGCTTCGCATTCCAGAAAAGGGTACAATCATCCATCATTGCATTTACTGTAGATGTTGGGATTTTTGTTCCAGAATAAATGTCTGCCATTGCAAATAAGATATGTACAGTATATTTATATATTCATTAAGAGAGAACTATTAAACACTTCAAAATGGAGCAGTGTACTGCAATAGTTACAGGCTGGATCCTCGAACATTTAGGTGGTATTATTTCATAACTGAAGACTGTGATGTTTCAGATCTGGTAGGGGAGCTTCAGGAGATGCAAAGCGCCACACACACCAGCACAGCGGCTGACCTCCTCAAACAAGGAGCAGGTAGGACATGAGCTTGTTTTGTTTACAGCAACTCTGTAGTCAACATGAACTTCTTCCGACGAGATGAATGAATTTGTTGGAGTTCTTACTTTTGACCAGCAGGGACTGCTCAAGCCTCATTATTTACAGTGGGAATGAGCCGTAAGAACACATAGGCCCAGGTGGGTTTATGTTAATCCATGTTTTCTCATCTCTCTCTCTCATAAACAAGCTTGCAACGTGCTCTACCTGAACTCTGTGGAAACTGAGTCTCTGACGGGGCCTGAGGCAGTTTCCAAGGCAACCAAGTGTACTTTGGCTCTGACTTCTCGTCCGGTGGCAACAATGGTCCACTTCAAAGTGTCTTCACAGGGCATCACTCTAACCGACAGCAAAAGACGGTACGCCACCGACACAACACTATTACTGCTAGTCGCAGATTAAACCGATTTACAATTCAGTGTTAGTAATTTGATCAAAGAGTTTTTTTTATTGCGTTACATTCCTTATGCATGACTCAGTATGTGCACTAGCATGATAGTAACCTTTTCCACATAGTGTTCCTTAAGCTAATGCCAAAGACAAATGAGTCATAATGCCATATGTGTTTACACAGGCTATTTTTCAGGAGGCACTATCCACTCAGCAGTGTGACTTTCAGCAGTCTCAACCCCCAAGACCAGAGGTGGGTTACTGAGAGACATATTGAAAACTAAAAGTATAATGAATAAAAAAATAAATAATGTGTGCTTGTAAATGTTGATTGTTGTATATGTTGAAACTGCTGATCATCTTTGGCAAATGAAGTGAAATTGTGTGTGTGTATGTGTGTATGTGTGTGTTTGCTGCTGCTGCACACATACTTTCTGCATTGACTTATATTTTATAAATATAAGGTTCTTGTGATTTGTGTCCGTTTCTTGCTCTGCTTGTGTCTGCCAGACCTCTATCAGAACCTTGTCTTTGTAAAAAAAAAAAACGTAGTCTTTGTTATTCACGTTTTCCTACGTTTTGTCCCTGTGTCTATCTTGTGTACCCGCGCTTCAGGTGGACTAACTCTGATAGCACTTCAAGCAAGTAAGTGCTTGTGTCACCTTTGCGTTTTTCTTTGCTAGTGATTTTATTGACTGGTACAATGTGCTATACTCTGCATGGCAATTAAAAAATCACAATCAGATGTGTTACTCTGACCTCTCCAAGTAACATTAATTTACATTAACAGTTATTTTTTTCATTGTAAAATATTATTTTTCTTGACCTTTAAATGGCTCCTTTTGCTGCAGGATGTTTGGCTTCGTGGCGAGGCGGACGGGCAGTGCCACAGAGAACGTGTGTCACCTGTTTGCAGAGATGGATCCCGAGCAGCCAGCGGTGGCCATTGTCAACTTTATCAATAAAGTCATGCTGGGACCACAGCTACACAGATGAGAGCGAGCAGGAGAATCTGAAAACTCTGGAACGTTTGGGGATCTGGGGGAAATATTAGTATGATTTTGCCATTTTTTTTTTATGAAGTGTCTTTGTATTTGTATAGGTGGCATCACTGTGCTCAGTTCTATGATTGTTTTGTTTACAGAATCCTGAACTAACATTTATAGAGAAATAGTTCAGTAAGTAGAAGAGCAAAGTGAGATTTTTTCATTTGTTCAAGTTATTTTATTTGTTTAACATGTCAACATAATTCACAAAAAACTTCCGATTCGCGTCAGTGACAATCCATTTGCCACAGTGTTACTTATATAAATAACATTGTGAATCAACATCTAGAGCTAAAGGAAAAATGGTTTAGAAGGTCTTCAGCAATGGGGTAGAATTACAGTCACAACAGTCAGATTTTTGAGGGGTTATGTTTAAGTGCCATAATTGCAATTTTGTTCGTGAGCCTATGTTAGGTGAAAAACAGTAAAGTAAGTGAGTAAACAAAATAAATTATGTTATCTAAGGAGAAAGTTAATTTGGCGACATTTTACTATTTACATATTTATAACAGCTTTTTGTTCCCATTGCAACTAAACAATTAAAAGTGTATTTTTTATTAAAGTATACGGTAAACCCTACAATTTAAAAGATGCACAATAAAATCTTATATAGCTAAATACATAAATAAATACATAAGCAAACAACAAAAAAGGGAGGTCAGCCTTATTGGCTAAATTAACAAATGTAGGCCTAATTTAGAAGATGATGGACAAAACATGAATAATTAGTTGTGCTACCCATGCATATAATAAAAAGCCTTACTTTAAGTTCTTATAGGAACATCTACAATGTAGCCAGGCCGGAAACTCAAGCATTCGTGTCAAATACATAACCATAGCAAAACAAAGTAAGTGAGCTATGTTTGAAAGGAGTTTAACTTTAAGCCAAAGACTTTATTGTGTAATGATGTTTGTTTTTTTTGTTAGTTTTTTGGTATCCATGTGTTTTCTATAAACTGTAACAGTATTTAGATTTTTTTTTTCAACCATTATTTTTCATAAGGGATTTTTATGTAAAGGAAGTAATATATTTCAGTATTTGAGTTGGTGAGAAGAACGGTCATTTTCGACATGGAATTTAAGTAATAAAATCAAATAAACTACAGTGTGTGTGCTTCATCATTTGATGGCTTAATTTGAATTATATTTTATTGCAGACTGGAACAAATACTTGATACTAGAGAGTAGACCAATTAATAATCGGTCTGCTTTGTGAGATAATCAGCCAATATCTATGCTAACGGGGCTAATTAAAAAAATAGATTATGTCTGCAAGACTGTTGGCAGCATCATCTGTGCTATGCTGTGTATCAATGTAAGCGTTATTTTTATTTTAACCCAAATATTTACTTTGTATTTTTTTCCTATTTTAATAACTATGGATTGCTTGACAGATACCATAAGTCCCTTATTATATGACAATATTTTAGAGAGCCAACACAAGGGAAGGCCAAATGCAATAAACTAAGCATTTTTTTAATTTTCAGATATTTTTTCTTTCTATATCTATTTAATATATGTTCATTCAAATTGGCATTATTAATTTGTTGTTTTTCATTAAATGCAAAAAAGAAAAAGAAAAGACCTGCTCTATAATGCACCTCTTTTGTTACAAGCAGTAAAGGTTGTAGGCTAAATGTAATTTTTTTGCACTTCTCACCTTGAAATAGCTTGATTCGTGACAAAAAATTGTCTTCAAGGTTTTAAATGGTATCCTTACTGATGCATTGCTGCCTCCTGGATATTTTTTTGGGAAGGGGGGGGGGGGTGTAGGCTAATTTGTTCAGCCGCGCTAATAAAACCAAAAAGCCATTTCTGTCAGGCATAATTACTCCGTGTGAAATAGAACCATAATGCCAGTTGTATGTTTCCATTTATGTCATCAACGCTTTACATTTGAATTCCAGTTTCCCGTTACTATACATATTATACTGACAAATTAAAAGGACGAGGTCCCACCGAGATTTGAACTCGGATCGCTGGATTCAAAGTCCAGAGTGCTAACCATTACACCATGGGACCAACTCCACAGCCTCTGCTGCCAGAACTGTATTTCTAGATACATTCTATCGTCAAGTAATTACTTTCTAATGGTTTTCAGATATATATAAGTTTCTTGTAAATATGAAGGACCCGGTCATTTACGTCTTGATGGTAAGTTACTACGGTATTATTAGCTTAATAGGAGTAACGACTACCCTGTGTTTCAGCATTGCTATTGAGCAAACTAAAGCTAACCTAGCTTATTACAGAATAAGCTAACGAAACTCGCCGTGTTTAGAGACAGCAGCGTCGGGGTGTGAAACCATACGTATATTAGCTGTATGTATATGAACCTACGCATTAATCTACAGGTACAGACGGTCTACCACGTTTGTGTAACCCCCCACGCCGATAAGTGTCATCAAATACATCACTAAAGTCTCATCCATTGCTTTTAGAACGGTGGTCTGCTAGCTAGCTAGGCTACTCGTTATCCGGTTTCTCAAAATAAAAGCTCTGTTTTCAAAATAAACGTTTATTAGATATTTTGCTACAAGTTTACAGTTCCTGTTTGTGGTCTTATTTTTTATGTTGAGTTTATTTACTATCCTTTCATACTAATGCTAAAAACTGGAACATAATGTTTTAGCTTAATTCAACTGATTGCATAACGGAAACTTGACCACCTTTGAAGAAATATAATTACTGTGTTGGTAAAGAACACTGTCAAAAGTTAAAGGGCAAATATTATGCTAAAAGTGCTCTGTTTTTCGCTGTGGCATGTTGGGGAGAAGGCGCCTGCACAGCGGACAAAAACAGGCTGGACAAGCTGATCAAGAAGGCCAGCTCAGTGGTCGGGGCTGAGCAGCTCAAGGTTCAGCAGGTGGCAGAGGCCAGAATCCTCAACAAACTGCATACAATAATGATCATCCCCACTCACCCACTCCACGCCCTGAAGGTGATCAAGAGCAGCACCTTCAGTCACAGGCTAATTGCACCAATGTGCAAAACGGAGCGCTACAGGAAGTCCTGTTTACCAGCTGCCATACGATTTTATAATGCACAAAAATAACTTTGCACTTTGTAGTATTTATTATTGTATTTATTGTTTTTTATCTTTTTTTAAGTATTTTAGCTATGAGGGAATGTGTGTTTGTTATGTCTGTCCATACGCTGTTTGTGACACTGTAATTTCCTGTAAAGGATTATTAAAGGATCTATCTATCTATCTAAATCTCGGTTTTAAAGGTATATTTCCAAGGTCTACTAGAAAAGGTTCATGGTTTATTGTTCAAAAAACCCATTAGTTTTCTACCATTGCCCATGTCTTCATCGCCTTTTCCAGCCTTTTCTGCTCTCTATCTCAAAAGGTTGGTTTTGACATCTACCACCCTTAGCAAAAATCCTAGTCTGCTCTGACTGGTCAGATCTACATGGGCGTGCATGCACCGCCCTGCTCATTTACTCTATACCAACCTATATGGGCATGGCACACACCCAGCTGTCAGTTTTGTTTACTTTTGGCCAATGCAGCATGGAGACCAATGTAAACATGTTTAGCTTCCTTTCTACCACAAATATCGGCACACTAACCAGTTCTAAACTAAAAGATGTACAACTGAACCTGTTCAGACAGGAGTCTGAGCTGAAAACTGTGAAAATGGCATCAAGATTTCTGATTTCCCTGACATTATCCTCAGGTAAATACCGTTTAATTGTGTCACAGTCAATAACAGAATATGAGCTAAGTATTTATGCATAAACTCTCTAAACTGGTAACATACACCCTGTTTTACGTTTGTCTTTACAGGTCTGTGGAATGATCTCCAGCCCAGTGGAGTGAAAAAGCTTTGGTTGTGAAACGATACTGAGTTGACATGCAAAAATGTACAATGCTTTAGGTTTGTCAGAGCAGCAAATGATCTGACACCATTTCAATATCTAGTAGATAATGTATCATTTGTATTGTGATCACTCATTCATAATAAAGTTTTACTGTTAAAAAATGCATTGTGTTGCTTACTGTCACTGTTTGCTACCTGTTGTAAAGAATTACTTGAAACTCACATTTTCATAGTCAGGATGTTGGACACAATTTCTGACCACATAGACTTATACATTTTTAATTTCACCCCTTTATCTTGCTGAATATTTTCTCTGATAAAACAGTATCATTACATTTTAAAAATACCAAAAACATCCTTAAAAATAAAGCAGTTTATTCATAGCCAGTGGAATGAAAATATAAAGTGTACATATCAAACAGAAGCAAAGCCATAACTTTTATGTAACTGCCCAGTTGTTGGGCCTGAAGAAGACCACCTGTCCCACCCAGTGAACACATCCTCCTCTGATGGAACGGATAGTGTGACGGTCTTGGTGGCTCCGTCAGGTCACTCAGATAGCTGTAAAACATGGCACATTCAATGTTACATCATGTAGCCTAGCTGATATGTATGCCTACATCATAGCCTACATCTGTTATGGCAAAGCTACAAACTGATGAAAATATATGTTTTCTTCCACTATAAAATAAGATAGGCTACTAATGAATTCAGTATAGCCCTTGCTCAAGAAGCAACAAGTTCTGAGTGATACTGTGTGCTGTTTGAAATATATCGGACAGGAAACAAACACCAGCAGTGGCAACTTACTGTATTTCTGTGTATGACATTACACTGGAGATCATGTAATAGGCCTACTGCTGCTTGTACCACACCTGCTTATAACCACTCTGTCCGCAGACTTATTGCGGTGTGTACTTTAGCTATACAATCAGACAGCTTGCAGGTAGCAGGATGAAGAACTAAATCCCAACCGCAAACGCCACAAAAAAACTATTAAAGACAAAAGGAATACACAAAGTGTGTTGCTTTTACACCAGCGTGTCAAGACACCATACACTTTAACCCCCGAGGAGCTCACGGGATAACTTAACGGGAATTAACTAGTCACGCAGTGTTATCTCTGGTAACTCAACGGCGGCCCGTTGTCCTGTAAATCAAAGAAAAGGAACGGCGGATCTTAATCTGGCTGGTTAGTTATATAAGGTCCGCTGCTCTATCCAAACCCTCACGCTTCATTGTCCAGAGTTTATGAGTGTATTTCTCCCCGGGAGAAGTTGTACAATGAAGTGGGACAGCTAAGCTAGGCAAAGCTAGACTGCGTCCCAGACCGCCGCTATTAGTATCCCGAAGTATCGCCACACTTTATTTCTGTCTACAGTAATGTGACTGTGTGTGTGTGTGTGTGAGGGAGAGCGCTGCACAGACGCACACAGGTTGACTGTCAGCGAATTGTTTCCTAGTTTGAGGGGGAGCTCAATACGAGAACGCCAGCAACAGGAAGTGGAGGTGCAGCGTTGGTAGCCGACGCCAGCGCTAATAGACACTGGCGAAACCCGTTCAGCCAGACTACGGCAGGACTAACGTGAGCTCACAAAAGAGCCAAAGAACAGTCAGTGCCAAAGACTCACAGCTCTAACCGTTAGCATACAGCTAACGGTAAAGCTAGCGGACGCTAAAGCTAACTACTACTAGACTAAATTGCCAATCAACTGCTGAGTTTCTGGTGAGCTTTCCCGTGGGAGTATAATATGTTAATGAAAACCGACCAATTTCGTCATCAGTCGGTGTATTTTGGAACAGACCATCAAATCCCCCCTTTTTCGAAATAAGCATCCCAGAAGAAACTGACATATTTGTCTTTTTGAAGCTTGTGTGTGCTGGTAGGGACCCCAATAACCTAAAAAGTGTGCCCAAACACCGGAAAAGTCAGTTTTTCATAATATGTCCCCTTTAAAAGTTTGTTTATGCTGGTGTGAATATGGCTGGTTGGTTTGTGCATTACCATACAACCAAGACACTGAAGACTAAGTGTTCTAAAGCATCTAATTAACCAGATACGGAAGTGTTTTTTAGTCTGTTTCACAGGTTCTCGATCCAACTCTACTCTCAACTTGATCCAATTGACTATAGGCTGAACGATAGACTATAATGTGTGAGGGGTAGTCACTTACATAATATGCCAACATATCATATGGCATTATTATAGGCCTTTATAAGATATTCATGCTTATTTGTTTTATGGTTGAGGAACAATACAGGTTCCACTTTGGTGTGATTGCTTGGAACAAGCTCAGTCGGTTACATAGTAAGCCCTCAGGGATTCTTGGCTGGCTTCCTATGTGCCATTTAGAACAATGCCATGCAGTAAAATGTAGCACAGTTGTGATGTAATAGCCCAGGGACCCATGTGTGATGATAGTACAGTATAGTAAATTGTGATATTAAAGGCCAGGTCGTCCCTCATCCTCCCAGAAGATGGAACTAGAGGGTTTAAGGTAAACCATGGTTGCCTTCTTGGGTCAGAACTCCATATTGCAGCTCCCGGAGAGTACTCTGGAGGAAAACAGTAGGACCACGGTATGAGGTTTCAAATGATTCTGTCTGTGAATTAAATATAACAGACCCTCTCACTGTATCAGTACATTTGAGAAATGGCTCATGTAGCAATTGTAATAGCTGTTTTCAATCAATCCTGTTATTTTTGTGCTTTATGAAGTCTAAGAACTGTGGGAGTTCCGGGAACATTTTTCACCCCCTCTCGGCTTTCTTCAGAGGAATTATAAAAAGAAAAATAACCTTTGGTCTCTTAAGTAAATATTTGAAGACAACAAAGGAATTCCAACAATGCTCAAGATCCGCTGCCATACCAAACTTTGAAGGCAAGAAACGGATATGTGAGTGAAAACTCATTAGCTCGCACGTGATATCAAACCATAAGTCACACTTAAAAACGATTTCTGCACGCATGCGTATCATTAACTTTTATAACTGTTAAAACAGTGGCTTCCCACACACTGACATGTTTTATTAATGCTTTCAGAAGATAAACAAGTTACGATACCCTTCATTATTTCACTGATGATTGTATTAATTGTGTATATTATTAAGTGTATACTGAAGTAGGCTACGATATCTACCATGTTGAGGTTCTTGTACTTTACTTACATTTTTCAAATTCTTTCAAAATCTTTGAGGATGGTAAGAATTACCCTATTTTTGATGCAGATTAAATTAAATTTAACCAACTATGTTACTTCATCTGCAGCACTAAATTAAATTACATTAAAATAATTACAGTATTTAGCAGGGCAGTACACAACTGTAATACAAGGGAAAATAACCAAACCAAAGAGTCCAAAACAGGACATGAAGGAAAAAGAAAGTGATATTACAAATTGTACAAAAAAACAACTGTACAATGGAGGCAGTAAAGGCAGGATATTTGGTTATACATTTAACGGTCTGATGGCATTGAGGAAGACGCTGCCCTGAACCTGCTGGCTCCGGAAATAATACTCACGTAATGTTTTCCAGGCGGTAGAAGACTGCATAGTTTGTGGCTAGGTACGAGTGTGGTCTTGGATGATTCTGTGGGCCTCCTTTCAAGTGTCTCCTGTGGTAAATGTCCTGGAGGGTTGCTCGTTTATTGCCTGTGAGAAACTGTGCTGTTTACATCACCTGCTGTACAGCTTAACAGTCCATGGTGGTGCAACTTGGACACCACACAGTGATGCAGCTGCCTGCTACACACACTCTCAATGTAGCACATGGTAAAGGTTGTGAAGATCTACAGAGCTGAGCTAAATGTATATGTCATCATTGGGCTACTCCATATCACTGATCCAAAGGAACTTGAAACTGCTGACTCTCTCAACTAAAGGCATTTTGAAGAGAGTATGGGTGTTTTCTCATCGTTCACAATGATCTCCTTTACCTTGCTGTCCCGGTGGCCCCATATATTTGCACACACATAACACGTTTACTGGGAGATATTGCTAGAAATCAAAATAATGGTTATAATGTTCAAATTTAATCTGATACTAGTTAGAAGTCCAATTTGTCCCCATACCCCTACCATTTGTTTTGCATGTGTTTGAATTTTACAAACATATTTTACTGTTAATTAAGTATGTCTTCCGAAATCCATTTCTTGCTGAAAGCCAGAAATACTATACGATTTTCGTTCTTATATTATCAAAATGAATAAAGTGACTGCTGTTGGCAGTGCTGCCATTCTCAAAGTGATGAAAGTGGGGCTGTGCTGTGCCACCTAAACTGTATGTGTGATCAGGGAGTACTGGCATGGGCTCGAGTGATGAGAATGAGCAGAGGAAGTGCCAGCCCTGACTGTCAGTGGCCTGCTTGTCTGCAAGTCCAGGATTCAGTTGCACACAGGCGCTGAGGTTTGGGTAAATTATACTGAATGTGGTGTTGTAGCGTAATCAACATCATTCTCTTTTTAAATGTGTTAACAGTGCAGCATGGAGTCAAGGTGATGTCATCGTCAGTTGAACATTTTACTCTTTGCTTACTGCCGGCTGTCTAGATAGCTTGGGGGGGAAATTAGTCTATGTTGGTTTTGACCACCAGCCCGAGGTATCCCTTGATGACAGAAGTAAGTGGAACAGGGTGGTCCTCAGTAGGATATCCTGGGTTTCACAGGCACTTCATGAATGCATGCTGTATTGCTCTTAAACACTACAAATTGGAGCAGGCAACAGTTGGGTGTATCCACAAGGAAATCTGCCAGCTAATCTGCACCTGGTTAGAGATGCTCTCAGGTGTTTTAAGTGGTCTTCTTTAGCATCTGATGATACTTGTTTCATGCCTGTTTATTTATTTATTTGCACACACTCAACACACTCAACAAATACATTAACACATGTAAAGATTAAAAGAGTATGTGCTGGAGAGGTCAGAAACCCGAATGGGCTTATCGAGTGACCTCTCCAGGTTACATATAAACAAAAAAAATATATAAAAAAATATATATTTATATATAAAAAGAAAACAATTACCAAAACCAAGCAAACAAAACAAAAACAAAAAACATCAAGACCCACAAACAATCACAAACGAATAAACTGCATCTAAATAAAAAGATAAGAAAACTAAAAAAAAAAAAAAAAACAACAAACAAAAATAAGACAATCATTCAATAGCCACTCGACTGCACTATCCCTCCAGCAATTGTTCTTTTAACTTCTTCCTGTATACAGGCAAAGAGGATGAGCTGAACACCAGGTGCGAATAGCGATTCCATAGCGAAACACCTCTGCACTTCACAAAGTTCTGTCCTCTGGTGGTATGAGAAAAAGGAACGTGCAGCATGTCTCTTTGTCTGGTTAACATAGAGTGAGATTTCACATTGCTCGGGAAATATAATTGGAAGTGTTCTGGTAGGGTATGACCTTGAAATTTGACTTTATAGACAAAAATACACGTTTGCAAGATATTTATATTATAAACGGTTAGTATTTTAAGTTTAAAGAATAAAACTTAAAATGTTAACCTGCCACTGTTTGTGACCTTACTAATGTTGTGGAATTGAAAATATCAACCTCTTAAAAGATGAGAATAGGTAATTGATACCAGATGACACAATGTTTACATATTGATTGATTGATTGATTGATTGTCTTTATTTCGAACATGCAAGCAATAAACAAATAGATGAATAAATAAAAAAAACAAACAAAAGCAAAAAAATAAATAGAATAAAAAAAAAACAGACACTTTCTACATGCTCGAAAGGGGGTAGGAGGAAGTAAACAACGTATCTAGTCCTACCCCTTAACAGATCAATTTGGCTTGGATAGATTATGTTATTAGCATGTCAGTATAATAAAAAGCTATAATAATGCATATATACATGAATACCGAATCATTTTGTGTATATAATACAAAATAAACAGATCTTTAATGTTTGCAAACATGAGTCGAGACAACAATCAAGCAATGGGATTGTAATGAATTGACTGGAGAAAGGCAGTCTTTCTCCAGAGGTTATAGCAAAATCTATTTACGCACGAACATCAGCCTACGTAATATATTTTCAGGGTTGGAATAGTGAGACATAACAAACATATGTTGGCGCAACCTAGTCTCCAGTACATACTATCTCAGATAAGACAACCTGACTTTATCTTACATAAGACTAAGGTCAGAACAGTTTGGTCTATTGTATGAAGATTCACAATTTATGACAATACAATATAATATAAATATATTTCATATATTTACACAATATTAATTTCCATAACACTAAAAATACATAAACCATTTTTTGCAATCATAACGCCCCATAATTTCCCAGTGTTCCACTTAAAAAATAAATGCATATCCTCTAAATGTTTCAACGCAAAACCCCCTTTGATTTGTATACTAATATTTGTGTTCAACTGATGTGTCCTGCACTGTGGTTGCACAAGAAAATAGCCTAAAGTCTATCCTGTCTGTCCTTAACGCCTGTGCCAGTATGCACTCTTTTACAATGAATTAATTTATGTCACTGCAACGGTGTGGTAAATACAAATTCCCGTAGTTTTTGTGGGTTAAGTGTCTCTGATTTATGATTTCCACTCTCCTGCTTTCCAGACAGCGAGCCAGCTCACTGTGAAGGGCTGGAGCATCTGAGGACACAAAATGGCTGGGCCAGGATACATGTCTGACATGGGCGTTGCGGAGCCAAATAAATCCCCATTAGCTGAAGGGCTTGATCCAGCGCTGCTTCCAGACTTGGAGACCGCCCAAACCACAGGACAAGGATCAACTCTCCATGAGCATGAACATAACACCCACACAATTTACTACTAGTTACTGGTCATAAATCAACTCATAACAAGCTTATGACACCGGCCTAAAGGGCAGTAGGGCTCCGGGTATGCAAATTCTGAGGTTAAGGCAGAGCACAAAATTAAAACTGGCGAACCTGAGTCTGTGGTTGACATTGAACTTTGCACATTCGTGCTTGTGTTTTTATTGCGTGGCCCAAAGTGTTGCGTGGTCTGTACTCACAGCGGGTGACTGTGTAATGTGGAGTGGACTGCCGGGATACAATACTTGTCGTTCTGGAGGCAAGACAGCGCTGGCAGGAGATTTAGAAAGCAGACAAGCAGTGTACAACATACTGTGGCTCTAGCACTATGCTGACTGTTCTATCAATGCAGGGGATACATTGGGGCTTCTGAGCAGGCAAATATAACTGATACACATTTGATCGATCAGAATGTGAGGGGAAGGCACAATAATATATTGCTAAAATCTGTTTTTGACTCATCTGTATGTGCATTGCTGTTTCCATTTTTTTTTTCAAAAATAAAGACGAAAAGTACATAAGTATATTTTGTTAATTTAAACATAGCACATACATGTCATTGGAAATAGAAAGTGTGGTAGTTATGCTCTTTGTAGGCCTTTTTTTATGTATTTGAAAATATTTATATTTTAAACAAAAATAAAACGTCAGAATTAATTGGTAGGCCTACAGTTGAAAGGGAGATTGTTATCGCATAGTAGGCCTAAACGATCAATATTTTTTTACAGTAGGGGTAGCCTATGCATTCTCTTTACCTCTTGGTTTCAGCCTGCTCTGGGAGTAAATCACGATTAGTTGGAAGAGAGGATATAGGCCTATTGGACCGGATGAGGCCCTCCTCTCTCTTTCCCTTCTCCTCTTCGTTTCTGACGCCTATACTGTGTTTACGTTACAGACACTCCCCTGACCTTCACCCAGGCCCCCTCCGCTGGCCTCACACACACACACACACACACACACACACACACACACACACACACACACACACACACACACACACACACACACACACACACACACACACACACACACACACACACACACACACACACACACACACACACACACACACACACACACACATCAACCAACCACCATTAGCACATCATAGAGCTCTAACGTGCTCACAAATAACATCCAAATAAATAAATGCGTCACAAAAATCTTGGACTTTGTCTTGATGAGGAGCAAAATAACATCAGCAGCTATGTTATCCCATTGTGATGGTGTAGTGGTGTTATTGAATCATCTATTTTTAGCATACTCGGCCATCTCTCATGCATTGCAACTGTACGGCAAGATCGCCATGCAGGCAGCGGAATTGCTCTCCAGCCTACCACCGTACTGCAGAGTAGACACACCCCTCCGACACACACGCCTCACTGCACACAACACAATTGCAAAGTGTCAAAGAAATAATGAACCTAAATACACAAAAGTAATGCTGCAGGATCAGGAAGGGCTTATGCTATCATTACAAATGCGTGATATCGATGGTGATGGTTTTGTGGCTTATTTAAATTTCAAATGTAAGGGCTCAAAGCCCATGGTTGCAAAACAAAGACACTCCGGTTGCACGAGGGACACACGACCCTTAACGGGACGATTTGCACCCACCACCGCATCACGCCGTGTCTAATGTTAGTGCGGTAATCCCTGCACCGGGCGTGGGTTGATTCAGAGATCAGAGGTAAAACTATGTTGCTTTAAACCTCACGCGGTCAAAGTTGTTTACCTCTTGGTTACCTCTGACGTCACGACACACCCCTGTTTGAAGGGGCGGTCCTCTGCCTGACGGACACCGGAAGCGACTAAACAAAGACGAACTGAGCCGAAATGTCACCAATCACAACGCGGGACACACACCAAGCCCACCTGTGATTGGTTAGCGGAGGGGCTGGGGGGAAATCCCACTTTCCCCGTAGAGGTCCCGAAGAGGGGGCGGTGCATAACAAAAAGTAATGGCCATCTATTTGGGTCCTGAAAAAGGAGGGGTATATCAGGTCGGACTACCGTTGTGTGTTATTGAGTTGTATTAATGTTAGCGCGTAGGTTTGTGGCCGTAAGCGATACTCTGTCACGCGTCGAACCGTTTTCACGTTGGTTGTGCGTTGGTCGCGGGCGCAGAACGATTAATACGCTGGCCGAACTTGGCTCCGCGTTTTAGGGTTAAGCTGCTCGGCTAGCCACGCTAACGTTAGCTACTACCAGCGCCGCGGTGTGTGCGAGTCAGCGTCTGGAAGGGCGTACGAGTTTGACGTTTTCTCCCCCAAGTCTCCTCACATTTCTGACTTACTTAGTACAACGCGCCCCCACCCCCCCTCTTCGCTGAGCTAACCTACGCAGTCAACATGGAGGACACACACTTTGCCAGAGCATGAAGACGACGAGAGGACTGGACTACTAAAGAGGATTAAAAGCAACTCGTTCTTGATGGGGAAAAGTTGAGCCGTGGTAGGAAAACTCGCATGCACAGGGGGAATAGTGAAAATACTCGAGTTATTGTGATTTCTCTTACTCAAGACCACATAAGGAAATATGTTTAGCACAGTTTGGGTCTGTTGTTCGATCGGCGTGTGTGCCCACGTAACGTTACAATTGCCTTTAGTGCTGCATGATGATGATGATGATTACCGAATGTGTGTATGTTGCTGTTGAAAATAATTCAGCGTTACATAAACAGAGCAACTGCAGGTCAGGTACTAGGAGTAGAGGCCCACTGAGTGACTTGCGACATGTCATTTTGCTTTTGTATTGAACAGGATTAACAACTTGGGATACACCGAAGAAAGCTTTCAAGTTTTACCTATTGTGCAAGGGCATGCTAAAACCTCAGGTAAGAAATTATTCCTTTTTGCTCCTTTGTCATACCTGACGACGCGCACACGTGCTGTACGTTCGTGTGATGTCTTTGAAGAGATACGTTGTGAAATTGCCTTTTCAGATGTAGTTAACTCCTGTTATTTTTTTTCTCGTGTTCAGTTTATTTTCCCCTTTTGAATTTACACATTTCTGACCAGATTTCCTGGGATTGTTGTAGTCCCGTGATTTCACAACTGTGACGTATAGTATTTACTCTCACCACACAGGGATATTAATCTGTTAAGAAGATAGTATATCATTTATGAACTGGTAGCCTGAAATTAGTAAGACTGAAATAACAGAATACTGAAGTGTGAAAACATTTGCAGTCTTTAAATTGGAAATATCAGTACTTTACAAAACTTTTGTTTAACTTAAAGGTCACATATTATGCTAAATGCACTTTTTAAATGTGTTCTAACATATCCATGGGTCCACGGTGTGCCTAGAGACTGCCAAAATATTAAGAAAAATAACAATCTCTCCTTTTCTCACTCTCCCCCTTTCTGAAACCCCCACCCCTCCCCCCCAATATACTCCTGTCAGAATTCTCCTCGTTTCTGACCTCACAAACTGGAAAGCCAGAAGCTTCCACTGTGCAGCCCACACCCCTATTTCTTATTGGTCCACGGCCCTGACAGACAGAGGGCGAGGCGTATCTGGCTTCGCTTCCGGACAGGGGGCGGGGGGTGGTCAAAGATTGTATATTTACACAATGGCCTATTTTAAAAAATAGGCCATTGTGAGATTAGCTGAACATCAGCATAGTACAATAAATTATCTGAAAGTTTTTTTCAGCAAACAATTAAAGAAAAACGTATTAGGAACCACTAAGACCATATAATATGGTGTATAATAGAACCGAAAAGTGTATAATATGGGAGCTTTAATGTGACCTAGATCATTGACACCGCTAATTTAGACTTGACTTTGTATGCTTTGTAATTAAATTTGTAGGGTTGGAAAGGAACTTGTTAATAATGTGCATATAGGTGTAGTAGCGTGTTTTCTTCTGTCCAAATAAGAACACTGTATATCATACAGTTACAGAGTGATCATTTCCCCATGCAAATGAATAGTACTATGACCTACTTGTGCCTTCAATAACAACACAGTGCAATGTCAATGCCAATTTCTATTGTCTTTTTAAAGACGTGATAAAATGGTGACGCGTCGCAGTGATCACACCTACTACGTGCAAAATTCAGCACTCTTCTCATGTAACAAACAGTTACAGTTTGATCTGAGTGTGAAAGGAGTTCCATCTCTGACACCTTTCACACACACACACACACACACACACACACACACACACACACACACACACACACACACACACACACACAGTTGGATAAGCAGAATAATTTATATTTGTACAGGTATACTTTTACGCTTTGTCCACTCACGTCATACTCAAGGAGGGCAGAGCCACTGGCTGATAATGACATCGTTAATTACTGCGGGTGTCTTGTCTTTCTTGCGTGTGAAATTGAAACGGCCCCCGGCTCTTCTCTCTCCGCTGCCCATCTCTCAAAAGAACATCTGAGGGGGACCAGATACCGCTAACAGCAAGGAGGCAGTGCTTTAATTCTCACACATATCCAATTCTGTTTATGAACCAGTTCCACACTTGAAAAAATAGCAGGTAGAATGTTGTTTTTGTATCAGCTGCTTCTCTGCCTGTTTTTTAGAGCTAGAGAGAGAGAGAGAGAGAGGAAAATGAATATGAATAGGGTCTTCCACTTCTAAACCCACTTTGCCAACTTGAGTTCAACGGTCACATATGTTCTGAATGTTCACGATGTGGAAATTTACGAGAGATGCAGACGGAACGGGAGACTCGACCCACATGAGGATCGAGAACGTTTCAGTGCTCAAATCCATTTGTGTTTTTCTAATTGGTCAGTAGAACTGAGCGCAGATTTTTGCGACGAGAAGCAACAAAATGGGGCCCCCTGTTTGTGTGTTTATTGACTGTTCCTGTGGCAGGTTGTTCGCGGAGCTGTGTGCTGCTGTGGCGATGGTACAGTCCATAAGGCCTCCGCAGGCCTGTACAGTGAAGTACACCGGCCCCTCCCCCCCTTCCGTGACTACAGTAATTGGTTGCTTCCTTTCACATGTAACCCTATAGAAAGAAAGAGGCTGCTGTACTTAACTGTAAAGACCCACTTGTATGTACTGGGTACATGTGTGCTGTTTGCCACACATGTTCAGATGCCTTTGAGACTAATGACAAAGTGTTATGTTCCCCCTAATGTCTTTGGTTCCTCAATTAGTGCCTGTGGTTAACCATTTCTAGGCCAAGCACATCACACAGGTAATATTTGTTGTAAATAGAGGGCAATGCATGCAGAAAAAAATCCTGTTGGGAAGCAAAATATACATCACTGTTTGATATCTAGGGAAGAAGATGTAAATTCAGATTTCATTTATTACATTCACTCGATTTATATATAGTTCCCTTTTTAAAAGTTGACTTTTTATTTGAAATACAAATGCCACCCTATTTTTCAATTTTATTCTTTACACTTTTAAGAAGTATTTCCTGGAAAAGGAGACAGCGTTGTATGGAGGTTATATAACTTTGACTTGTGGGCTAAGTGCATTTGCACCTACCTCACCCATGTGTCTGTTGTCTGTCCGGTTCTGTCCAGTTGGACGTCTGCGTGCACAACTCTGTGTGCTTGAGAATGTGCATTCTCTGTTAGATCCAGCATAGACATAAACAGGACTTTTCGGTGTGTGTATGTGTGTGTGTGTTTGAGTGGGCCTCTCCCTGCCTCGTCTCTTTCCCCTCTCCAGAGTCCAGCAAGGGGCCCAGCATAAGGGGGCAGGCTGCCGTCACTGCCTCTCTCCCCTTGCAGGCCAGCGCTGGGGCCTTGGTGGGGGGGTAGTGCACAGAGACCATAGGTTTGGACACGGGACATGGGACCCCCCACCCCTTCCCACCCCAGTTTAGCCCATCCTGTGGGGCACAGGTCACCTTGTCATGTGCTATTACTGCTGCTGTAACATGCTCCCTGTGATCGCAGGAAAAGAGCATGAGATAGACCCGTGGAGAGAAAGGGAGGGAAGCGAAGGGACAGGACTGGACTAGTCTGCTCAGCCAGTTGTTTAGCTGCATAACAGACTCAGTTTGTCGACTTTGTTGCTGTAAGGTCCACATTGTCTCTTTTTGTTCATTGTTCTCATTCTTCTATCTGTTCTCCCCATGTTGTTGTTTTTTCTCTGGATTTTTTCTAAACACTGTCCAGATTTGAATTAAACTTCATCTGTCACAAATCCCAGATCATGTTTTCTTGTTCTGGTACTTGTTTTCTTCACCCCCACCTTCCTCCTTTCTTTTCTTTTTTCTCTCTAAAATTTCCCTTTTTTTCACCCTTCTATTCTGTCGTTATTGTGAATGTCCGCGATTGAATCGAAAGCCTGTGTATTTCCACTGTAGCCCAGCTGTCTGCTGTAGCCTGGGTCATTCCAGATCTGATTTGTTTTATGTCTCTTCTGTACTCGTAGTGACCCAGCCCGAGGTATGCAGTGAAACACATCGCCTTATGTTTTCTCCCTCCGACCCTTTCCACAACTTCTCCTCGTCTTTTCTTTCTCTCTCGCTCCCTCTCTCACTCTCTCTCTTTCCTCCCTTTAAATCTCTCTCCCACTCTCTCGCTCTCTTTTTTTCCCTTTAAGAGAAACTTTTGGCAGCATGGAACAATTTCAGAACCATTTGTAGGATTGCGTCATGTGATGCGGATGGAGGATGCTCATTGGACTGTCAGAGGGCCTCCTTCTCCCACTCAGGCGTTCCACAGCAATCCCTCTCTTTCTTCCAGCGCTGTTATAGGTCTGGATGTGATTCCGACTCTGATTCTTATGTGTTGGGATGTGGTCTGTAAGCTCATTGCTGACATTCTTGGGACATGATGCCAGAGGTTTTTTATTTCCCGCTTTCCCCTCGCTTTTCGGCGCGTCTGAGTGCAGTTAAAACGATCCCCGCTATTTGAAATGCTGAAAGGATCCTCCTCTTTACCCACTTTGCGCTATATTGCCCTCTCCTAAATTACATTTAATTCCAATTTCCAGGCACTAATGGCACCACTTAATTAGGTGTGTTAGTCGGTGGGCATTGGTGGAGACGTTGGGTTTTATAATCACTTGATATTGACTTTGATGAAAGTTAATCTAACATCTGGGCTGCAGTCCAAATCTTTTCCACAGCTGAGGTCTCTCTTACACTTATGTATTTTTTTCTGTAAGTGACAGGGCACCTGACAAGGAAAACCAATAGCCACTTTCCTGTTTGGTAATCATAGAGTGAGACAATGGTGCAGCTGGAAATGAAATGGCGAGTAGTACAGAAGGAAATAAGCTACCTTATGAGTGGTGTTGGACTCCTGCCATGGTCCACTTTGGCACTTATCCCCGGTTGAAAATCTCACAGCAGCTCCAACTCACTGTAGATACAATCACTGCAGAAGCACAACACAGATTCATGAATTACTACTGTTCTAAGGGACAGCTCTCATCGCATAAACATCGTCTGCATCAAGTGTTAGCATTTCTCACATTAGCACCTAACACGTATTTACTCTCCGTTACTCAGGTTCACACCATCTGCAGCCGAGACTTCATATCACATTAATTGACGCCTAGTGTCAACTAATTAGAATGTGCAAGTTCCTTCTGGGACGCTGCAATGCAGAATGGGCACTTTATACTTTAGACTGATGAATGGGACTATGTGTGTTACTTTCTGGATATATTATATACAATGTGTTTGGATATTCCTATAACTCCACCACCAGAGTTAGAGATTTACCAGATGTTCATTAATCAATATTTAATCACTGGACTCTTTTTATATGACACACTGTACACATATACATATCCATAATGACAAGATGGGTGTGTTTTCTATCATGTTGAACTTAATTAGTACATACCACCAAGAGCAACATGCCGTTTATCTTATAGAAATGATGAGAATTCAACCGTTGTGCATCAAGGCTTTTTCCGACAGTGGCAGCTCCTAAAATCCAACCTGGGACCGGCTCTAGCGTCAGTCCCTGGATTACGAGACACATGCGTGTCATTTCAGCCATGATGGTGAATAAATCAAAGGAAAGGATGAATCACCGCTCCATGGCATGCTAAGTAGCACTTGTTCTTCCTCGGCTAGTTTGTTGGGTAAAAAGAAGAGGGAAACTCCCTAGCCTCTCTTCAAGCTACACCACCAAAATTGGGGTAATGTCTTTATTTTGCAGCTTTCACCACCCAGGCAAAATGACAAGCTAGAGTCGGTGTGCGGTCCTGCTCATAATTACAGCAGGCCTTATCTCTTGCTCATCGGCCACTACCGTGTCACTCAAGACTCCCACACTCCTGGCCACATCTAGCCCACATTGATTTTCCTTATTTCTATGACTTGATTTCTCAGATGGAGCCCATCGGTTTCTTATGTAACTGTCTTGAGTCTCCCAATATTCAGTTATGTCAAATATGCCAAACATTTCCTAGTTCCAGCTTCTCACATGTGTGGATCTGTTGCATTGTTCTCTATCTGTATCATTGTAATCTAATATATTTTTGGTGTACAAAACAAGTCATTTGGGCTTCTGGAAATAGTTGTGTTCCCCTGTTTTCTGCCATTTCACTGTTCAACCGAGGAATTTCAGCTTTACTGACTATAGAAATAGTTATTTGCAACCTTAGTTATAACATTGTTAGATTGTGTCCAACCTCACTTACAAACTCCGCAAATGGAAAAACTGTCCTGCTCAGGGTTATTACACATTGGGCGAGCAGGGACGTGTGCCTTGAACCTGAAAGTATATAAGGCTAAAATATACGAGTAAGGATTAAATACATCAATACCAATCGTTCTCTAACATACTATTTTATTGTCTAGGGAACACATTTCTTTCTTTGTCACAAGGACAAAGTGTAAACACACAAGCAAACAACACATAAGAGACCCAAATCTGCTCCTTTTTTTCATGCTATAAATGTGATTCCAACGTCTACAGCAAGTTCCTCCGATACTTCTCATGATGATAAGCTGTCAAGAGATTAGACATTTGTTTATATTTAGCCACTAGCCAGTAATTAAAGTGGCTTATGAATGTGTATTTTTAGCCATCTTATTTCCAAAATCACAAAAATGTGTTAAATCGCAGACTTGTTTTTCGCAGGTTGCTTATCTCTTCTGGCTGTGCGTCTGCTCCTCGTACTTTTTCCCTTTTCATATTAGCAACAGCCATCAGCCGGGTATGCTTTGTGGCACTGTGACTAAGAGGTCACCCCTCCCCTCCTTGCTGTATCCTTGTATATGTCCCTGTCCGTCTTAGCTCTGTCTCTCCAGCACCCGGCTCCTCCGTCTTTGGCCTGCTTCTCTCGTACATCCCTCTCTCCTGCGCCGCTGTCCCTTCTCTCTCCTGTGGGCTGGCACTTTGCTCTACGACTGCAAATAGCAAACGGCATTTCACAGGGAATTAGATCATTTCAACAATGTGTGAAGGGAGATGAAACGGACACATACGCGTAGTAAAAATACACCTACCATGTGACACACACTCACAACATTAGCAAAAGGAAGGTTGTAAACTAGGCACAATGTTACAACAATGTTACCTGCATTACTGAACTTCATTTAAAGTATGTAGTGATTCAAATAAGTGCAAAGCTGGGAATCTTCATGTGCACCGTCACCACCACTATACAATATTTACAAACACCCCAGGCTGCGTAAGAAATGAAAAATATTTTACACTCTGAAATGTGGCCGCCATAACGCTCATTTAGACTTTGTCCATGTTCAAGAGATTTGTCTCCTTCAGCTGGCGTAAGCTTAGTCCTGCTCATACTAGTCATGTGGCTGAGATGAGCTACCTTAATTAGCCGTGGTAGGTCTCCATGTCACATGGAATATGTGTAACTTTCATGGTCATTCACTGACTAAGATTTTCCATGTGTTACCTTTCTTGTGCTCTTCATATACCCCTAGCTTCTTGAGACATGCATATATCGCAACAAATTAAAAAAATATTATGCCAGTCCCTTTTTTAAGTTAAAATAAGAGATTAAAGGTGCTACAAGGAACTTTGTAAAATATTGGACAAAAGCGGTAGTATTTTTACGACACCAGCTGTTGTAAAGCTCTTTTCCAGCGCATGCTGGCCGGTCTCTCGTGATCAGTCCATGTTGAAAGAGAATGAACGAGAGATGGCAGAATGGATCACGACGATTCATGCATTGACCCGGACAAATCCATTAAAGCGGACCTATGATACTTTTTGACTTTTATGACCTATAAACGTTGTTATGATGATTTATAGTCATGTTTAACCATACTAGATTATCAAATAATGATGTACATGCATTTCGACGTATTCCCTGCTTACCGTCTGGGGTGTCTGTGCAGAGCACTAGACGCTATTCTAGCCAGTCGAGCAGTCACGTGTTCAAAGCGGCTTGACGCTTTGTAACATCGTGACGTCGCATGTAACTTGGTGTCGTCACCACGCGGATGTTTCCATGTATGGTAATGCTGCCACTTTCCTACTCGCGTCTGCCTCGCGCCCTTATAGGTCCATGCTTGCACCTCCCGCTACTGAAAGTGATCCGGAAGGAAGGTAACCAATCACAACGAAGTTGGGTTTTCAGGAAGGGAGGGGAGGGGGCGGAAATGTCAAAAGCAAAGTGTTTACAGGGCATGCTGGATCGCCAAAATAAGAGAAAGAGCTTCCCGAAAATCTACATAGTTTTTTGTGATGTGATTCGTGTCAGGTTGCTCTATAGCAGTGTAAAACAAGAAATTAAGACCAGAAAAGTAGTATAATAGGTCCTCTTTAATAAAAACTGCATTCTTTGCACTGATGGTCACGTTCGCTGTTACAGGTAATTTATGATCTTCAAATGAAAAATACTTAAAAGTACCTCGTTAGGACATTAAAGTCATGGTACACACACTATGACATGGAACCACCTATTGGACTTGATCTGTACAGCAATGAAGAACATGTTTTAATGGAAGAAAAACATGGTGGATTCCCAACAATTAATATGTACATGTAATCGTAATAATATTTCTGTAATAAAGACCTGTACGTCATTCCAGTCTGGGAGCTTATGTTGGACTAGTCAGTAATGTTCACTACTATAAGTACACCCCCATAGTTACCGGACTGTTGGAAAGCCCAACATTCAGTTTTGTGTCAAATCCCTGAAAATACTAGCCTGGAAATCCTGACCCTGATATCTTGAACGATAGAGGGTCTGGCGACGATCAATAGTAATTTCCAACTCTAGGGGCGGCTCCTACTCGTGCATTTCAAATGCCACTGCACGCAGTTGGATAGCACTACAACCAATCAGAGCGATGCACAAGTGACGTAAGCCCCGTTCGTTTAGCGAACAGCTGTTAAACTGTTCAATTAAACGTTTGCCGTTGTCGGTCGGCAAAACAGAACATTCCACTTACTTGCTAGTGAAAGCTATGAGTCCCGTCTTCCAATTCGTTAAGGGTCGAGGCCAAAGCAGTCTCAAACTCACACAACATATCCGCAGCCATCTTTGATGTTTACTATCACAGCTTCGACGTCGCATGCACGTCACTGTCGTCATCCGGTTACGTCCTCCCCAGAGCACCATATAAAGGGCTCTGGCGCGCCCATATTAGATAGAACCAATTGAAACGTTATACCAGATTTCTGGTAGTCTTGATAAGCTTCAACGGAGCGTCTCCAGACCAACACGCGCAGCAAATTTAATTTGCCAGCGCCTAGTGGCAGGTCTGGGAATGCCAGGCTATGAAAATACAGCTATTGTATGGGATTTACAACTCTTTATCATTTCCATCATCTAGGGGTTACCATGCTTTCATTAATTTTTGGAATACTTTTCTTTTATTGTTACCTTATTTCAGAGTAGGAAACTGCAAAACAAACTGCCTGAAGTATGGTCTCTCTCCAACATCATCCCAGTGCCTAAATCAGGAGACCTCTCAAAGCCAGACAACTACCGGGGCATCAGCCTGACTATCACGGCAAAAATATACAACCGTATGATACTAAACAGGATCAGGAGCGCCATCGACCCTCACCTGAGGGAGAACCAAAATGGCTTTCGCGAGGGGAGAACCACCACAGCCCAGATCCTGGCACTAAGGAGAATGATCGAGGAGGTGAAGAAGGATAACCTGACAGCTGTACTGTGCTTTATCGACTTCAAAAAGGCATTTGATTCGATCCACAGAGGCATGATGGTGAAGATCCTTAAGGCCTATGGTGTTCCTCCCAACCTACTCCGGGCTATTGAGACCATGCACGCAGGAACAAGGTCCAAGGTGGTTACCCCAGACGGCAACACTGAGGAGTTTGATATCCTGGCTGGAGTAATGCAAGGGGATACACTAGCCCCCTTCCTCTTTATCATAGTCCTGGATTACGCGCTCAGAAAAGCCATCAGTGGGCAGGAGCAGGACCTCGGCCTCACCCTAACCCCAAGGAGGTCAAAGCGACACCCTGCAGTTGTCCTGACAGACCTGGACTACGTGGATGACATCAGCCTGCTCTCCAACAACGTGGCGCAAGCACAGGAACTCCTGAACAGAGTAAAACTGGAGTGCGTCAAGGTTGGCCTTAGGCTAAACGCCAAGAAAACAGAGGTCATCACCAACAACATCTCACCGGATCATCAACCGCTGACAACATCTGGTGGCTCTGTGCTGAAGGAGGTTGTGGACTTCAAGTATCTGGGCTCATGGGTCAACTCAACCGAGCAGGACCTAAAGGTGAGGAAGGCACTCGCATGGAGGGCCCTGAACGGAATGACCTGTGTTTGGAACTCTAACCTCCCCCGTCAAATCAAACTCAGCTTCTTCTATGCAACGGTAGAGTCTGTACTCCTTTACGGCAGCGAATGCTGTTCCCTGAAGCCAACCTTGCAGAAGTCTCTAGACGGGTGCTACACCAGGATGCTGCGTGCAGTACTTAACATCAGCAAGAGTACTCATGTTACCAACAGTATCCTGTATGAAGGAATACCAAGGGTTAGCGAGAAAGTAGCTTCTAGAAGAATGAGACTGGCGGGACACTGCCAAAGACACCAAGAGCTGCGAGCCAGCAAATTGGTACTATGGGAACCAAATCATGGTCATCGGTCTCGAGGACATCCTACACTAACATACGTGGATATACTCAAGAAGGATGCAGGAGCGCAAAGTACCAACGACGAACTGGCCAGATGTATGGAGAATCGGGATGACTGGAAGCAACGATGGAGGGCTCGTCTGAGGACGACCTAGAGAGAGAGAGGGGTTACCATGCTTTCATTAATTTTTTGAATACTTTTCTTTTATTGTTACCTTATTTCAGAGTAGGAATGTAACGGACAAAAGACAAATCCTAAATCTGTTTTACCTCCCGAAAAGTTTTTGGTGCTGTGGCCGTACCTTTTTAAAGTTTAAACTATTACAGTCAGTGGCAATACCTAACATCCCCCCTGATGTAGCAGGCTGTTCAAAACACATGCCAGCCATTCTCTAATTAGTAAAATGGACTAGTTTGTATATGCTTGTCATTAAAATTGTAATTATACACATTGATTCTATTAGCCAGACGCAAGGGGAAAAACCTGTGTTCTCGCCCGTCATGGAGCAGGAATTAACCCTGTAAGCTAATCAGAAATCGCAGTGTAACTGTTTTATCCTAAGGCGTTATGAGTAATATCTTGGGTTATAACGGCATTTGGCAGATTTGATTGATGCAGCCAAACGCCGCATACACAATATGAATATCACTCAGGAGTGAGACAGTGGAAGCCTTAAGCCGAAATACCGTCCCCTGGCTTTGTATGCACAAGACTGGAATGAGTACAGATCTAGTCTAATAACCTGATACATTATTTAGCCCGCTCTCAATACTACCGTGCGTGTAGTGTAATGGCCTGTCAAGGCTGAATGCATTCCCAGGGCACTCACTTCAATGATCAGTTCGCCAATGGTAAGGTAAATGGTTGTTTTTCCTATTGGTTCTCAGTGAGTGATGAGATTGAATGCTTGATGGGGATTAATGTGCCTACATGCAGTAGAACAGATTATTATGTTTTACAAAGGGTCTTGTCATTTATCCTGGTCAGTGCTGTGTAACATGACATAACACGATATGCAGCCCTAGACACTGCACGTTTCCTTTTGGGACATAGATAAAGCCTGGTGAGACCAGCCTGATCTCACGGGCATCACATTTGTTTCTCTCCCGCAGTTACTGGACTTTCTCCAACCTCTGTGGGGAAGATCTCAGCCATGTCCATTATAGAAGGCAGCCCTGATTTTTTTTCTTGTAGTCGTTGAAGTCAACCTAGATCGACGAATAAGCTTGTAAAATATGGCTGGTATCTTGAGTCTAGATTGACAAACACATGAACCAATCAGAGGTTGCCTTCCACTGTAAAGGACACATGTCAAGTTCCCGCTGATTCTGAAAACTCCTCATGTCATCGAGTGAGTGAATAGCCTTCCGTAGAACTTGTATTTTCCCATGAAATCAGTTTTATAAAAGAGCTATGACACTTCTACCCAAACCTATTCAAGTGTGTGGCAGTGTATTTTGGTGCTTCCATACAACTCAGTCAATTGGGTTACTCGCATTATTTAGGCCAGTATGAGTTCTTGAAATGAAAAAAACCTTTGCCCATTCATATTACATCACCTGGATAGCAAGTGTTATCTTATAGTAAATAGCCTGTAGGCCTTATCTTGATGTGTTTGTGGATAAACCCCATTGTAACACTGTCATGGAGACCGGACATTTTCTTTCAAATGATTGATGATTAGTGCAGTTGTCGTGGCCTCGTATGTCATTCTGAAGGACCTTTGACACAACATTTGTGCTTTACCTCTGCGCAAAGGGATGTGTAAGGGGGTGTGTGCGGGTGAAACACAACTTGTGCACTCAGAGGAGCAGGGGGAAACAGGAGAGTTTGGGACACACCCCTTGCATATTCTGTCACATTGTAAAAAGGCAAAACAGTGCTCTCCGAAGGGTTTACTCTTTCACTATGCAGATCTACTGTATATGTTCTATTAAGTGCAAAACATTTTTGAAATTTAGCTCCACAAGCTTTGAGTGACCTCCAAAAAAGCGCTATATAAATCCTATCAATTATTACAATGTGGATTTAAGCCACTACATCTGTGTTCTGTGTCTGTACATCAACTGTGATGAAGCCAAACCGTCTGAAGTGTTTTCCCATCGACCCATGAGTTTCTCTGTGGTCTGTTTATCAGAGTGCGGTTGGAAGTGTCTGTTGAATTCCCTCCATAAATATTTGCTGCTACTCCTGGCCGCGCACATATTTACCGCTTCACCGTACTGTAACAGTGGTCGTATCACATGTTCCCTCTGGTTGAAGCATGCGGCGCTGCTGTGATGTAAGTCGTCAACATGCAATAAAAGCCAGTCACTGCTGCCTGTGCGGCCTGCAGCAGTTCAACCATGACTAGATCCTCTGTTTTGTTTTCTTCTTTTTACCTTTTGTTTCAATAAGGACAACATGTCCTGTCAATAGGATTGGCCAGGAACATCATTAGGTTTTAAAAGCACACTGTTCAAGTCCACTGTGGGGCCAAACAAAAACAACAGAATTAAGAATTCAGTTGTCGCATCCACAGGGAGTGTAGCGGAGACTTTTAGTAGCGCTCGTGTTTTGTAATTAGACATGAGTGATAGAGTGATCCGTCACAACATTTTAAATTATTCAGCTGGGCCCTTACCTCATTGGCTGTTGATTTGTGAGTTTGATGAGGTTTATTTACCCTACCCTCCCCTCCCATCTCCCCTCCATCATTTGCTTCGCTTTCGCTCTGCAGTGAAAGCAAAGAAAAGCCTAAGAAAGGAGCTTTGTGAAAAGGACAGTGATTGTTTGTTTATGAGGATGCTAGCCTTGCGGTGACATGCCTTTTTTTTCCTTTTCCCTCCCTCTCACGAGGCTGTTAAGTGAAATAGATACTCGGAGCACTGTGTAATCAAATATATCCCAGATCCAACATTTTTGGAGTGGAACAAGGGTTTTTCCACTTGATTCATGTGGCTCCCATTCCTCGCCCCAGGGCAAAAACACAAGAGTTGAGTTCACCTCCAAAGGGTAGACCAGGGACTTGATTTGGTCCTGAGGGAAGTGACACGGTTTGGTTGGCATGGAGAGGGGTGAAAAGAGGTGTTTGCTTGGTTCGGGGTATTTACAGCAACTCTGAAAGGGGAAAAAAACACAGATGACCATTGAAACGGTATCATAATCCAAATTATAACAATGGCATAATAAAATAACATTCAAGATCATTTTAAATACATTTTCTTTCTCACATCATGTGCAGTGCAACACTGAAGAGATTATGAGTTAAATGTTCTTAAATTTACTTCAGATGTGAGAAGTTGGCAGCCTAATTCATGTTTTTTTCCCTCTTTTTTTTTGTTGTTTTCTTGCTGACTGGTGGCAAAGTTATTGAGCAAGTGAGGAGTTTGTGTAACCAAGAGTGTTTCTCTTTCCCTCTCTTTGTGCAGTGATGGAGTCCACGGTTGTGAGTACGTCCACTCTGGCCCCTGAAGAGTTCGACAGGAACGTGCCGCGGATATGCGGCGTGTGTGGTGACAAAGCCACCGGCTTCCACTTCAATGCCATGACCTGTGAGGGCTGCAAGGGGTTTTTCAGGTACAAGCAATGCATATGGGTTGACAAATACGCACAGTTAAGCAGACACAAATTGAAATGTCTTATGTACGGACACACACTGAGTAGGCCCTTTGTTGCAGAACAGTAGCTCATATCACCCTAATGAAAACAAACGCATCCAAATTGAGCTAGGTTATTGACACATGTATACATTAGCATACAAACACAGGTCATATATAATGGCCAACCCCACCCCCCACACACAAACACACACAGTACATGTAATTACCACCCACAGCTACATAACAACATGCACAAAACCACTGACAACATCCGATTTCACACTAATGGCCAGCAGCGGGTAGGGAATACAAATGAGCTGGGTCCTATAGTTAGTTAAGTTAATGCATTGGCCGCTGCCCTGCTCATTCATACACACATGAGATTCCAATTTACCTAAAGACCAAACTAGAGCAAGTCCTGATTTATTTATTTTTTGGCAAGAGCAAGTCCTGATTTTTTTTTATAGCAAAAGTGTGTACGTTTGATGTAGCTGCCCGTTTGCGTTTGTTCCTCTCGGCAGTGTTGATATCTAAAGGGGGGTGGGGGGGGGGGGGCGGTGTTTGAGATGAAAAAGACGGATGTTTGATAATCTCCTTCCTCGTCTCTCAGCTGGCCCTTGTCTGAACCCGCATCACACAACATGCCTCTCTATTCGTTTTTTACTCACATCTGTGTATAATTATTCATACATGCACGTCTGTCACTGACTAAATCATTATGCTTTGCGTCACCGTTTGGCAAGGCTCATCTTTTACCCCTGCATTCCTTGGCACTCGTCCATATTTGTGCTGTTTCACTCAGTCCCAGGCTTGAAGGGCGAAAATATTGATCTAGTTCTACCATGACTCGTACAGTAACATGATAACAAGCATGTTCAGACACACACAAAGAGCCTTAACCCAATTCTTAGCAATGTATGTACATTCTTTGAATTTTACTTTTGTGTGTTGGTAAATCATTGTATTTTGACTACATTCTGTCTGTAAAATGTGTATAATTTTTTTTAGGCGCAGTATGAAGCGCAAGGCCGCCTTCACGTGTCCTTTCAACGGCAGTTGCACCATCACCAAGGACAACAGGCGCCACTGCCAGGCATGCAGGCTCAAACGCTGTGTGGACATTGGCATGATGAAAGAGTGTAAGTATGACAGGTGACCCATATGTCCTATATATATATATATATACCATGTCACGTATTGGATTTAAAAATTGCGCTTATTTAAGTTTTGCAAGTTGATCCCAATTGAGAATAAATTATTATATTTATTGTTAAAGAAATTGGGAGACACATTTCTGTGGTTTCCCAACCATGCTGATTATGGATCAAAACTATTTCCTGGACTCCTCTAAGACCACCACCCCGACATGGACAAATTAGGCATCAATAGACTGTAAATGACTTTAAATCTACTTTTCTTGTTTCTTTTTCTTGGCTGGACAGTAAAAAAAAAAATTGCACAATTGCTCTTTGCAATTTTGGGGGGCCTACTGTCCCTCTTGTATATATTATGTAATATTTGGACTGGGGTCAAGTATCCCTGGGTCTTTACCCCCATTCCAATGTTTACATGGTGTATTTGAACTACCGTTGCCTCCCTCCCCACATTGTATACAGTCAGTATACTCCATCTGAAGTTTAAACACCTGGTGTTAGTACAATTCAGGCAGGCCTCTGCTTTCCACACAGGCCTGTTTATTTTCATGCTAGTCTGTAAATAGCAGGTCCATTACTTCTTGTTTTCTCCTGATATCCGGATATTGTCCACAGGCCTCTTTTAAGAAAAAGGCCCCTCTCACTTCCAGCTGCTTGTTCAATCCCCTTGAGTGTTTCTGGGAAACACCACACTGAGCAGTGGCACAGACACTGCCATTTACTGTATGTGAACAGGAGCTAGTGGCGTTGCTGTTGCAAAAAAAACGGCAGCATGTTGTTGAGACCCATCTCTCTCTCTCTCTCTCTGTTTCTCTCTCTCTCTCCCTCTGTTTCTCTCTCCCTCTCTCTCTCTCTCCCTCCCTCTGTTTCTCTCTCTCTCTCTGTGTTTCTGTGAGCTAATTCAGTGGCTAGAACAACAAGGAGCGAACAGAACAAAGACAATGCGTTCAGTTGTTCGGTGCAGCAGGGGTCTCCATATGGACCCGTCCCCTCCCATGCTCTTCCCCGAGAGAATAACAACCCCCACCCCCTCCACCCAACACCACATTGACATCGCTGTCATAACAATGTAAAGCACAAGCAAAAAAAAAAAATACTGAAGAACTTTAACAGCGGTGTCGACCAATTTAAATATTAGAAATGTATTTTGTTATTTTACGACTATCTTTAACTCTCATCCCCCCTCCCCACGTCTGATTTCTTGCTTATTTAAAAATTGTTCTCTCTGTGCATGGATTTAGTTTATTTTTCACTTTGTGTGTTTGTGTGTGTGTGTGTTTGTATCATTCTAACACTCTTTGTGTCTTTGTGCTGGCCCCCTCAGTCATCCTGACAGACGAGGAAGTGCAGAGGAAGAAGGACCTGATTCAGCGGAGGAAGGATGAAGAGGCGCATCGCGAGGCCGAGCGGGAGGCGCGGCGGCCCCGGCTCACAGACGAACAGAGTCAGGTCATCAGCACACTGGTGGAGGCTCACCACAAGACATACGATGACTCCTACTCTGACTTCTGCCGCTTCAGGGTTTGTCTCTCTTTTTAACCTCATTATTCTCATCATACAGATTAATAATACAGATAATACAGACAGGACATTCAACAGAAAAAAAAAGTTCCCCTGAACCGAGATGGTTCTTGGTTATCTGCATGTCTTCCCCTCTTTGCCCCATTTCAATCTGTCTCTCCAAGGCTATCTAATAAAGCAAACAATTGCCAAAAAATTATCTTTAAAGACAAATTTAAATGGCCTATTTTCTCCTCCTGTGAAGCCTCCTGTTCGCGAGGGTCCAGTGACGCGTAGCGCCAGCAGAGCCGCCTCGCTCCACTCTCTGTCTGATGCCTCCTCTGACTCCTTCAGCCACTCTCCAGGTAAGAGACGCACACCATGAAGACTTCACTTTAAAACCAGGGGAAAACAGCCATTGTCCAGGATGACAATAAAACCATTCTGTCCTTCACAGAAACAAGAAAGAATAAGGTGTCGTTTCAGTCACATTATAACTGACATATAAAAGAAAAACAGCACGTCTTTCAACACACAATGAAACTATGTCACACCATCGGCCGACATGTTGAACCTGAATTCAACGGCCTATTTTCTTCCAGTTCAGCTGTCTGCACGTTGGCCTATATAATCTGTTACAGTGCTTTACTGAGAATCCAATGGAGATTCTGTGAATAACATGCCCCCCCTCCACCCCCTAGACACCTGACTCCTAATAGTAAACATTAGTTCATTAATGCATCCGTCACTAATGGAGTGGACACAGCGAGGGACACGGTCACGTGGCCTCCCGCCAACACTCAATGGAGACAAATGAGTCAAAACAACCCCGACTATGGCCCCGCATGCTTCACATGTTGTCGTAGCTGTTGTGCAAGCTCTCACTCCTACTGACCTGACACTCATGTATTTTCAGATGATCCTTTCCATCAACAAGCCCTCCCTCTATTCCATGATTCCTCTTAGCACAGTGTGCCTGCTAAGGGAGAGACATGGCAGGCAAAAACATTCTTTTTACAAGCACTGGTCAATTTGAGCTATTTTGCTTCCATAGCATGTGTTCTTTCATGCTACTATAAAAACAAGGTCCAAAATGTACACTTAGGTGTTTGTTTGACTTAGTCTTGTCAGTTTGAGTCTATATATTTTTTGCTTTTTATCTCTAATGCCGATTATCTCATCTTTTTTATTTTTTCAATACGAATGTCTTATCTCCACGTCTAAAGCACTTACATTGACTAAACCTTCGATTTTTTTTTAGTACTATTTGAATGTTATTACAGAAGGATATGTTCATATTTTGTTAATCGTCTGATTTATGATGCATTTTATTCTTAAAAACATGCAGAAAAATAATTTAAGACCTGTACATAGTATTTTTCAATTTATACAATGAAAAAGGGTGTATCCAAATTCTGACTTTTTTTTTTTCATCCCCCTCCTCCATCCTTGCCTCCTCCCTACTTTGCTCTCTTCATCTTGCCCCCTGCAGAGTCTGTAGACACCAAAATGAACTTCAATAACCTGCTGATGATGTACCACGAGCAGGGCAGCAGCCCCGACTCCAGTGAGGAGGAGGGCTCCAGCTTTTCCATGCTGCCTCACCTGGCTGACTTGGTCTCCTACAGCATCCAGAAGGTCATTGGCTTTGCCAAGATGATCCCTGGGTTCAGGTGTGTGTTTTCATGTGGAGTGCATCCTTATGTCTGTCTGTCATAATTTGGACTGTCACTCTGCATTAGTTGTTAACAACTGAATTTAGCCAGAAAAAAAAACCTGCCTTGCCTGCGGAAGTGAACTCCTATAGACTGTCAGTAAAGATTATTTTTTGCATACCACTGTGAGAGAGGTAGAGGAGAGGTTAAATATTGTCTGAGCCTCCTGTTTAAGTCTTTGCTGAGGACTTTCTGTCAAATGTTCTTGGTTAATTTTCTGTTTGGATATAGAAGAGACCTGCTTATGTAACCAAATGGTGAGGCCGCTGGACTGATTTTCAGTCCGTACACTTTCTGTTCCATTTTTTTATTTACACGTCTCTTGAGTGACTTTTTACCTAAATTTGCTTCAAAGACTTTGTACACGCACTTGTTTTTCTCCCCGATTAGTCGATATTGTTTGTGCCACCGTGATGTCCATGGTCTAAAGGCCACAGATATACAAAGACTGTATATTACAGATAGCTGACACATTGTGGAAAACATTTTTACGTTGTCTTGTCCACTCACTAGATGAGGTTATACATTTGCCACGCTCTTTTTGGCAGTGTGAAGTTCATTCCTTGAAGTATGGAAGTAGGCGATTGCCTAACCTTACAGTGATATACGCCTTCAGTACTGAGCACCCACCTGTCTGTCTTGCATATACACCCACTGGTTCTCTATCTGCTGATCATATGACGTTGTTCAAGAGCATGTGTCACAGCAAAGGCTGTTTGAAGGTTGGAATGGCACAAGATGGATTTTTAAGAGAAATTAATACATTGTCTTACCTTTTTTTTTTAAAGGAAAATAGAGTAAAACAATACAATAATTTGGCCATAGATTACATGAGCCAGGCAAAATGACAATGGCGGGACTGGGGCCTTCTTATGGTTTCTGTCCCCACCTTCCACTCATGGAAACTGTTGCCTTTTCGTCGTGTTTGTCTGTCAGTGTCTTGACAGGGAAGGACAAACACTCAGTGTCTCGGGGGTCACTCCAAAGTCTAGGCTAAAACGAGTCGGTGCCTGTATTTTCTGAAAATTGTCATTCCCACTGACAGCGAGCGATGGACGTGGTCGGATTACCTTTGGAATGTTTGTCCACTTATGATCTGCTGCTTAAGCCCTGAAAAACACTCCAGACCTCCCCTAAAGATCGGGAGGTTTCAGCTCAGGTCTGCTGGCTAGTTCACTGGTTCAATTTGATTAAACATTTTAAAGACATCAAGGGACAGTACAAGATGCAGGAAAAAGTGATGACCCTTTAAAAAAAAAAAAACATTAGTTTGGGGCTTTGATCAAAGAAAGTATTCCATAGAGAGGAACAGAAGGAGGAAGCTAGCAGAAAAAAACAATGTTTGGATGTTGTTTTTCTTCCTGCACAGCCTACATCTGATAAACTTTGAAGACTTTGACTGACCTCAAAACCTTCATGTCAGTAAACCAATGATAAGCAAATTCCTTTGATGATGAAATAACAGGTTTCAGACACACAGTGGACTGGTACATGGTTTTATATCTTTCCTTGTTTACCTGTAAAAGTGAAACGGGATCACAGCACAACATGATTGACTATTTGAGGACTATTAGTTTGAATAGTTTGCTCTTTGTGGTTCTCTAATGAATTGAGTGATATCTTTGCCTGCAGGGACCTGACCGCAGAGGACCAGATTGCCCTGCTCAAGTCGAGTGCTATAGAGGTGATCATGCTGCGCTCCAATCAGAGCTTCAGCCTGGAAGACATGTCCTGGAGCTGTGGCGGGCCGGACTTCAAATACCAGGTCAGCGACGTCACCAAAGGTGAGTCCTCCTGAGCACTGCCTCATGTACGGCCGTGTGGTCAAGCTGGTTTTTCAGGGCTACGCATTATGCATGCTCGTTCAACTAGCTCAGATAATAGCTGAAGGAAAGACGCGCACGTTACACATTAACACTCTACTCGGACCACGAAGGAAGTAGCACGGCGTTAAGGAGGTGACCGGACCATTAGTGTGGGAGTACAAACAAGGTTCCTGGCAGCAGCCTGTGTGCACACACCCATAGGAAAAGGATGCTAATGCACGTTTTTCTGAGAAAAAAAAAACAGTCTTACATATCCGTAGTAGCCCCTGTGGGCATGGCTTACATTTGCCTTTCAAACAAGATCCGTCTCACTGGGATCAACCGAAGAATGTCACTCCTGACTCGCTCACCACACAAAACAACCTCTGTCTGGACCAGGAGGCACTGCTCTGTTGTGCACTGTTTTTTCTTTTTTATGTATATAACACTGAATAGTTGACTGGAGTATAGGTAGGTTTTCACATACAGTAGTCAACAGTGGTCAAGTTTTAGTTTTCAAGATGAAGAACTTTGTAATATATTGTCTTGTTTAGTAAATAAGGCTTTTCCATAAAACATGTTCAAAATTGACTTTCTAAAAAAACAAATCTTATGTTATAATGTCTAAATGCATTTATTAACTAGATGGATGAATTCACTTGAACAAAAAAAGCCTTTGGTGCTCCTTGCCGCAAGCACCAGTGCTCAGAAAGCATTGAGGGTCAATACACAGCCTTAACAGCATTAAATGAGGAGATAGAGTTACACTCATGATAATACATGGAAACATTTGATCAGTACACATATGTATGGCTTCTCATTTTCACATAAATACCCCCTCCTCCTCTCCCCCCTTGAGAAATGGCGTGTATGCTGATACCAATTCAAATGTGCTGATTAAAAGAAATTCTCAACCATTAGTTCTTAGTGGGAAGATAAGCATGCAACACGGATGATTCCAACCGGCAAAATGAAATATTAATGAGATGGAGGGATGGTAAGGTTTCCCCAGAGGGCCTCTCTTCTGTGATGTAGTATGGAGCTGTACAGTACAGTAATAATGCTGTGTTGCTGTGTTGCTGTGTTGCTGTGTAGCGGGCCACACTCTGGAGCTGCTGGAGCCGCTGGTCAAGTTCCAAGTGGGTTTGAAGAAGCTCAACCTGCAAGAGGAGGAACACGTGCTGCTGATGGCCATCTGCCTGCTCTCTCCAGGTACTGTATGTCTTGACTGTTTGCGGGAGGGACCATATAGAGGGGGTCGGCATGAATTCTTTATTTGTGGCCTTGTTTGCCACTTCCCATAGAGCCCATTGTAGCTTTTATTTTGGCAGAAGATCAACTTAAACATTTAGATTCTGTAAAGCATTGTTGCCATCTGTCCATCAACATGACAATGATGCGGCGGTGCATGTCTAATGCCTCATTTCCACCGAGTAGAGCGGGTCGGATCGGAGCGGCTCAGAGCGGGACAGCTCACTTTTAAGAATCTCGGTGTTGTTTCCACCGCCGACCCTACCCTTACTGGTAGGGCGGGGTTTAGGCTGGACTGCGATAGCCGCCGCCAGATTGTGGGTCAAACTATCGGGCTGTGGAACAACTGTGGTCAAGCCAGCGGTCTCTTGTTTTTGCTTGGTCAAACCAGCCGCTTCTTTATTTATTCACCCCTGTGTTGTGAGCACAGAGACGGCTCGATGCAACTGATAAGAGACGGTGAGCGAACAGCGCTGGCTGCGGCAGCTACGTGACATCGTAGCAGTGGGACACAGTGTAGCCAACTGATTCATTTAATGACGAGGAAAAACACCACACAATAAACAGTGCCGCGCTCACATTGTCGCCAAAACTCTCTTCACTCTAGCCGAGGTGACTACAAACGGCGGAAATGATTAAAACCAGCCGCTTCTTTATTTATTCCCCCCGTGTTGTTGTGAGCGTGTATTTACTACTATCTATGGCGTAAACACAGAGACGGCTCGGCGCAACTCACAGAGACAGTGAGCGAACAGTACTGGCTGCGGCAGCTACGTGACTGTGGGACACAGTGTAACCAACTGATTAATTTATTGACGAGGAAAAACACCACACAATAAACAGAGCTGTGCTCACATTTTCGCCAAAACACAAGACTATCTTCACTCTTGCCGAGATGACTACACATGGCGGAAATGATTCTTTCGACCAATCAAATGACGGCTCCGCCGTTTCGGCACCCTTTCAGGCGGCCAGTACCCCTACGGAGGAGTACTGAGATTTGGAGCGGCTCAGAGCGGTTAGGTGCGCTTAAACCATACCCTACCCAACTTTTGGCAAATGAAAAGCCAAACTACCCGGACCGAACCGCTCCGATCCGACCCGCTCTACTCGGTGGAAACGAGGCATTAGCTTACTTGAAGGGTTTCGTGTCGGTGAGCATTTCCCCCCTCTTCTTCTGAACACACCGTCACAGCCCATATTTTATACATGTAGAGTTATGCAACCATGTGGAAATTTGCATTCCTTTGTGTATATTCTATATGTGGAACTTCATTAACAATGCATAGAGTGCTCTCCCTGATCTAAAATTAGTAAGGCACCTTAGCAGAACGGTAGAAATGCACACAGAGAGATCATGCAATTTCATGGTAACGTACAATTGGGCTTCTGAGATAGTTTTTTCTTTTGTTCAATTCTGGAGAATGCTTGTTTAAAAAAAAAAATCCTTCTTGGCCAAATCAGTGAATATCTCCTCACGATCCACTACCTGAGCGTACTACATGTGCGCTGAAAATCTGGTGTTGATACACATCCTAGGCTCTGTAAACTGGTATGTAAACAAAGGTTATGTAAATAAAATGGGCCAACTGTAGCTAGCAACATGCCTGTTTACAGAGCCTATAGGCTGTGTATTTAAATTGGATTTGTTTTTAAGCGCACACAGAGATATTCACAGATTTTGGGGAAAAAAATAATTTAAAAAAAGGACAACTTTTATGTCTCTGACCCGCGTAACAACCATAAAACGTCCTTAAGAATCTCCTCCCCATCTCCTCCTGCCCGCAGACCGCCCAGGTGTGCAGGATCACGCGCGGATCGAAGCCCTCCAGGACCAGCTCTCTGAGACGCTGCAGGCCTACATCCAGCTGCACCACCCTGGAGGACAGCTGGTGTACGCCCGCATGATCCAGAAGCTGGCCGACCTGCGCAGCCTCAACGAGGAGCATTCCAAGCAGTACCGCTCCCTCTCCTTCCAGCCCGAGCACAGCATGCAGCTCACCCCGCTGGTGTTGGAGGTGTTTGGCAGCGAGGTCTCCTAGAGGGACAAAGCTGGAGACAACAGGCACCCCCCTCACCCCTGGGTGTCAAGAAGAAAAAAAAGATGGAGGAAGAGAGCTGAGGATGTGCTGGATGGACTAAATGGAGGTGTGGAGTATGGAGCGATTGCAAGAGAGAAAGTGGTCTGCGTGCGTGTGGTATTGTGTGGGTGTCGGGCGTGTGGTTTCATGTGTGTCTTGTCTAATTAAGTCTCTCGGCATAAAGGAGAGCAAGCAGATGTTTTAGAGACGCAGTAAACAGGAGGAAAAGTTCATATAAACAAATTTAACTATATATATATATATATATATATATATATACATACATCTTTTGCCTATATACAGTGTTGTTTTTTTCTGTATTTAAATCAACAAAACAGCTGCTTCAAATGCCTGGACATTTTGTGTCAGTGCGTGTGTACGTGACGTGCACACGCGCACACAACACAACAAACCTTACTCAGTTATTCATCTAGCTATTCCGTTGAGCTACCTCTTGGTCTTACTTGGGTTGTTTTATATTTACGTCACTTTTGTGAAACGGTAACATTTACACAGAACAATTTAGATACAGTACGGATGACGTTTCAGCTCGTCAGTGCATAAAAAGCAGTGCCTGCACATTACTTTGTGTTTTTGACGCTTCAAAAGTGTGTGTTTTTCATCTGCTTCTCTCCCAAGGCGTCATTGTGTATATGACTGTGTATACAAATCAAACACCTGCCTTCAACTACTTTCTCAAAAAGCTTCCAGTACCTAAAAATAACCTTGCTGCTCCATGGCTCGCATCACGCATGCGGCCACGCAACGTGCCAGCAAGTTGTCTGAATAGCCTCACGGCCTATGAAGGAATATGTCATTTATTAAGGTTTATTGCGGAGTTCAGAACATAGTTTGTAATTTAGTGATGTTTCGATAGGACTTTGGGGTGCCTGGTCTTTTGAGGTGAGAATTAGCCACTAAATGTGTTATAGCTTATAACTTTTACACTGCTAACTGTCAATCAAACCGAGCCTGCATTTATGGCTTGTTTCTCTCTTTTTGAAAACTGTCTTCTTTTCATAATTCTTCTCTTTTGTTCAATTGTTTATTTCCCTGTAAATAGTTCATTACTACCACATGTATCCTAAGCACTGTTATACCACCTTTTACTCAAGCCTATGTATTGATATTATCACAGATTTTAAAGGGCTAAAATGCCAAATCTAACTGGAATAGTAAATCGGGGCCAAAGCAAACGGGGCCTGTCTTGTTAATATATAGCAGCATACCATACTTGGAATTGGCATATATATATATGGATGTCAATTTAATGGATGCTTTTTGTTTTATACGTCAGTTCACCTTTTAAAAAAAAAACAATTCCATGAATTGTTTCTCCTCAGTGTACCATGAGCTCGCTGGGCGTAGAGCTTAGGGAAAGCTACTTCGGACCTCCACAGATATCACACCCCTTTCGTTTCTGACAGGGAAGTGTTTTTTTACTAGAATGTCTTGAGGGCCTGGTTGTGGTGGTGCGCACCTCTACACCCAGGCCCTCCTGTTTGATGATGTATGCTGCGCAGCCCTCTAGTGGCTGCATTGTGTAAATACCAGGTCTATATAGCTATATAAATATATAATATGTCCACCAGTGTCAGCCATATAGGTCACCAAGCTAGTTATACACCTGAAAACATTAACACTACATCGAAACTGATGACTCCAGAGCCGTGGATATTCTCACGATATAATCTCCTGAACTCAAACAATATGCTATTTTATCCATGGCATTTGGAAGATAAGCTTGTAAAATGATATGATACTCGTATATGCCTTCTCTCTGCTGTCATCTTTGGCTTATGCTTCATCAGACAGTATCTAATGGCTTATAAAAAAACAAACTGCCATGAGAATTCAAACGCTTAGGTTTAGAGGCCAGTAATGTACGGCTTGCTGCATGCGGGATTATGGGTTGAAAAAAAAAATTAAAAAAAAAATATATATATATATATATATATATATATATATATAAATATGACATGACACGTCTTTTTATATCAAGACAATTCCCCCAAAGAAGTGTTAAGTCGAATCCCTGACAAGTTCTGAGATTTTCTTTTAAAAGAAAGAAGAAAAAAAAAACGTTCCTTGTAATTGGCCACGCGTCCTTGGTCTCAGCAGGGCCGGGGTTACCCCTAGATCTTAGAGGAAGATGGTGTGTGAGAGAGAGAGATATGTTGGTGGTTGAACTCTCACAACTGCATTGTCTGAAGTTGTTGTGGTAGAGAGTTGTTGCTTTAATTTGTTCAGCAAATTTGTTAATTATTTTTATTTTTTTTGTTTTGGTTTTACCCGCCATCGCCCGTTTTCCATCACTGTGGCTTTAAAATCCCAACTCTTCTCCCGTCGCTGTGACACTCTGAAGGCTCACAGGCGGGGATTGGGATACAGATGGTTTATGTAATTATTGGATGCTTCCATATTCACCTAATCACAATGAATTTTGGCTTTTCCTTTTTAAGGCTATGGTTGGGATTATTTAGTGTATATAATAATAATTCCACGTCCCACAAATCTCCCTGCTGTGATTGAACTTCAAGGAGTTGAGGCTGGATTGTCTTTAGGCAGTACCACTCGTATGTATAGTATGTCAGTTTGATGAGGGGTATGATGTGCTTGGTTACTGAACACTGACTTTTGACAGACATTTGTAAAGTGTCCATGTAGTTTATTTTCTCTCTGAATACATACTTCTGTATGTATCTATGGGTTTGATTTAAAAAAAAAAAAAAAAAAAAAAAAAAAAAAAAAATTAAAGATAGCGATGCAGTGTTTGTGATTTGTGTAAGGTAAATACAGTTGGAGGTTTGGTGAACATGTAAGTGCCACGGGGAGAGTTCCCTCCACACTAGAACAGGGTAAAAGAGGAGTTGCTCTTGGGGATTTGAAGACTGAACAGGGAGAGTTTTGAGGATGTATCATGTAGCCACTATTTTGAACAAAAGGAATTTTCGGTCAGTATCCCATAGCGTTTGGGGAATTCCTACTGTGGGTTTTTATCATGAGAAAGAATTCCCATTTATTACTGAATATGTGATTAAATGTGGTTTTTGGGACCTTTTCCCCCATTTAATTCCCCACCCACTATACTGAAAATTAAGTGCAAATACAGTTTAATCTAGATATGATGCATCCCCAGAGTTTCCCGTTTTAATTTTACCATAGGTAGCCTGCTCAGAATACGTAAGTTTTTTTTAACTCTGCATTGTGGTTTATTTAAAATACTGGAACTTGAAAAAGAAAAATCTAAAAGAATCATGCCAATGGAAATCTTTCACAAATTAGATTTCCTCATGGTAACACGTTAGAATAAGGTTAGATTAATTTACTGTTAGTAAATGCTTAATTCTATTAACGGCTAGTTAATGCTTACTGAATATTAACTAACCGTTAATTCTTCGTTATTTAATGGTTGGTTAATCCTTTGTTTTTCATTAACTATGCTTAGTTAACTGTGCTTAGTTAACTGTGCTTAGTTAACTATGCTTAGTTAAGCATTCACTAAGCTTAACGGTTAGTTCATGCTAATTAAGCAGTTAATGCTAATCAAGCATTAACTAAAAGTTCATTACCCTTATTGTAAAGTGTTACCAAGGTTGGCAACATAACTTAGTTAACAATGCCTGCAAAATACAAGGTATGGTACACTATCACCAGCAAGCTTTACAGGATCTCATGTTGAAAGACACTTTTTGAAGTTTTTTGTATAACTTGCCATTACAAATCCTGTCTGTAAAATCATGTATGATATCATTCATAGACAACAGTAGGCCATCTCCCATGCAAAGGCTTATCAGTCCTCTTTTTTCTCCTCCCCCATCCCATTAGGACAGGGATTGTAATGGAATCAACTTAATGTAGTTCTTAAAAAAAGAAAAAAAAAAAAAAGTGTCCACAATGGATGTACCCCATAATCTACCTAAAAACCTACCTCTTTTAGCTCAGATTTTTTGCTTTAGCATTAAGCATTTGCCTCTGTTTTTACTTTTGTAATATTTGTATTCATGTTGGTATTTATTGCTGTCTAATGAGTCATACTTCAATGATTACCTCAGAGATATCTCACACATTTGGGAGAGTCCAGCTAATGAAGTCATTCATAGTTTGGTTTTATTTTATTTTTTATACAGTTTTATTTTTTATTTTTCAGACTTAGCATTGCCTCTTTTTTTTCTCTATTTTGTTGTAACGCACAAAATACCGGGAGTGTTTTTAATATAGTGCCTGCACTCTGACCAACGGGGCTCGGACTGGCTTAGGGTGAGGCTGCATTAACTCCAAAAAAAGCATCTTTGTCCTTCTGCTCTGTCCTTGGGGATATATGTTCATTTTTCCAGCGGCGGGTGCGTTTAATCTTGTTGCCACGTTTGCTTATATCTTCCTCCATCTTTGTAGTTCTTAAAGGCAACCTGAGGAAGAGAACTTTGCGGAGAGAATGTACTTGTAAAAAAAAAGGAGGAACAACCTGGCAGTATAGGAGAAGCATGAGAGGTGTGTTTGCGCTCCGCTTGGTACTGATAGCATGACCTTTGCTCTGTTAGTACGCCATCCTTTCCTAGTCCTTAATAGCGTCCCAGTCACTTCTAGGGCTGCAACTAACGATTATTTTGATAATCCATTAATCTGTCGATTATTTTCTCGATTAATCGATTGTTTTGGCCCGTAAAATGGTGAAAAATTTTGATCAATTTTCCAAAGCCCATGTTGACTTCCTCAAATGTATTTTTATGTCCAAAACACAAAGATATTTCAGTTTACTGTCATAATAGGATTAAAGAAACCAGAAAATATTCGCATTTGAGAAGCTGAAATCAGAGAATTCGGAATTTTTTTTTATAAAAAAATGACTTGAAACGATTAATCGATTATCAAAATAGTTGGCGATTATATTAATAATCGATCAATAATCGATTCGTCGATTAATCGTTGCAGCTCTAGTCACGTCCTCTGTGCCCTCTACGCGTCATCACCCTCTCCTTCCTGTCCCAAAGTCTGCTCCCCGTACCTTCATCATTCCCTGTCGATGTTTGGTCTGACAAGGGAGGGGGATTTAAGGAGTGAGGGAAATCCTCAGTATCCATGCAATGCTGCTTTTTTATCTCAAGCATCACTTAAGTGTGTGTGTTACTGACTACATAATGCGGGCAATCGTCCAAAATGTCGCCCCTCCACCCCCCGCCCCCCACAACTCAGCGGCGCGACAAAGCCTCATTTGGAAAGATCGTGTCTTTTGAAACGTACGCAACTTTATGCTGCTTATTGGTAAATAAAAAGAAATCCTCTCAGATCATAGTATCATGTTAACGGAGCAACTACTCACTTTGGTAAATTCAAACCAAGTTTTTATTTTATTCTTTTATTTTTATTTTTTATTTTCTTCATGTCAAACTGCTTCAGGTAAACACTGAATGAAATAAGAGGGTTTTTATTGATCAGTGAATACTGAGGAACTATAGTCGCCATGGTCACGTCTACCCTGAGCTGTGTGCCATAAAATGACCCTTTTTAATGCAGGGGAGGGGGGTTAAATAAGCCTGGCTTCACATGTTCCCCAGTTGAATTAGGCTTTAGGGAGGTTGTCTGAGTGTGAGGTCGTCCTCTTTACTTAGAAACTCTGTCCGCCATGACTATTGATATTTTTTTTAAATTAGGAGTATATTTGAAATTTGGCAATGAATTCTGACCTTGCATTGTCAACCCAAATCATCCCATACTTAATTGAAAATGCCTGAAACAACAAAAGCATTTAATGTAATGTTTGTAACACATGCACACTGATGAATCTACTAGCCATAAACTGCCTGTGTACGGCAGCATGCAATGGCTTCAATTATCAAAAGAAGAGTCACTTACATTCTAATGTAATTGCAATTTTATCTTTTGTCTCGTTTTTTTTTTTTTTCAAAGATCTTCTTTTTTTCTATTATAAATTGGTGTTTATGTAATGTTATTTTTGTCAGATGTTTTGCAAATCAAAAATAAACAGTTGTACATAGCAGTGGGATTCTGCGTGATTTGTTTTATTCATAAACCTGCTGTCAATCTTTAAAATAAGTCAAGTCTTTATGGACATTGCCTTTCACATGCTGCTATTGTCTTTGGCTTGCTATTTAGCCATTTAACTACAATATTGTTGGAAATTAATGTGCAGTTTACACAAGAACATTCCCAAGTACGCATACAATACAAGTTACAAGGGATTCATGATGGACTGTGCGTGTGTGTGGCATGCAAATTGTATCCTTTGTAGCTGACTGGGAAGGATCTCCTTTTTTTTTCCATACACATTTATTGAAAATATTACGATACAATTATTATCTGTGCATGAGTGGATGGTTCAGGGATGATCCATTTGTAATATGTTTTGGTCCTTCAATTACCTCTAGTGCAATTGTTGCCTCGTTTCAGCAACATGGGTGAGCTTTTACTGCCATTCTGCTATTTCTCTTGTCTAAATGTTGAGTTACTGTAAATTCTTTCCATGTTGGTCTTACTAAACAAACTTTAAATGGCCACTAGAGGGCACTGTGTTCACATTACGTGTGCCTTCACACCATCATTGACCTAATGACCTGTCTCACACAGCACTGAGGTCAGCCAGAAACGGTTAAGATCATTTTCGGGTTACTGGACGACCTCACCACAAGGTTGTGGTGTGTGTGTGTGTGTGTGTGTGTGCGAGACGGGACACGACACACAACAGTGCTGTCAAACTTGCCTTGCTTGTCTTTAGATATATCTGACATAATGTACAGTGTGTCGGAAGAGATTTGAGCTCACCTCCGGTCACAAAACTCTTGCTGGTCATGTAGGGAGCAAGATTGCATGAGTGGTGATGTGCAGGAGGAACAAATAAAAGGTTATCAGAGAAATCCAGTCACTGCACGACAGTTAATTGTCAGCCCTGGTACGGAGCAGAGGCACTTATTTTGCCTGCTGATAAGGTTGCGCTCCTGCGGTCTGCTGAGCCGTTGCGTCTGTGCAGGAGGTTAGATGGGGGGAATAGAGAGGCTCTGGTTGCAGCAACATCCCTTAGGTGAGGGTCCTCTGCTGGCTGCATTATCTCAACCAAGCAACGAGAAACTCTACACCCTGTACTTTTCCACAGTTGGTTGCATCTACCACCTTTCAATAGACAATGTGCATGAATGACAAGTAGCAGTCTCGTGCATCATACAGGTGTGTGTGAAAGGTCAACCAGCGACAGGGCAGTCCATGTGAAGTGGTCCTATTAACAAACAGGCCAGACTGCCTTCATGCAAATCAAATGGCACTGATTTGCACGTTTTATTTGAGCCCAACACATTTAGTATAATGTATTTAGTACACCCACACAGGTGTACTTGTGCAACAGGTTGATTTATAACCACTAGACTAGAGCACATTCATTTGTATCCCCCAGCATTCTTCCCACTGACATAAATCAGTTCCTTCAGGTGCTGGATTGTTGCTGAGGAAATCAATTTAATTCCATATGTCCTATAAGGCTGCACTATTTATAAATCGAAAATGGGTCAAATGTTATGATGAAACGGGTCCACTGTGCTCTACCTGCCCAGCACTAAACAGCAAGTACACAGACACAGTTAATGCATGGTGATGCATTAAGCAGCTGAAAGAACTGATATTTGCTTCAATATTTGGTGGAGACTAAAAGAGAACTAATATTTAACATGATCTGGGTGGACTAGTCCAAATGAATAAGCATGTTGCTCAGTGTCTGCTCAATACTGTTGGCTAAAACAATAACTTGATAAGGTCATCATAGTCAGCGTTTGATTCAGACCTTGTTTTACCAACAAGTGGCAAAACGATTGACGAAAGCCGCTTTAGAGTTCCTGTTCAATTATTTCTTCCTTTAGGAATATAATTCCAGATTCCAACATTGAAAACAAGTCATGCTCGTGAATATGTGACAATGGTGTGATAAAAGATGCACAAAGCAAATGCCGAAAAAAATGCACATAGAAAGTTCATTTCACCCCTGGCTGTGAACTTAGTGACCGGGGGGTCGCACCAGGACAGTTTCTTGGAAGAGAAAGACGCGACTTCGTTATGTTTTTGGGTGAGGCGTAGACAAGTCATGGGTACCAGATAAAGACACATACACACACACACACACACACTATAGAGTGGCCCCAGTGTACCAGCACAATACGGTCGTCCTAACAAGCATTTATTTCTGTCTGTGGTATAAATACTATTGGGTGGATCCCTCATATTATCAGAGGATGATACTGCAGCTCTGAGCAGCACATGTGCACACTGATAGAGCGGGGCCTCTGTATGAAATGTAACTGTATGTTTTGCTGAGAATGCCCATGGCATAATAAGAAGTGTTTAATTTTTGCGCCACAGTTCGGGGTATGTCTGTTCAGTTGGCACATAGCCGCCTGCAGGGGGATGTCGGTTGTGACTTTCCAGTAATAACAAGGGCGTGTTGTTTTCTGTGTGCATATCTCTTGTGTGTGAGACAGAGACAGGGGGGGGAGAGTTTTATTTCAAACTAAACAGCCAGTCACGATGAGAAGACAAAGCGAGCAAAAAAGAATGATGCAGCGGATCAGTAATGTGAAGCTCATGCTACAGTATGCATTGAATGTCTGCGTGTGAGCCTAAGGGCCGAAAAGAGAGATGACCCTCTTCCCCCCCCCTCTCTTCTATTGATTCTGTGCCCACTTATCTAGATTGGATTTTGGATGCCCTTTATGCAAGTCATCCAAATATCATTAGGCCTAAACCCACCATGTGGTTTTGGTTCAGAATGTGAGGAACGCATGCAGGGCCCGTGGATGTTTCTCTTCTCTCAGGCCCTCCATGGGGCAAAATAACATTCTCTGCTCTCACAGAGCTGAAGGTGGAGACAGACTGAAAATACATACAGTAAGTACAGAACACCAATAAACCTGCGTTTTATGAAAGATTCAGAGATGTGGCACTCAAGAGGCAAAAGTCGCTGTAGCTTAACAGTATCATTGGCCGCAGTGTGAATAATCTTATTGTTCATTATTAAAAACCTGGGTCATTAACAAGGAACAGGACGAAAACTAATCCAAAGCTGAACATTGTTCGAGAGAGGAAAGGAAAAACCTTTTAAAATGTCTGTGTTTCTTGTGGCCCTCCTTGCTTTCCAGGCAAAAGGAAGAGGGCAGAGCTGTGTGTGTGTGTGTTTAAGGAAGTGTTCTCCTTGGAAAATAATAGCACCAAAATCACATTAACGGCCAAACATTTCCTCCGTGTTTTCCCCATGCCCTATATTTAAACTCTCAGTTCAGTGCGCACACAGACATACACACACACACACACACACACACACACACACACACACACACACACACACACACACACACACACACACACACACACACACACACACACACACACACACACACAGCATGCCACTCTGTTTATTCACTTTTAAGCCACTTCGGTCATGTGGTTTTTATAATGGCCTTGATTTCATTATACATGGAGTTTAAGTGGAAAGTTGGAGGAGGATCTCTTATATTCCTAAGGTGTCCTTAATAAACACAGATTTAACTTAACATTGTGGTTTCCATTCATTGAGATATTAACAAGGCAACATTTAGTTTTTTAAGGTTTTTTTCGTAACACTGAAAGTAAATCTTTGCGCTAAGTTTCTACACTGGTCATCAAAGTCACTTGATTGTGTTTTTCAGCTCAAGTCCTGACACATAAAGCAGCATTGGTTGTATGAACAAACTACCAGTGTGTCCTTGAGCGTTTAGTGTCTGAGATGCAGCACTGGAAGCGTATCTGACTCAAATGGGAGAATATCTCTGAGGATTATACTGTAGAAGTAGGACGTTGCTATAAGAAAAAAATCCTGCGTGCACAGCCGAGCATGTCTAGATAAATAATAGTAGGGGAAAGGATCTATCTACACATTCTCACATTTCTCCATTTAGGTAAAACTCTACATGGACTCCTATAGTAACTCAGTTAGAAGCTTTAGTCAATAGTCCTCACGACAGCATTGCGAAATGGACAGACCAAATCATCTTATTTTGCACAATCTTGTCAGCATTGACTGTAGCCCAGGTTAAAAATAATACCCGTAGTACTAAGACTGTAGTCTGAAAACCATGAGAAAGTCTCACAACTGGTTGATGCTTAGAAAAGAGTTAACATGTTCAGCGTTAAATTGTGAAACTGAAAAAACTATTTCCTTGAGTCGGTAAGGATCTTATTGCAGCAGTGTCTGTCTCTTGATTCACATATTCACCAACGGTTTAACACTTATCTCACTGTACCGTTAAGTCTCTTGTGCTGGAAAAAGCTATCTTACAATAAATAATACCTATCATTTCCTGTAGACAAGACACAACAAGAATGATTCTCTCAATTTACTACTGTTTTTTTCTGTCTTGTCTCTACATACAAGTCCGAAAAATTCAGTCATTGCATTTGTCTGGGAGTTTTCCCTTATCCAAACCACATATCTAAGGATACATGTTCCTGTATGCTGTATATTGTGAAGCCCCTCGAGTCAAATTTATGATTTTGGGCAAAATAAAAATAAAAACAGCCTTGAGTACATATTGAGCAACAAAGCAGCACGGCTAGACGGATGGCAATGTCGGTCAGTGCACCACCATGGTCCAGACTAAAATATCTTTACAATGTTGGAATGGATTGCCATGAAACATTGCACTGACATTCATGCTCCCTGGAGGATAAATCCTACTGACTTTATTGAACCACTGACTTTTTCACTAGAACCAACAGCGGGGCAAATATCTCAACATCTCCACGAATGGGATAGGCACAACATGTTGTACAGACGTTCATGTTCCCCTCGCACTGAAACAATACTTTGGTTTATAAGGACACTCCCATCAGCCTAAGCTGGAATTTATGATGACTGCCAGCACATGCTACATTAATGTGGTGGTGAACATGGTACACATTGTCCCGGCTAAACATTGGCATGGGTACATGGGTCTGCAGCTCAAAGCATAAGAGTACACCCCTATAACACACATGCAAACAGGACAACTGTCTTAGTCTTTTTTTAACACTGTAAATACTTTGCATTAAAAAAGCACAAGCAATTATATTGTGAAATAAAAGAGAAAACCTGGTCACACAACTGCAACAATGAACCAATCTGGTGTCAACACACAGAAAACTTGCATCAGACATTAATTGGTTGCATTATGATATGGTACACGTGTAAATATACGGTTTAGTACTGTAGTCAATATAAAAGTGAAAAAAAAATCGAAGAGAGAGGCAACCACCTACAATGTGTTAAATGTCATTGAGTGACGCTCAAGCCGAGTGTGTCTGTGGTTTCCTGAACATCTAACATCACAGACACACACACACACACACACACACACACACACACACACACACACACACACACACACCTATCAAGCAAAGAAGGCATTGCCGTCAACCTGGTTCATGGATTAACCAAATACCAAGTTTTGTATTTAAGCGTGTTACCTGGTGCGCAAGTGGGTTTTTCTACAGTGGGACGGTGGCCATGCAAACCAGGTCACCTTAGGTAAAGTGTATGATGGGTGAACTGTGTTAGTGTGTTGTGATGGTTGTGTGTATCTGTGCGGTGGCCGTGCATCATGTGAGTGTGTGTGTGTGTGTGTGTGTGTGTGCAACACTACATTACATTGTGTAGTGGTTGAGATATCATTTGAATGTGTTTGTAAAGTGACTCGCTCTTTGGTTTGCAGCGGTGTGTTGACGCCTCTACAGTACATAGGCATTTTCTCAGTAAAACCCACAGTGAGTGTTTCTGATCACAGCTGGAGGCCGGGGAACACCTGTCGACCTCCCCATCATCGGCCCTGTGGTCACCCTGGCCTACATACAACACAGACACAGACAGAGAACACTTCTAACACACAGGGGTATAATCAGAGGGTAGAAGAAAATATTGGCTGTCAAAAAATCCATCTCTTATTCTTTCATGCTTTTCTATTCCTCTAGTTAGATCTTTCCTTCAATGTCTTTTAAAGTTTCTTATTTACCACACACACACACACACACACACACACACATACACACGGGCTGGGTGAAGGTTTTATTATAGCTTTGACTGCAATCATTTGTTTTCTTATCAGGTAAGAGAAGAAAATAAGAGAAGCAACACATATATTATTCTGCTACTCTCTAAGACATCAGAGTCTTATTTAAAGTAAGTTTAAAAGCAACAACTTCAAACATCTGTGTGTGTGTGTGTGTGTGTGTGTGTGTGTGTGTGTGTGTGTGTGTGTGTGTGTGCGTGTGTGCGTGTGTGCGCGTGTGCGCGTGTGTGCGTGTGTGTGTATGTGTGTGTGTGTCTTCAAATCTCTGTAAGTGTGTGGCTGTTCATTAGCAAATTAGCCTTTCCTCTACGTATATTCCTAAACACGCAATAATTCATTTGTTGGGCCATTTGGAGGCAGCTAAAACAAGCCCTGAACACAACATTGACATTATCTCATTAGCCTAGAGTAAATGTTGACCTTGTTAGCAAACTGTTACCAATTTGGCAGTTACAGAGCAACATGAACATTCATTTGGATCATCTAATAAGTTTAAGTCCAATGTTCAATGTTGAGGGAAATATCTGTCTCTTTAGCCGTAAAAAACCCTAAGTTAAGTTATTTGTAGGCTATTAGTCAATTCATACCAGGCACATTGAAATTCGTCTTTTCGCATATCCCCTCTCAAGTTACCAAACTTCGGAGGGGGTCAGAGCGCAGGGTCAGCCATAGTACAGCGCCCCTGGAAAAGTTTGGGGTTAAGTGCCTTGCTCAAGGACACAATGGTAGAGATGGTGGGCACCGTAGATGCAATAACAGCCATCACTAGTTTCACACCCTCCTGTCCGGTGCCTGGGATCGAACCAGCGACCTCACGGTTACTTGTCAGCCCCTCTTCCTCTAGAAGAGACCATCCTTCCATCACTATGTCCACTAGCTAGTTGCAAACCATTTCTGCTGCATGTCTGCTGCTGTCTGCTGTGGTCAAAAATGTTGCTGGGGAGAGCAGCGCCAGTAAACCAACAAAGTGAAGGCGCAGGTTGTAAAATCAAAACAACATGCTTAAAGACGCTAAAACGCTGGAGCTGAGGGGAAATGCCGAATTCCCTTTGGATCACTTATGGAAGTTCACTTAAACATAGTCATTTGATCCATTGTTAATTAGATAAAATATTGATCAAAGCATTTGGAAAAATTACGACTCATTCATTTTGCGCAAATGCACAGTTGTACAGACAAACTTGCCTCTGATCAACTCCAATTGAAAAACTCCCCCGTTATTCTTATCAGCATCATGAATGGTCAACACTGAACATTTACAGTATGTAACAATATTAGACATTATATTGACATTGTTGAAGTATGAATGAAATGGTATACACCATATTTTTGTCTTTAAAAAATGTTTGAAGAAGATATATTTCTGAGCCCATTCTTACCTGAGGCAGCCTATTAAAGTTTTGGATTTCAAACATTGACAGGCTTATATTTTATTTGACTGATTTTGACACAAAAAAAGATGAAAAACAGTGGTGACAAGAAGTTACACAATTGCAGCGACTCGAGTATGAAGGTGACAAGATAGACAAGAGACAGTACAGGTGTCCAATTTGAGTTTGTGTGTCTGTGTCTGTGTTTGTGTGTGTATTGTGGTGATGGGGGGGAGCGACATTTCCGCCTCCACACAGGTGCACAGTGACATGGAGCCCCTGCACAACCTTGATCTCATACACACACACACACACACACACACACACACACACACACACACACACACACACACACACTTCAGATGCTGCGATAAGTGTCATCTCCAACCACGGCGACAGTGGTATTCGCAGTAGAGACATGAGGAGGAGGAGGGGAATTCACAAGAAGTGAAGCATCTGAGGTAAATGAAACGTGTGAAAAAGTGTGAACCAGGTGTGTGTGTTGATAGCGTGCATCAAACGTTATGGAGGAGACACACAATGAAAAAATGAATGACTAATGATCTCTAAATCTGACTGCAACTCTTA